>NC_044039.1:148016676-148316676 GCF_901765095.1 Microcaecilia unicolor | reverse complement strand
TTGTTGGTGCTTTGTTGCACTTCTGCCTAGTCTGGTTTCTTGTATAGTTCCTTGTCTGATTCTAGTTAGTCTGTGTGTAGTTTAGCTTAGGTTTATTTGCTTATTTCCCTAGTCTTGTTTCTGGTCTGTATTCCTTGTCTAGTTTCTGTTTGTGTTTCTTGCTTAGTGGCTGCTCTGCAGCTTTCAGTCCTGTCTCTTGTCTGTCAGTATTTGTACCCTGTTTTAGTGGCTGCTCTGCAGCTTTCAGTCCTGTCTCTTGTCTGTCAGTATTTGTACCCTGTTTCAGTGGGTGCATGGCAGCTTTTAGTTCCTGTCCTTTAGCTTGTCCAGTTCCTGTCCTTTAGCTTGTCCATTCCCTGCTTTGTGTAGTATTGTCTGTCTGTGAGTCCTAGCCCAGTTTCCTGCCTTGCTGCCCATGTATATTCCTTTCCCCTCTGACCCTCAGTTCCTGTTCAGCCTAGTTGGAATCCAGTGCCTGCCCTGTCCGGTAAGTCCTGCCGGCCGCCTGCACCCAGGGGTTCAACTCCTGGGGAACGGCGGTCAAGCGCAGGTGAAGTCTAGCTGTTTCTGTCCTGCCTTGTCTCTGGTGTGGGGTGGTTTTGCCTGCCACTGCTGCTCCACGGCAGTGGCCCAAGGGCTCACAAACCTAGTTTCTGCCTTGAAAGCCTGACACCTGGGATGTGTCTTATCTGACTTCCATGGCTTTGTCCACTTTCAGTTTTTGCAAGTTGTTCATAAACATTTTCTTCCACAAATGGTGTGGTATATGTTCCATTCCTATATGTACCTTTGTCACTCATCTATGATACTCCTCTAGGATTTTGTTCCATGAACACCAAACAGAAGTATTTGTTGGCATTTCAGCTTTTTTTCTTGATTCCCTCCACACATCAGTCCTTATTACATTTCCCTCTTAGAATTGTATCTATGACCTTCCTCCTTGCCCCAACATACCTTTAAAAAAGTAATTGCCTTGCTTTTCATCTTTACCCATTTTGACTTCTGCCTGTGTTTTTGCTGTCCTGATTTTTCTTTCTCTTTCAGCATTATCTGGTACTTCTTTTTTTGTGAACACTACCTTTTTGCTTGTTTTCATCTTTTTCCTCTGAGAACAATATTGGTTTCCTTTTATATTTGTTTATTCGGCACTTGTTATACCGCCTTTCGTGTAGGAACAATCAAAGCGATTTATACAGCTAAAATAGAAAACAAATGAAAGGAACTACAGATCTTAGCTAGGAAAGAGAAGAGAGATCAGGTATTTAATCTCTTTATATAAATATTGGTTGCTGTTTTTGTAGCTCCTTTATTTTATTTATTTATGATATTTATATCCTGCATTAGCCCAAGTAGAACTCGGGTTCAATATGGCTTGCATAGCAATTAGAAAAGCATGAACATGCTCAAAATATATTAACATAAAGTAAAATACATCATATAATGTTAGACCAGTAAAACTTGAGTTAGGAACAGATGTAATTAAATACTTAGGGCCCTGTTTATTAAGCTTCACTAGCGTTTTTAGTGCACGCCAATGCCAGAGACTCCATAGAAATATATGGGTGTCTCCTGTGTCAGCGTGCACCATCTCCCAGCACGCGCCAAAACCACCAGTGCACCTTAGCAAACAGGGCCCTAAGTGATCTAAGCTAGATATTTGAAATATGAAGTTAAAAAGTAGAAGGCTAGGATGCTAAGATTAACTGGGATAGACAGGAGTAGTGGGAGGTTGGGGGATGAGGTAAAAATTAATGCCATGAGTTTATGCGAGAGGAGTGTTTATTTCCTTAAAGGCTAGATTGAAGAAGTGATTTTTCAATAGACTTAGAAATAACAAATAATCATCAGTGCATTTGATGATTTTAGGTAAGGAGTTCCAAATTTTAGTGCCTTGATATGAAAAGTTAGCAGTATGGATTGTTTTGTAGGTTACTTTCTTACAATTCGGGAAATGTAGGATAAGATATTCTCTAAATGATTTAGAGGCATTACATTTGGTTAATTCAGTGAGGTTGTTCATATATATTGGGGCCGAACCATACAACATTTTGTGAATGAAGGTACGTATCTTGAATGATATTCTCTCTTTTATTGGCAGCCAATACAAATCGTACTGAAGAGGTTTTTGGTGAAGCATGGTAGTCTGAGTATGAGACGTGCGGCAGTGTTTTGAGCAGTTGTAGTTTTTTTAGGAGATCCCCTTAAGTCCTGCATAAATAGAGTTGCAGTTATCAAATTTTGTTAGGACTAGGGATTGAGCTAGGGTACAGAAGACTGATTTTTGCAAAGAATGGCCTTGGTCTTCTCAATTTCTATAATGAATTGAAGACATGTGAGACCACTCTGAAAATTTGGTTAACTAGAATGAGGAATTGGTCAATTGTGACTCCTAAGATTTTCATAGTTGAGTCAAGGGGATATGTGATCTCAGTGATAAATGATTTAAGATGTATAGTGCGATGAGGATTAGTAACTATTAAGAATTTAATTTTTTCGGTGTTAAAGTTTTTAATTTGAAATTGGATGCCCAAGATTCCATTAGAGAGATACCTAATCTGATGATACGAGTAATTTCATTTATTTCTTTAGTGCATAAATGAATGTTGGGAGACTATTTTTCTTCAGTAAATTGCCTAATGGAATCAACATGATGATAAATAGGATGGGGGACAATGGAGAATCCTGGGGCATTCCACAAACAGGGGACCATGTTGATGAAATTGAACCCGATTGTTTCACTGGGTATGATCTAGACCTTAGGAAGCCTGAGAACCATTTAAACACAGCTCCACAGATTCTGTAACGGTCAAGGATTTTTAGAAGGATACTGGACATATCAAATTGGAGTATTAATATTTTATAACCAAAGCTAAGTTCTAAATTTAGCTAGGAGGGTGGTGAGAACAGTTTCAGTACTATGAGAAGGTCTAACCCTGGATTGTGAGCTATGTAAAATGGAGTGATGGAGATAGTCCATTAGTTGGTACGTGACTAACCTCTCCATTATCTTTACCAGTAATGGGATTGAAGCAACTGGTCTGTAGTTAGAGACTGGCTGGTTTGGGTATTCTTTGGTATAGGAGTCAAAATAATGTTGCAATTTTGAGGGGGCAACAGGCCCTGAGATAGCATTAAAGTTATGTTTGAGTGCAAATAGCTTATGTGTAAATAAGGGGCTGATTTGAGAAAGTAACTAGGGCAGTTATCAAGTAGGCATTGTGATTTAGCATATTTGTGAAGAGTGCATTTGACGTCATCAGTTGTAAGTGGTTAAAAGGCCAACCATATTCTATCTGCTTGGGAGCATAGTGGTGAAGTATTATGTAGATTAAGAAAATGATCTATTGATGTTATGGAGTTATTTACTTCTTGTTTGATTTTAGTTATTTTCTGCTTCAAATATGATGCCAGTTGATCAGTTGTTGGAGTGGGTTCATTTGTAGTAGTTACAGGTTGAGTATTCGGTAGCTTATTTACTAGTGTGTTAAGTTTTCATGGATTAACTGGGTTTTTTTGTTTTGCCTATAACTTTTGAATAGTAAGTGATTTTTGCTTTGATAATCATGCTCTTGTATGATTTTTTAGGAATTTTTTCCAATTAGTCCATTGTTCATTGGATTTGTTTTGATCCAAATTCATTTTGCTGTGTTTGTAAAAGAACTTAACTTACAGTCTTCCATCTTTAGAAGAATTAGTCTACATGTGAATTGTACAGGTCTACACTTAACACCAGAAATTATTAGGAATCCTTTTTCATGTTCACGTCTACCTCTTTTGCGAAGAAGAACCAGATTCACTATAGCAAGCAGAATGGCAGTCTGGAGTTCTCTTCTTTGCTCAATGCACTATAGCACTGATGTGGTGATCTGAAGACATTCTCACTCACTTGCTACCCCAAGGCATTCACCACACACACAATTACAAATATCCATCCACATATGTACCACACACATCTTTCATACATACATTTGTACACCCAACCCACTTGTGCACATGATGAACGTGCATATGCATGCGTGCACACAGTACTCCATCCATCCCCCACAAAACAAACCAATACTCACTCTACCAACTCCCCTCAAACACAGGTGCACCACAAACTCACTATACCTACACTTTTATTGTTGTAAAACATTCCTGAACTATATTCTTTCCATACTTGTTTGAGGTATGAGTGGGCTACATTAGTGAGTCTTGCCTGCTTGGGGGGCTTCTCCATATTTCCTTTCCTTTTTTTTTATTTCACAACTCACTCCTGCAGCACACTGTCCCAATTGATTACATACTTGGTATAGAACTTCCACACCCCTCCCCAACTACTAGCAGGTGTCACTCTCTCACCTCTTCATATTTGGCTTCTAGCTTCTAATGTAGCCATTTCTCATGCTGCATGGTTCACTGATAGGATGTTTGAACTGCACAGTCCTGTATCTACAGTGCCATATTGAAATATGCAACAGGAACCAGAAGAAGAGAACAGAGATACCAACTTCGCAGCAAAAGCAACCTCAGAATTAGAAGCTATGATCTAGATATGAGGAAGATAGCAGAAAGGGGTGGTAAAAGATGCTTCTG
The DNA here is from genome assembly GCF_901765095.1 of Microcaecilia unicolor. Lineage (NCBI taxonomy): Eukaryota > Metazoa > Chordata > Amphibia > Gymnophiona > Siphonopidae > Microcaecilia > Microcaecilia unicolor. The sequence goes on along the minus strand of NC_044039.1, from coordinate 148,312,101 downwards.
CTTACAGACTCACTGATACTGACTGGAACTCTGAGGCAGGTTCTGCTTCCTGTCAGTCATCAGCAAAAGCCTTTAAACTCAAGCATCAAGAAGCCGATAAGACTGGTCAAATTAAATGACCCTGTGCCTGGAAATGTTTTACTGACTGTAATTTGCCCACCTCTGGCTTAAGGCAACCCTGCTTGTGTAACTGTTGACATCAGAGAATACCTAAAGACAGTGGAATCACTAGTCGCACATTCCCTTTCATCTCTATGCAGTGGAGCACTGGTAGGTTAGTAATAGTACTGAACTACTGTGGCATTATGGGACTACTGCACCTGCTCAGGCTCAGAAATGCTCTGGAAAGTGTCCGTTGGTTTTAAGTGTGATATTGTTGTGTTGACTGGTGGTCCAATTTTCTTCAGAGCACGCCTATTGGGTACCTACATTTTTTTTTATATGATTATACATCTTATAACTGTTTGAAAAGACTGATATTGAAACTATCCAGAAAAGCAAAAGGAATTATGCTTGCTGAGGTGAACATTTCTTAGAAGTTGTAACCTCCAGAACTTAATTATAGAAATACTAGACGTTAAGCCCGTTAAAACGGGCGCGTATTGGAATGTTTTTTTTCCCAAGGCCCCCCTCCCGTTGCAGCTGCAAGGCCCCCTGCCATCCTCCTTCCCTGCCAGCTGTAAGGCCCCCTCTGTCCCTCCATCCCAGCTCCAAGGCTCCAGTCCTCCCCCCTTCCCAGTTCCAAGGCCCCAGGCCCTCCCTCCCAGTTCCAAGGACCCTTGCCCCCCCCCCCCCCGTGCCTTCCCAGCCAGCTGGAAGGCCCCCTTCAGTCCAGCCCTCCCAGCTCCAAGGCCCCCCCTCCTTCTGAGACCTCCCATGTCCCCTCCCCCCCCCCCAAGGTAGCCGCTACCGCCCCCCCCACCCCGGAGTCGCCCCCTCCCCCCTTCATCCAGCCCGGGTCCTCTCTTCGTTATTCAACTTACAGCAGCGCCAAAACAGCAGCAAGCTGCAGCTCCCGTTGGCCTTCCTTCACTGCCTGTGCCTCGCCCTCATGTGACGTCACGTCGGCGAGGGCGGGGCACAGGCAGGGAAGGAAGGCCGACGGGAGCTGAAGCTGAGCTGCTTGCTGCTGTTTCGGCGCTGCTGTAAGTTGAATAACGAAGAGAGGGCCCGGGCCGGGTGAAGGGGGGGTGGTGGCGACTCCGGAGGGGGGGGCGGTAGCGGCTACCTTGGGGGGGGAGCGGTAGCGACATCAGCGGTTCCCTCCCTCCCCTTCCGCGCAGTTTCCCTCTCTGTCCCGCCCCCCTCCCCCCGTCATCACGTCTTGACGCGGGGGCGGGACAGAGAGGGAAGTCTCTACTGCGCATTTGCAAGTGAGTACGGTCACTTGCCTTTTATATGTTTGATAGTTGAAGGCATAGCACTTCTGTTTTAGATTGTGGGGTTTTTTTTTTTTTTTTGGGGGGGGGGGGGTTAATTTGGCTCACATCTGTTTCAGTTGTAGCTCAAGGTGAGTCATATTCCAGGTACAGTAGGTATTTTCCTATCCTGATCATAAGGAGTAACAGCCTTCCCTGGTTCTTTACCCATTGCCTTAACTATTACACTACTCTTAAAATATTCGTTAAGAAGATGCCTCTCTTTGTAGGTCAACGATGCAGTCCTATGGAGGCCCAGTTTCTCATCGACGGTGACTCTGATCACAGTTTACGGCAGGTATGTGAAATGTAGACAGCTAGGTTATATGGCAATTTAGGAAATATTTGTTGTTTTTAATTTGTGTTTAGCAAGACTATCAATTGCAGAAGGTCAATTTTCAAAACTGCTTATTTGGTCAACGTTTGGCTTTGACCGTGAATGCATAAGTAGTTTGTATTCAGAATCTCAAGGCTTTATACAGATACATTTTATCCATGAAAGCTGATATACAGATAATTTATCTGTATAAAGTGGGGCAGGGCCTGACTTTATCAACTGCTATTTATTTATTGCATTTGTATCCCACATTTTCCCACCATATGGCAGGTTCAATGTGGCTTACATATTGCTAAAAAGGTGGTTACAAAATTTAGATTTGTAGAAGTCTAGTACATAATACAGAAGTACAATAAACACCTAGGTTGGTATATTAGCATATTGTGAGAGAGGTTAATGTTATTGTTTTCCATTTCTGAACTTTTCATGATATATGATGATGTGGGATTGGGCAGATCCAGGTGGGAAAGACTTCTTGAAAAGATGTGTTTTCAGTTTTTTTCTGAATTGTAGGTACTTTTCATGAGTTCCAATGTTGTGTACCTATAAATGAGAGGCTGGCGCCATGTGAAGATTTGTGTTTTATACCTTTGCAATTGAAGGGTACTTATACCAACAGAAGGGGTACTTATACCAACAGATCTCATACAACTATACACGTATAACATACAACGTTTATTAAGAGAAACCCAACAGAGATTTCAAGCGTGGGAATCGTTACCAATAACTTTATTAGGGAGAATAGCTCTGTATAACATGTTTGTTATTCCAAGATGGTTATATGTATTTCAGCTGTTACCATTATTTTTGAAGATAAAAGATGAGCAAAAGCTGAATAAAATGTTAAGGAAATTTCTTTGGAGGGGGAAGGGAGCACGCCTCCCACTATGGGTGATGCAGATACCAGTGGAGTATGGTGGGCTAGGGCTAATAAGTATGAGAAACATAACAATAGCGAGTGATATGAGACATGTTAACGACTGGTTTCGCTCCACTTCGGATTATTCTAACACTTCAATGGAACTACAACTATCACCGAATGTATATTTTAGCAACCTCTTACATGTCTCTGGGGGTCAAATACCAAGCATATTAAAATTGTCAAGTATCATGTCCACTGCTAAAGCGGTATGGAAATGGGTATGTCGGTTACATTGTTTTTCACCAAAGGCGACACCATCCCTGTCCATTTGTAATAACCCGGCGTTCCAACCCGGGTGTCTCTATCCAGCTTTCCTTAGATGGGAAAAGAAAGGGATGAAATACTTGTTACATGTGGTGAAACCAGAAGGCAAACTTAAACCCTTCGAGGATTTACAATCGGAATTCTCAATCCCCTCTAGGGATGTATTTCATTCTCCGAGGACAAGCAGGCTGCTTGTTCTCACTGATGGGTGACGTCCACGGCAGCCCCTCCAATCGGAATCTTCACTAGCAAAATCCTTTGCTAGCCCTTGCGCGCCGATGCGCACCGCGCATGCGCGGCCGTCTTCCCGCCCGAAACCGGCTCGTGCCGGCCAGTCTTCTTTTGTCCGCGCTCGGTACGGTCGTGTTTCGCCGTTCGCGCCCCTTAAGTTGACCTCGCGCGTCTCCTTTTTTGGTTTCACTACTAAAAAAAAGATTTTGGAAGAGGACCTTTTCGGTCTTTTTCCCTTTCCACTACTTCCAGTTTTTGCCCCGGTAAGTTTTCTTTCGTCTTCGGGGTAGGCCTTTTTCAGGCCCCGGGTCGATTTTTTTCTTCCCCTTGTTTTTGGTGCCTACCGCAATTACGAGTTTCGATTTCACCGGCGAGATTTTTCCGCCCATGTCATCGAAGTCTCCCAGCGGCTTCAAGAAGTGCACCCAGTGCGCCCGGGTAATCTCGCTCACTGACAGGCACGCGTCGTGTCTTCAGTGTCTGGGGGCTGGGCACCGCCCGCAGGCCTGTAGTCTGTGCTCTCTTTTACAAAAGCGGACTCAGGTAGCGAGATTGGCCCAGTGGAACGTATTGTTCTCGGGCTCTTCGTCGGCATCGGCACCGGGAGTATCGAGTGCATCGACGTCGCCAGCGTCCAGACCTTCATCCTCGGCCGCGATTGCATCGAGTGCATCGAGGCATCGACCCTCTGCATCGGGGCTGAGACATCGGAAGGCTGCGTCGGCGGTACCGGGACCTCCTCGTCTGCTGATGTCGTCAGACAGTGGTGCTTCGTCTGGAGTGCAGGTGAGGGCTGTTCATTCCCCTGCTGGTGGCGGTGAGCCTTCGGGTGGGTCTCCCCCTACCCTGAGGGCTCCTGCGGTACAGCCCCCCCGAGACCGACCTTCTTCGGCCTCGGCCCCGAGGAAGCGACGGCTGGATTCTACGTCCTCCTCGTCGGTGCCGGGAAGCTCCGGTGACGTGCTTCGTCCCAAGAAGTCGAAGAAGCATCGACACCGGTCCCCTTCCCGTGTCGGCACCGAGAGCTCTGGGTCGCCGAGGGAGTCGGCACCCAGCAGGCATCGGCACCGAGAGGACCGCTCACCCTCTGTTCAAGAGGTGTCGATGCGCTCCACTCTGGACAGCCCGGAACAGCCTCCACGCCTAGAACAGACTCTGACATCGACACCTGCATCGGCTTCCATGTCTTTCTCCACAGCCGCTCTGCACGAGAGTCTCCGGGCCGTTCTCCCAGAGATCCTGGGAGAGCTGTTGTGCCCTTCCCCTCCGGTACCGGGGGTGCTTGCACCACCGGTACCGTCGAGTGAGGCGCCGGCTGGTCCCTTGCCCAGGGTGAGGTCTCCGACATCGGTACCGACTGCGGTAGCCTCCCAGGAAGGCTCCCCGACGACGTCGGCGGAGGGAGCTTCGCCGGTGCGAGTGAGGGAGTCTACCTCTCGACGCTCCCATCGTGGACGTGGTTCCACGGAGTCGAGACGAGCACGGCTTCAGACACAGGTTCGTGAACTTGTGTCTGATACCGATGGTGAGGCCTCGTGGGAGGAGAAGGAGGACATCAGATATTTCTCTGACGAGGAGTCTGATGGCCTTCCTTCGGATCCCACTCCCTCTCCTGAAAGGCAGCTCTCTCCGCCCGAGAGTCTGTCTTTCGCTTCCTTTGTCCGGGAGATGTCTACGGCCATCCCCTTCCCGGTGGTTGTGGAGGACGAGCCCAGGGCTGAAATGTTTGAGCTCCTGGACTATCCTCCATCTAAGGAAGTGTCCACAGTACCCATGCATCATGTCCTCAAAAAGACATTGCTGGCGAACTGGACCAAGCCTCTAAGTAATCCCCACATTCCCAAGAAGATCGAGTCCCAGTACCGGATCCATGGGGACCCAGAGCTGATGCGCACTCAGTTGCCTCACGACTCTGGAGTTGTGGATTTGGCCCTAAAGAAGGCTAAGAGTTCTAGGGAGCATGCTTCGGCGCCCCGGGCAAAGACTCTAGAACCTTAGACTCCTTTGGGAGGAAGGCCTACCATTCCTCTATGCTCGTGGCCAAAATTCAGTCGTACCAGCTCTACACGAGCATACACATGCGGAACAATGTGCGGCAGTTGGCGGGCTTGGTGGACAAGCTCCCCCCTGAGCAAGCCAAGCCTTTTCAGGAGGTGGTCAGGCAGCTGAAGGCGTGCAGAAAATTCCTGGCCAGAGGGGGGTGTATGACACCTTTGATGTTGCGTCCAGGGCCGCTGCTCAAGGTGTGGTGATGCGCAGACTCTCATGGCTGCGTGCCTCCGACCTGGAGAATAGACTCCAGCAGCGGACTCGCCTTGCCGTGCGGATAACATTTTTGGAGAAAAAGTCGAGCAGGTGGTAGAGCAGCTCCACCAGCGGGATACCGCTTTCGACAAGTTCTCCCGCCGGCAGCCTTCAGCTTCTACCTCTACAGGTAGACGATTTTTTGGGAGAAGGAGAACTGTTCCCTACTCTTCTGGTAAGCGTAGGTACAATCCTCCTTCTCGACAGCCTGTGGCCCAGGCTAAGCCCCAGCGCGCTCGCTCTCGTCAGCAGCGTGCGCCTCAGCAAGGCCCCTCGGCTCCCCAGCAAAAGCAAGGGACGAGCTTTTGACTGGCTCCAGCAGAGCTTAGCCGACATCCAAGTGTCAGTGCCGGGCGACCTGCCAGTCGGAGGGAGGTTGAAAGCTTTTCACCAAAGGTGGCCTCTCATAACCTTCGATCAGTGTGTTCTCCAAATAGTCCGGCAAGGATACACCCTCAATTTGGCCTCAAAACCTCCAAATTGTCCACCGGGAGCTCAGTCTTACAGCTTCCAGCACAAGCAGGTACTTGCAGAGGAACTCTCTGCCCTTCTCAGCGCCAATGCGGTCGAGCCCGGGCAAGAAGGGCTGGGATTCTATTCCAGGTACTTCCTTGTGGAAAAGAAAACAGGGGGGATGCGTCCCATCCTAGACCTAAGGGCCCTGAACAAATATCTGGTCAAAGAAAAGTTCAGGATGCTTTCCCTGGGCACCCTTCTCCCCATGATTCAGGAAAACGATTGGCTATGCTCTCTGGACTTGAAGGACGCCTACACACACATCCCGATACTGCCAGCTCACAGACAGTATCTGCGATTTCAGCTGGGCACACATCACTTCCAGTACTGTGTGCTACCCTTTGGGCTCGCCTCTGCGCCCAGAGTGTTCACGAAGTGCTTGGCTGTAGTAGCAGCGGCACTTCGCAGACTGGGGGTACACGTGTTCCCATATCTCGACGATTGGCTGGTGAAGAACACATCCGAGGCAGGAGCTCTACAGTCCATGCAGATGACTATTCGCCTCCTGGAGCTACTGGGGTTTGTGATAAATTATCCAAAGTCCCATCTTCTCCCAGTGCAGAACCTCGAATTCATAGGAGCTCTGCTGGATTCTCGGACGGCTCGCGCCTATCTCCCAGAGACGAGAGCCAACAACTTGTTGTCCCTCGTCTCGCGGGTGCGAGCGTCCCAGCAGATCACAGCTCGGCAGATGTTGAGATTGCTGGGCCACATGGCCTCCACAGTTCATGTGACTCCCATGGCCCGCCTTCACATGAGATCTGCCCAATGGACCCTAGCTTCCCAGTGGTTTCAGGCTGCTGGGGATCTAGAAGACGTGATCCACCTGTCCACGAGTTTTCTCAAATCCCTGTATTGGTGGACGATTTGGTCCAATTTGACTCTGGGACGCCCTTTCCAAATTCCTCAGCCACAAAAAGTGCTGACCACGGATGCGTCTCTCCTGGGGTGGGGAGCTCATGTCGATGGGCTTCACACCCAAGGAAGCTGGTCCCTCCAGGAACGCGATCTGCAGATCAATCTTCTGGAGTTACGAGAGATCTGGAACGCTCTGAAGGCTTTCAGAGATCGGCTGTCCCACCAAGTTGTCCAAATTCAGACAGACAACCAGGTTGCCATGTATTACATCAACAAGCAGGGGGGCACCGGATCTCGCCCCCTGTGTCAGGAAGCCGTCAGCATGTGGCTCTGTCTGGGCTCGCCGTCACGGCATGGTGCTCCAAGCCACATATCTGGCAGGCGTAAACAACAGTCTGGCCGACAGGTTGAGCAGGATTATGCAACCTCACGAGTGGTCGCTCAATTCACGTGTAGTGCGACAGATCTTCCAGGTGTGGGGCACCCCCTTGGTAGATCTCTTCGCATCTCGAGCCAACCACAAAGTCCCTCAGTTCTGTTCCAGGCTTCAGGCCCACGGCAGACTGGCATCGGATGCCTTCCTCCTGGACTGGGGGGAGGGTCTGCTGTATGCTTATCCTCCCATACCTCTGGTGGGGAAGACTTTGTTGAAACTCAAGCAAGACCGAGGCACCTTGATTCTGATTGCTCCTTTTTGGCCGCGTCAGATCTGGTTCCCTCTTCTTCTGGACTTTTCCTCCGAAGAACCGTGGAGATTGGAGTGTTTTCCGACCCTCATCACACAGGACGAAGGGGCTCTTCTGCATCCCAACCTCCGGTCCCTGGCTCTCACGGCCTGGATGTTGAGAGCGTAGACTTTGCCTCTTTGGGTCTGTCAGAGGGCGTCTCCCGCATCTTGCTTGCTTCCAGGAAAGATTTCACTAAGAGGAGTTACTTCTTTCTATGGAGGAGGTTTGCCGTCTGGTGTGACAGCAAGGCCCTAGATCCTCGCTCTTGTCCTACACAGACCCTGCTTGAATACCTTCTGCACTTGTCTGAGTCTGGTCTCAAGACCAACTCTGTAAGGGTTCACCTTAGTGCGATCAGTGCATACCATTACCGTGTGGAACGTAAGCCGATCTCAGTACAGCCTTTAGTTGTTCGCTTCATGAGAGGTTTGCTTTTGTCAAAGCCCCCTGTCAAACCTCCCACAGTGTCATGGGATCTCAATGTCGTTCTCACCCAGCTGATGAAACCTCCTTTTGAGCCACTGAATTCCTGCCATCTGAAGTACTTGACCTGGAAGGTCATTTTCTTGGTGGCAGTTACTTCAGCTCGTAGAGTCAGTGAGCTTCAGGCCCTGGTAGCCCAGGCCCCTTATACCAAATTTCATCATAACAGAGTAGTCCTCCGTACTCACCCTAAGTTCTTGCCAAAGGTTGTGTCGGAGTTCCATCTGAACCAGTCAATTGTCTTGCCAACATTCTTTCCCCGTCCTCATTCCTGCCCTGCTGAACGTCAGCTGCACACATTGGACTGCAAGAGAGCATTGGCCTTCTATCTGGAGCGGACACAGCCCAACAGACAGTCCGCCCAATTGTTTGTTTCTTTTGATCCCAACAGGAGGGAGTGGCTGTGGAGAAACGCACCATATCCAATTGGCTAGCAGATTGCATTTCCTTCACTTACGCCCAGGCTTGGCTGGCTCTTGAGGGTCATGTCACGGCTCATAATGTTAGAGCCATGGCAGCGTCGGTAGTCCACTTGAAGTCAGCCACTATTGAAGAGATTTGCAAAGCTGCGACGTGGTCATCTGTCCACACATTCACATCTCATTACTGCCTGCAGCAGGATACCCGACGCGACAGTCGGTTCGGGCAGTCAGTGCTTCAGAATCTGTTCGGGGTTTAGAATCCAACTCCACCCCCCTAGGCCCATGTTTATTCTGTTCCAGGCTGCACTCTCAGTTAGTTGGATAAATTGTTAGGTCAATCTCAGTTATGTCCTCGCCGTTGCGAGGCCCAATTGACCATGGTTGTTGTTTTGAGTGAGCCTGGGGGCTAGGGATACCCCATCAGTGAGAACAAGCAGCCTGCTTGTCCTCGGAGAAAGCAAATGCTACATACCTGTAGAAGGTATTCTCCGAGGACAGCAGGCTGATTGTTCTCACAAACCCGCCCGCCTCCCCTTTGGAGTTGTGTCTTCCCTTCTCTTTGTCTTGCTACATATGAGACTGGCCGGCACGAGCCAGTTTCGGGCGGGAAGACGGCCGCGCATGCGCGGTGCGCATCGGCGCGCGAGGGCTAGCAAAGGATTTTGCTAGTGAAGATTCCGATTGGAGGGGCTGCCGTGGACATCACCCATCAGTGAGAACAATCAGCCTGCTGTCCTCGGAGAATACCTTCTACAGGTATGTAGCATTCGCTTTATGCAGAGCTGAGACATTATATTACCACTTTACCATGGAGCGACCTGACAGAGGATGTCCAGATCGAACTTTCTACAACTTATTCCCTGGAGACGCAACAGAAAGTGTCCCTTTCCTTCCATCACCGACATATTAGAGACACGGTACCAAAATTAAATTATTTGCGGCTATTGCGCGCATGGAAAGAAGACATCCCGCTGAAGTTGACAGCGGAACAGCTGAAAACACATGTGTTGGCTATTCACAGGTGTTCTGCGTTTTCAGCGCACTGGGAGATGCAATACAAATTTGTTCTTCAGGCATACATTGCCCCTCGGTGAGCGTTTCACTTGGGATTGTCGCTGTGGGGAGCATGCCCAAAATGTGGAGCAGAGGGAGCCACCTTGGGACACATGTTCTGGACCTGTAAAGGGATTGTAAAATACTGGAAGGATATACTGTCACAAGTGTCTGGAATGTGGAAAGCAAGATGGAATTATGACTCAGCACTCCTGTTTGAGTGCCCCTCCTTAAGTTCACCATCTCCCAGTGGCTTACTAAATTTTGTACGGAAAGCAACAATACTACTACTACTACTTATTATTTCTATAGCGCTACTAGACGTACGCAGCGCTGTAGTGGTGAAATAAGTTATACTGGTGGAATGGACATCGAATAGTTACCCCACGACACAACAATGGTGAATACGGATGATTATGCTCTCCAGAATGGAGCGGGTGGGGATACGAGACTTTGCTACAACCAGTGGGGAGAAATTACAACGGTGTTGGAGCCCATTCTGGAATACATTGACCACGGAGGCAAGGAGTCGACTGTTGAACAAATAGACCTTAACACAATGACTAATCATATCTGTGAACTGTTGATATGGTGTTCAATTAAAGGTACTTGGGGTAGGGGAAGGAGGGAGGAAGGGGAAGGGGTTCAGGCAGGTAGGATGATAGACAAAATGTAAATGCCATAACTTGCAATGTTACTGTGATTCTGTTTGCCAATAAAAAGGATTGAAATATACCTTTGCAATTGGGGTAGTGAAGGGTTAGGTAGGTTCTTTCTATTCTAGTCACGTTTCTTATTGGTAGATGGATAAGTTCTGTCATGTAATCTGGTGCAAGTCCGTAGATGATTCTTTGGACTATTGTGCATATTTTGAAAGTTATACAAGCGTTAATAGGAAGCCAATGTAAGGTTAGGAGGGGTTTCACGCTTTCGAAGCATGTTTTTCCGAAGATGAGTCTGGTAGCCGTGTTTTGTGCTGTCTGTAGTTTTCTTATGATTTGATCTTTGCAGCCTACTTAAATACTATTGCAGTAGTCTACATGGGTTAGCACCATGGTTTGGATCATGTTGCGGAATGAATCCCTGGGAAAGTAAGGTTTTATACGTTTGAGCTTCCACATAGTTTGGAACGTTTTCTTGGTTGTGTTCTTAGCTTGGCTTTCTAGCGTTAGGTTGTGGTCAATTGTTATGCCTAAGATTTTCAAGTGGTCTGAAATTGGGAGGAATGAACCATGTGCGTTAATTGCCGAGGGGGGAACATTATTGTATTGGGACAAGAGAATAAGGCATTGGGTTTTATCTCTATTGAGTTTTAACTTGAATGCCGATGCCTAGGATTCCATGATGGTCATTCTGTTTATTATTTCCTTGGTGATTTCTGTGGGGTTCTGTTTGAAGGGAATTAGATGGTGATGTCATCTGCGTAGAGAAATGGATTGAGGTCTTGTTTGGATAGAGATTTAGCCAGTGGTGTCAACATTAGGTTGAATAATATAGGTGAGAGTGGTGATCCTTGTGGTACTCCACATTCTGCTTTCCAAGGTGGAGCTATATCTGAGTTTGATTTGACTTGGTATGTTCTGGATGTCAGAAATCCCTTGATCCAGGAGAGTACTTTTCCTGTAATTTCTATCTTGTTGAGGATTCTCAGTAGTATGTGGTGGCCGACCATATCGAATGTGCTTGATAGGTCAAATTGGAGTAGGAGGATGTTTTTACCCCTTGCTATTTTCTGCTTGAATTTGGTCAGGAGTGTGGTTAGTATTTCTGTACTGTAGTGAGGTCTGAAGCCAGATTGAGATTTGTGCAGTATGTTGAAATCAGTGAGCTATTCTGTTAGTTGTTTGGCAACTATGCCTTCTGTCAATTTAGTTGTTAGGGGTATGGATGCTGTCGGTCTGTAATTTGAGGTGTCTTCTGCTTTTTTTTTTTTTTTTTTGTGTGTCTTTTGGGATGGGAGTTAGTAGGATATTTCTTCTGTCCTGTGGGAATAGGCCTTTTTTGAATAGATAGTTAAGGTGGTCTGTGAGTTCTGTGATGTACTGATTAGGGGGGGGGGGGTCATTATATAGTTAGGGCAGGTGTCTAGTTGGCAGTGGGCAGAGGAGAATTTTCTGAGTGCGTGAGCTATTATTTCGGTGCTTAGATAAGTGAACTTATTCCAAATACGGTCTGCCAGGTATTCCCTTGGGTTCGGATCTAGTTTATGAAGGTTTCTGGATTAATATTTCCCTGATGCAGATTCTTGCATAGATTGGTAATTTTTTCTTCAAAGTATTTGGCAAGTTTGTCTGCATGTGGGAGGTTTGCATTCGGTGTAGTTACCGTTTTGGTGTTAAGTTGTTTATTAGTTTGTATCATTTCTTTGTGTCTTTGTAATCTGTGCCTATTCTCTGTAGAAGTTTCTTTTGGATTGTCTTATTTTATATTTGTATTTTGTTTAACTTTTTTTTCCAGGCCTTTAATGATGGTTCGTTTTTTGGGGTTTTTTTCCAGATTCGTTTTAATTTTCTAGTTTGCATTTTTAGAATTTTTAGTTCTTCATTAAACCAGAATATTTTATTGCGTTTGTGTGCTGATTTTGTCCATATGGGTGCTATTTTGTTGAGGATTTTGTTGCATCGTTTGTCCCAAACAGTCAGTTGAATTGGTTTTTGGTGCCCAGTTGTTATCGTATATTTCTTGCCAAAATGTTTTGGGGTCTATTTTACTTCTTGTTTTATATAAGGCCCGTTGATGCGTTTGGGGAAGATCTTTCTTCTTCCAGCATAAGGTCATAGTTAATTTAAAGTGGTGGGACCAAGGTACTCTTTTCCATTGCTGTTCCATTACTGAAAAGTTTCTGTCACTGGATAGTTTGTATGTTAATAGATCCAGTGCATGGCCTTTTATGTTTGTGGGGTTGACTTGTGGCCAGTGGCAGTCCCACATTTGTAAGAACTCTTTGCATTCTAGTGTGTCATTTGAGGTTGTGTCCTCTTGGTGAAGGTTTATATCTCCTATTATTATTACGTTAGGATTTGCGAGGCATGTGTTTGATATAAAGTCCATGAGAGTACAGTAACAGACAAAGATATCCATATAGTTTTATATTTTCATGTGGATATGTATTTCAAAATTTGCACAAATTTACAGATAAGTTATCTAAATATCTTTATATGGATTCACTGTGATTGAAAATTGCACTGATTTTTTATAAGTATCTAAATTTTTTGATTTCCAGAGTTCCCTTGGCAAAACAAAATTAATGGTATTTATAACTGATCAGATCAAGCTTAAAAGATCCTAAAGTTCTAGTGTTAGACTAATGACAAACTTACAACATTTTTACTGTCAGAAGTATGGCCAAAAATGCCAAAAGTAACTTTTCCCATTCACCTTTGCCTCAGTGAGGTCCCCCCCCCCCCAATCCCAGTATCAAACTCACAGAATGTAAGATGCCTACTGAGCCAGATTTAAGTAGGGTTACCATATGGCTCCAGAAAAAGGAGGACGGATTGAGCCAGCCGGGTTTTACTTCCATTGGCCTAGGCAAACTTGAAATAATACATTTCCCTCCCCCATACCCTTTTAGCTTTTCTTCCTTTTTAATGGTACAACAAAGTAAATCCCATTTTCTCTTGATTTCTTGTACCATTTTTTGGATAATAAGAATTTTGGACTTTTATGAGATCTTGGATATATATTTTTGAACATGTAATGTGAAAAGTATTTGTCCCTCCTGATTTCCGCTATTACATATGTCATACTGAATGGTTTCTGATCCTTGAACAAAATGTAACATTAGTCAAAGGGAACCTGAGTAAACACAACACAGTTTTAAATTATTACTTTATTTAAGGAACCCAAGTTATCCAACGCCCATATCACCCATGTGAACTTAATTGGCTGCACCACCTTTAGCAGCCATAATTGCAACCAAACACTTCTGTATTTTGATATCAGTCTTCACTGAGGAATCTAAGCCCACTCTTCTTTGCAGAACTGCTTTAGTTCAGACACATTCAGACCAGTAAGGCTGACTTCAGTGCCAGGCAAAATAGTGGAAACTATTATAAAGAATAAAATTACTGACAAACATGATTTAATGGGACAGAGTCAGCATGGATTCAGCAAAGGGAAGTCATGCCTCACCAGTTTGCTTCATTTCTTTGAAAGTGTGAATAAACATGGATAAAGGTGAGCCAGTTAATATAGTGTATCTAGATTTTCAGAAAGTTTTTGACAACGTTCCTCATGAAAGACTTCTGAGAATTAAAAAGTCATGGGATAGGAGGCAATGTCCTTTTGTGGATTAGGAATTTGTTATTGGTCAGAAAACAGAGGGTTAAATGTCCATTTTTTCTCAATGGAGGAGGGTGAATAGTGGCGTGTCACTGGGATCTATACTGGAACCGGTGCTATTTAACATATCTATAAATGATCTGGAAATCAAAATGACAAGTGAGGTGATTAATTTTGCAGATGACACAGTTGTCAAAAACGTATCTGGACTGTGAAAAATTATAGGAAGACAAGGCATCCAGATGGCAGATGAAATTTAATGTGGACAAATACAAAGTAATGCACATTGGGAAGAATAATATAAATCACTAGTAAAAAAAGGCCCGTTTCTGCCTGTCATGAAACGGGCGCTAGCGGGCACGGGACTCCCTTCCCCTCCCCTTACGCTAGTATCCCTGGTGGTGTAGAGGCACCTGTTTGCTCGGGGCAGGAAAGAAAGAGCCCCCTCTTTCCTGCCCGTAGCGCTGCTGGTAGCTGCCCTGCTGCATCCTGTGCGAGTCCGGCTCTTGGCGTTTCAAAATGGCCGCCGAGATTCGAAGTCTCGCGACGCTGCTTCAACTCTCGGCGGCCATTTTGAAACGCAGAGAGCCCGACTCATAGAGGATGCAGCAGGGCAGCTAGCAGCAGCGCTCCGGGCAGGAAAGCGGGGGCTCTTTCTTTCCTGCCCCGAGCGAACAGGTACCTCTAGTCCACCAGGGATAGTAGCGTAAGGGGAGGGGAGGTGATGGGGGGGAAGAGGGGGCGACCGGGGGTGGGGTGCTAGCGTTAAAGGGGCGTGGTGATGGGCATGTCCTCGGCGGCTGAGATTCGTTCATTTGCGTGGTTGTGTACATGTTCCGCCCTCAACATCATCACGTGTGACGCGAGGGCGGGGCATGGAGACATGGTGAGTGTTCTGGCTTCACCACCATGAACTTAATGAACCGGTGTCTGAGTGCCTGCAGTGACGTCAGTGTCCTCAGAATGTTGAGGGTGCGTTTTATTATAGTAGATAGTTGCCTGATGCCAGAATCCACCTTAGGAGTCAGCTCCCAAGAAAATGTTCTAGGTGTCATTGTAAATAATACACTAAAATCTTCTGCTCAGTGTGTGGCAGCGGCAGCCAAAAAAGCAAACAGGATGCTAGGAATTATTAGGAAAGGGATGCAAAATAAGACCAAGAATATTTTAATGCCTCTGTACAATTCCATGGTGCAACCTCACTCCTACTAGACAAGGGGTTCTTTGGAATAGGAGTAAGAATTATTCAAAAGATCAAAATCCAGACTAGCTACAGTTTTAGTAATTGCTAATAGTAATTATCAACAATTTTGTTCTGCATTTTATATTGTTTGATATTTATTCCTTTCTGTTTTAATTTTTTCTGTGTTCTTTTTCTTTTTGTAGAAACTCCAAGATGGTGTTATCACAGTGAGAGAATTTTTTTTGCTACTGGATGTCTGTGTTCAGATTCAGAGACCCAGGCACAGTGAACTTCCTGTTAATGTAAGTGTATCATAAACTAAATACAAAAATCCCTTTAATTCACTGGTAACAAACTTACTATCCAAAAAGAATCAGGAATGAAAGATACAAGCTCATAAAATGGAGTAAAGCCCTCAGATATATAACACACCCATGCTACAGTCAATATTACTGACTGTTAAGAGGGTGAATTTTTGCTCTTCTTACATTGGGCTAGACTCCCATGTGGAAAGTGCAATATATGTGCAATTAATATAATTCAAAGTTCATACCCTTATACTATGTATTCGTAGCAATGTTCTTACGTATCAATCTCATATGAATACCAAAATTTGCCTGAGATATCTAAAAAAAAAAAAATAAAGTTCACTTATCTGTTCAATATACTGTTGCAAGCTGAAACTCCACAACAAGAAAATAACTTGGAGGCTGTAGAAAAGCTCCCCTTGATAAGCGCCCGACACTGAGGGTTTCATATCAAAGATTTCATCAGGTAGTCTGGTGAACACATGCCTTCGTAACAAAAGCAACTGCACCGCCAGCCACGGAATGTAGGTGTAGCGTTATCGGAACCTGTTATCCTGGGGATTTTTGTTTTTTAATCAGAATGCAACTCTAAAAATACAGAGGCCTGTATTCAAAAGACGTTATACGTTTACTGGTGGGCAGTAAATGTATAACTCATCTGTCCAATGGAAACAAAGGAGAAAAAATAGGGGGGTCCACTCCTTCCACAATAACGCAAGCAAAACAAACACAGGGTGGAAGAAAGCCTAGTCCAAGTGACCAGCCCAAACACAGTGTTGCGTTCTCAAGGGCCTTGGCATTCTGTCAGGTCCTCAAGACAGGACTGGAGTTCGTGAGCCCTTGGGCCACTGCTGAGGAGCGGCAGCGGCAGGCAAGACCACCTCGGGACTGGAAACACAGAAGAGCAGTACTGGAACTCTGGACTGGAGTAGTACAAGGCAGGCAACTAGAACAGACGAAACAGGAACAGCTTCACCTGCACTTAGCCACCATTCCTCCAGAGTTGAGCTCCGAAGTGCAGGTGGCCGGCAGGACTTGCAGGATAAGGCAGGAACTGAAGCTCCAGAGGACCCACCCTGGGTCTGGGATACACGAGGGCGACAGGGCACGGACCTAGACTCAGACAGTGTGCTGCTGCACCACTGCACAGGGATAACAGAAAGGCTAGAAGCCCACAGAGAATAATAAACAGAGAAAGGCTGAAAGCCTGCAGGTCAGAGAGATACACCCAGAAAGGCTGGAAACCCCCAGGCCGCAGTAATACCCCCAGAAGGCCTGGAAGCCCACAGGTAAAAGGGATATACGCAGATAGACTGGAGGCCCTCAGAGCAATGGGCACAGAAGGGCTGGAAGCCCACAGAGCAATAGACACAGAAGAGCTGGAAGCCCACAGGGCAATAGACACAGAAGAGCTGGAAGCCCACAGGGCAATAGACACAGAAGGGCTGGAAGCCCACAGGGCAATAGACACAGAAGAGCTGGAAGCCCACAGGGCAATAGACACAGAAGGGCTGGAAGCCCACAGGGCAATAGACACAGAAGAGCTGGAAGCCCACAGGGCAATAGACACAGAAGGGCTGGAAGCCCACAGGGCAATAGACACAGAAGAGCTGGAAGCCCACAGGGCAATAGACACAGAAGGGCTGGAAGCCCACAGAGCAATAAACACAGAAGGACTGAAAGCCCACAGAGCAATAATACCCTGAGCCAGAAGGCAAGGCCCACAGGTGATAGTAACTCGCAAAGCAGAAGGGCTAGAAGCCCACAAGAAAAGTCAAGGAAAGCTAACTGTGCAAACAGCACACTAACCTCGGGACCTAAGGCACTGCGGAGGCATTGGCAATGCAAAGGCAAAGGCTGCAGTCTCTAAGTGCTTAATAAAGCCCTTCAACACCAAAGGCACAGCTGCAGCAATCTCTAAGCAACTACGGAGGCTGTTCAGGCACAAACCACAGAGCAGGCAGAAAGCACAGTGAAACACAGAGAGGCTTCCCACACCCAGGTGTAGTGTAGTGAAGCAATTAGTGTCATGCTGGAAGCAGCCAGCACACAGAGAGAGCTAACCCAGGCAACACCCACAGGTGCAGTATAGTGAGGCAATTAGTGTCATGCTGCTGGATGCAGCCAGCACAGAGAGCCAGAGCTAGCTCAGAAAGGACAGACAGAAGAAACAGGAGCCAGCTAGGAAGCTGACCCCCAGGAATAAGGTAAGTCTGAGGGTGGTCACGGCCACAGACGTGACACACAGAAGTAAGAGCTCCAAACAAAGTTTATTGGGACCCTACACGGTCCGTGTTTCGGCGGAAAGCCTTCGGGGTCTAAAAACATAAAGTATAAAATCAATATACAAATGAAAATAAATATACAGCAATAAAAGCTACAAAAATTATACGGAAAATAGAATATGGAAATAAAACACAATTAGAATCAAAAAAGCCATATATAAAGATCAAAATATAATATACATACATAGTAACATAGTAAATGACGGCAGATAAATATATTTAAAATATAAAATATAATGGTGATATTAATGACACACAATTTTTAAAAATATTGTATGCAGGATAAACTGTCACAATTTAGATCTTATATCAATGCATAAAATGCATATATATATATATATATATATATATATATATATATATATATATATATATATATATATATATATATATAATATAGGCTAACTAAACACAATAGTATCATGATGATTTTGTCAAATCAGGTAAGTTAAGGAAAGGAAGTTCTCCCTATTTGCATAATGATATAATCATGACATGATTAAATATTAATGGCCAATTATATTTTAAGTGCATATGTGTGGACATATAGAATTTGTGCCGTGATGTTGTGAGGGTAAAATGATATTGTGAAAATAACACAAACTGTAAAACTGAAAAGGGAATGGCGTCTGCATGTCTCGAAAAGTAAAATCCAAAACAACAAGGTAACATACCGATAGATGTGTCCTCTGCTTAAACGTCAAAGCGACTTTGAGTGCTAGCAAAGCAGGAGTTTGAGGACGCTAAAAATGAAAGCAAAAATAAGAATGCTAAAAATAAAAATAATACAACGCAAAAACCAGGAAAGGAGAGATCCAATAGCAGGTACATACAGTAGTACTGAGTACTGACACGGAGAGCGGAAGCCGCAATGGATAGTGAAACATAGTGGAACACTGACCCAGAGAACAAAAGCCGGTATTGAGCACTGTTGTGGGGAACAAATAAAATATATGATGCTAAGCTCTGACACAGAGATGGAGTAAACCGACAACTGAAAAACCAACACAATTGCCATAAACCAGGGAGAAAACCCTCCGTGAAAAACAAACAGACCTAAAAGGTAACTGAAAATGGACCGAAAACAGAGTGAATTCCTACCTGAGTCCACGAGCAGGGACGCAGCCAAACCATATGAGTGAAAAGTCGCAAAAAAAGAAGCACGGGAAATAAAAAGGAACCGACACGTGGACTGGCGTCATGAGGAAACAAACGCAACGGGAGTAAGCAAGCAGTGCGTCCAATGGAAAGGAACCCCGTAGAAGCTAAACAAAAAATGTATTGAAATGAAAAATAAAAATGTGTAAGAAGTGATATTGAACATAGGGCCAAATATGAGCTGTATGTAGTGTGACTAGTAATGTATTGATAATAAATAACACTAAGATGGCATATATAACATAAATTACATATATAAACAATCTTGAAAACAAATAGGAACTGTAAGTTGAAAAATACAGGTGGTTCCTTTATACTTAACGCTTGGAAGCAACTCCGAAAATATAAATATACCATAAGACAAACCAAAAGACAATACTACAAAACTGAAATTGGACCAAATTACAAAGACACACACAAACTCTTCCAACTTGTGAATAAATTATTAGACACCACTCCAGTCACCAACAACAGCAAAGACACACCAGGAGCTGACGACTTGGCGAAGTACTTCAAGGAGAAAATCATACAACTGCGACTCAAAATACCTGTCAGCCCCATCGAATACACCACACTCCTAGACTGCCTAGACCCTGGAGTTTACCCAGCAGACAGGATCTGGACTGAATTCACAATACTACCGGAAGATCTTATCTCACAAATGCTTAAAAGATTTGCCAAATCTCACTGCAAATTAGATATATGCCCAAACAACCTCATGAAGTCAGCCCCTCAACAATTTATAACGGATCTAACAAACCACGTGAACTTTATGCTACAAAATGGACTCTTCCCAAGGGAGAAAGGTAACATTTTACTCACCCCTATACCCAAGGATGCAAAGAAAAATGCTAATGAACTAACGAACTATAGACCAGTAGCATCCATTCCCTTAATTACCAAAATAACAGAAGGTATGGTGACCAAACAACTCACAGTTTATCTAAACAAGTTCTCAATATTACACGATTCCCAGTCAGGATTTCGCTCTAATCACAGTACTGAAACCGTACTAGTTACACTCATGACCAAACTCAAACAAATGATAGCAAACGGCAACAACATACTACTGTTACAATTCGACATGTCAAGCGCATTTGACATGGTTGACCATGGAATTTTATTACACATCCTCGAATACTTCGGAATCGGAGGCAACGTTCTCAATTGGTTTAAGGAGTTCCTAACTACACGCTCATATCAAGTGACATCAAATTCGACTACATCAGCTACATGGACACCTGAATGCGGAGTTCCACAGGGATCCCCCCTCTCACCGACCATATTCAACCTAATGATGACACCCTTAGCCAAACTACTATCGAATCAGAACCTAAACCCATATATATATGCTGATGATGTAACGATCTTCATCCCATTCAAGCAAGATCTAAGGGAAATCTCAAACAAATCAAGCAAAGCCTACATATCATGAATTCCTGGGCAGATGCATTTCAGCTGAAACTTAATGCAGAAAAAAACCCAATGCCTAGTACTCACCTCGCAATACAATAAGAATAAATTTACCACCATCAGCACACCTAAACTAAATCTACCAGTTTCGGACACCCTAAAAATTCTTGGAGTCACCATTGATCGACACCTAACACTTGAGAATCATGTGAAAAACATAACTAAAAAGATGTTTCATTCAATGTGGAAACTAAAAAGAGTTAGACCATTTTTTCCTAGGACTGTATTCTGCAATCTGGTACAATCATTGGTACTCAGTCATCTGGATTATTGTAACTCACTCTATGCTGGCTGCAAAGAGCAAATACTTAAACAAACTCCAGACAGCCCAGAACACGGCAGCCAGACTAATATTCGGCAAATCAAAATACGAAAGTGCAAAACCCCTACGAGAAAAACTACACTGGCTCCCACTTAAAGAACGCGTCACGTTCAAACTTTGTACCCTAGTCCATAAAATCATCCATGGTGACGCCCCAGCCTACATGTCAGACCTAATAGAACTACCACCCAGGAACGCAAAAATATCTTCTCGCACATTCCTTAATCTTCATCCTCCCAAGTGTAAAGGTCTGAAATACAAATTAATGCACGCATCTACCTTTTCCCTATATGAGCACGCAGCTATGGAACGCGTTGCCACGTAACCTGAAAACGGTCTATGAATTGACCAATTTCCATAAACTATTGAAAACCTATCTCTTCGACAAGATATATCACAAAGATCAACACGTGTAACTGTATAATCTTTAATATATCCAGAAATGTCTTATAATGTCTTTTGCTTTAACACTATCATGACAAAGCCATGGGACCGGATGGGATCCACCGTAGGATATTGAGGGAGCTCAGAGAGGTTCTGGCGGGTCCTCTTAAAGATTTGTTTAATAAATCCTTGGAGACGGGAGAGGTTCCAAGGGATTGGAGAATGGCGAATGTGGTCCCTCTTCACAAAAGTGGTGCTAGGGAAGAAGCTGGAAACTACAGGCCGGTAAGCCTCACTTCGGTTATTGGAAAAGTAATGGAAGCGATGCTGAAGGAAAGGATAGTGAATTTCCTGGAAGCCAATAAGTTGCAAGATCCGAGACAACATGGTTTTACCAAAGGGAAATCGTGCCAAACGAACCTCATTGAATTCTTTGATTGGGTGACAGGAGAATTGAATCAGGGACGAGCTATGGACGTAATCTACTTAGATTTCAGCAAAGCTTTTGACACGGTTCCCCACAGGAGGCTCAGGTCACTTCACTGGCTTCCGATCAGATACCGCATACAGTTCAAGCTTCTCCTTCTTACCTACAAATGCACTCAGTCTGCTGCCCCTCATTACCTCTCTACCCTCATCTCCCCTTACGTTCCCGCCCGTAACCTCCGTTCACAGGATAAATCCCTCCTCTCAGTACCCTTCTCCACCACCGCCAACTCCAGGCTCCGCTCATTCTGCCTCGCCTCACCCTATGCTTGGAACAACCTTCCTGAACCCTTACGCCAAGCCCCCTCCCTGCCCGTCTTCAAGTCTTTGCTTAAAGCCCACCTCTTCAATGCTGCGTTCGGCACCTAACCCTTACCGTTCAGTGAATCCAGACTGCCCCAATTTGACTGCCCCTATTGGACCGACCGTTCACTTGTCTATTAGATTGTAAGCTCTTTGAGCAGGGACTGTCTCTCTTTGTTAAATTGTACAGCGCTGCGTAACCCTAGTAGCGCTCTAGAAATGTTAAGTAGTAGTAGTAGTAGTAGTGGATGGGCTGAAGATAGGACCCGAAGTGGTGAACTGGATTAGGAACTGGTTGACAGACAGACGCCAGAGGGTGGTGGTGAATGGAATTCGCTCGGAGCGAAAGGTGAGTAGTGGAGTGCCTCAAGGATCAGTGCTGGGGCCGATTCTGTTCAATATATTTGTGAGTGACATTGCCGAAGAGTTAGAAGGTAAAGTTTGCCTATTTGCAGATGATACTAAGATCTGTAACACAGTGGACACCCCGGAGGGAGTGGAAAACATGAAAAAGGACCTAAGGAAGCTAGAAGAATGGTCTAAGGTTTGGCAATTAAAATTCAATGCGAAGAAATGCAAAGTGATGCACTTAGGGAGTAGAAATCCATGGGAGACGTATGTGTTAGGCGGGGAGAGTCTGATAGGTACGGACGGGGAGAGGGATCGTGGGGTGATAGTATCTGATGATTTGAAGGCGACGAAACAGTGTGACAAGGCGGTGGCCCCTGCTAGAAGGTTGTTAGGCTGTATAGAGAGAGGTGTGACCAGCAGAAGAAAGGGGGTGTTGATGCCCCTGTATAAGTCGTTGGTGAGGCCCCACCTGGAGTATTGTGTTCAGTTCTGGAGGCCGTATCTTGTTAAGGATGTAAAAAGAAGCGGTGCAAAGAAAAGCTACGAGAATGGTATGGGATTTGCGCTACAAGACGTATGAGGAGAGACTTGCGGACCTGAACATGTATACTCTGGAGGAAAGGAGAAACAGGGGTGATATGATACAGACGTTCAAATATTTGAAAGGTATTAATCTGCAAACTAACCTTTTCCGGAGATGCGAAGGCAGTAGAACGAGAGGACATGAAATGAGATTGAAGGGGGGCAGACTCAAGAAAAATGTCAGGAAGTATTTTTTCACGGAGAGGGTAGTGGATGCTTGGAATGCCCTCCCGCGGGAGGTGGTGGAAACGAAAACGGTAACGGAATTCAAACATGCGTGGGATAAACATAATGGAATCCTGCTCAGAAGGAATGGATCCTAAGGAGCTTAGATGAGATTGGGTGGCAAAGCCGGAGACGGAGATGGTGCTGGGCAGACTTATACGGTCTGTGCCAGAACTGGTGGTGGGAGGCGCGGCTGCTGGTTGGGAGGCGGGGATAGTGCTGGGCAGACTTATACGGTCTGTGCCCGGAAAAGGACAGGTACAAATCAAGGTAAGGTATACACAAAAAGTAGCACATGTGAGTTTATCTTGTTGGGCAGACTGGATGGACCGTGCAGGTCTTGTTCTGCCATCATCTACTATGTTACTATCAAGCTCATTTTCAAAGCACTTAGCCTCCCAAAGTTCCATAGAAACCTATGGAACTTAGCCTCCCAAAGTGCTTTGAAAATATGCCTCTATGTTACCATGTAACCCAAAACCCTCTGTAAAACCAAACTCTGTACCTTGGTCCATAAAATCATCCATGGTGACGCCCCAGCTTACATGTCGGACCTAATAGAACTACCACCTAGAAATGCAAAAAAATCCTCCTGCACATTCCTCAATCTTCACCCTCCCAAATGTAAAGGCTTGAAATACAAATCAATGCATGCATCAACCTTTGCCTATACAAGCACACAGCTCTGGAACTCACTGCCACGTAACCTGAAATCGGTCTACGAAATGACCAGTTTCCACAAACGCCTGAAAACCTATCTCTTCGACAAAACATATCATAAAGAACAACACGCGTAACACTACTTTCTTTAAGATATCCAGGAATGTTTTTTAATGTCTTTTGCTTTCACACTATCATGCACCTAATGTCTATGACTTTAATACTATCATGTATTTCACCGTCATGTAACCAAAACGTCTGCTAAAACAAATGTATACTCTTTTCTATTTCCAATATTATGTATTTCACCATCATGTACCCAAAACTTGCTGTAAAACCAAATGTACATTCTTTTCTATTTCCAGTATCCACAATGAATGGTAAGCCACATTGAGCCTGCAAAAAGGTGGGATAATGTGGGATACAAATGTAATAATAATAATAATAAATGTATATTCTCTTCTATTTCCAGTATCCATAATGAATTGTAAGCCACATTGAGCCTGCAAAGAGGTGGGATAATGTGGGATACAAATGCAATAAAATAAATATACAGCAATAACGATTTACCAAGGGTGATTAAAAAATAGAAATAAGAATTTAAAATAATAAAAAAATAAAAATAGTAATGATAATAAAAACATATATCTAGATGACTTCTCTAGTATACAGAGATGCAAAGTTAATGGTCTGTTATTTAAAAGGAAATAGTGGCTCATAAAAAATGTATCAGTTTGATCTTTTTGTTCAGGCCCTTTGGGAACACGCATTCTAGCTGATAAATGACACGTTGCTCTGCTCTCAATAAAGTCAAGTCAATATCGCCACCTTGACTGTTGCTTTTGATAACTTGGAATACAAAAAAAGTTAATGTTATCAATGTTATGTTTTGCATGGATCCAATGTTCTACCAATGGGGCAGTTTTAATCTGTCTCTTAATACAACTGCGGTGTTCAATAATCCTAACCTTAATTTTCCTATTTTTTTGTCAATATATAGCATTTTACAAGGGCACATAATGATGTATACTACATTTTTTGAATTACAATCACTATCAAACTTGAGTTTGTAATGTTTACCAGAGCTGGGATGTATAAAAAGGTCAAGTTGAAGTGAGTGGGCACAGACCGAACAAGAGTTGCAAGGTCTGTGACCGCCATATTTATGAGTTATATTACCTTGTAATGTTGGAAGGGTGGAGGGAACCAGATGATTCCTTGAAAGGGCAAAAGTAGGAGTAATATCTCTGAAGCATGAATGGCGTTTGTACAATATGCCAATGCTTGAGGATAATATTTTTGAAAGTGTGACTCATGGATGAGAACCGAAATGTACATTTCTGGATTTTTCTTGGATTTTGTGCCAGTTTTCAATAATTCTTCTCTTGTCCTAGTATTGTCTTTGTTAAAGCCTTGTGATATGCATTCATTAGGGTACCCACGTTGTCTAAATCTACTTGATAATTCTTTGGAATGTTTATGAAAATCATCTGTATTGGCACACACTCTTTTAAGCCTAAGAAACTGGCAGAAAGGCAAGTTGTTTTTTAAGACCCGATTGTGATAGCTAGAATAATGTAGGTAACAATTCTTGTCTGTAGGCTTCATGTATAAAGATATTGATAGCCAATATTTGTCTTTCTTCACCATAATGTCCACCCTGTGTTTGTTTTAACTCTTCTGTCCAGCAATTTTCAAAGGCACTATGTGGATAGTCCAACCAAACAGAGAAAGGAACAACACAACCTCTGCAAGTCAGGACCACAAAATATAACAGAGGGCCAAAAAAAAGGACTTTTCCCCAATAATATATAAATATTTATTATGGATTCCAGTGACCTGACACAGCTGTGTTTCATTTGTGTGCCAACATTCGGGACACAAATCTTATTAGAACATAAAAATTCTATGCATACGAGGCCATTATATTTTATCTTCAGGTACACAAAAGATCTGCTACTTTGGTGTAATGTTAGATTTTGGGGGGACATTTGAATCATGATGTGCAGAGCCAGTGTGCTCACTGTTTTAGAGTTTGGTATCTCACACTCTTTTGCATAAAGGATTCAAAAAGAGGTTTGGCTGTAGTCTCCTTGAAGGTCCAGGTGGTTACACTGGCATGTTTTAGGGCAAGAGTAGGCAACCTTTATACAACAGAGGGCTGCATGAATGTTAATACTATCACTTGTGGGCCATACACAGAAAATTCACAAGTGTGCCATATAATTCACTGCCAACAAAACTTGATGTGATGACTGAATCAACGTAAATTACTACTTGCTAACACTGTCAAACAAGTCTTGTCCTGTTCTACCCTTAAACTGTTCCACTGACAGCAAAGCTGGTTAATCGTTTGCACTGACCATTTTCTGTGTATACTTCCCACAGTCTCTTGGACCACATAAAATTCAGTAGTGGGCCACAGATTTTCTACCCCTGTTTTAGGGATTATCTTGAAGGAACATCTTTAGCCTTGCATCTGGATATAGTGTTTTTTGAAAGGTGTCTCGCATTTGAAGCTGCTAGTTCATCTTGGCCGTTCATCGTGTAATCTGAATTTAGGTCTTTATGCCCTGGGTTCTTTGCCCTTTAAGCTGTTGAAAAAGGCATTTCTGAAGTAAATTATACTGGTCAAACTTTTTAGTAGCTGTATGTTCAGCAAGGTGAATTTCAGAGTTGTAGGTGCTATTTTGCTGGGAACAATTCTTGCACTTTACAGAAGCTGGTGTATCAGTTTGCGCTGTTCTGTTATTTCAGCTGAAAGGCAGTTTCCAACTTTTCATATTAATCAGTTGATAGTGTTGCCTTCCTTCAGGTGGAAGGATTGTTGAGAGGAGTTTAGTCTCCATCTACTGCATGTGCATAGAGTTTTCATGTATTTGGAAGTAACCAGTGCTTTTCAGAAATCATCTTGGTTCCAGAGGAGATTTGGGGAAATTATAGACCAGTGAGCCTGACATCGGTGCCAAGCAAAATGGTAGAGACTATTATTAAAAACAAAATTACAGAGCATATTCAAAAGTATGGATTAATGAGACAAAGCCCACATGGATTTAGTGAAGAGAAATCTTTCCTCACCAATTACATTTCTTTGATGGGGTGAGCACACGTGGATAAAGATGAGCTGGTCGATATTGTGTATCTGGATTTTCAAAAGGTGTTTGATAAAGTACCTCATGAAAGACTCTATAGGAAATTGGAAAGTCATGGGATAGGAGGTAATGTCCTATTGTGGATTAAAAACTGGTTAAAAGATAGAAAACAGAGAGTAGGGTAAAATGGTCAGTATTCTCAATGGAGAAGGGTAGATAGTGGGATTCCCCAGGGGTCTGTGCTGGGAGCGCTGCTTTTTAATATATTTATAAATGATCTAGTAACTAGTGAGGTAATTAAATTTGCAGACAACACAGTTATTCAAAGTTGTTAAATCGTGAGAGGATTGTGAAAAATTACAAAAGGACCTTACGAGACTGGGCGACTGGGCATCTAAGTGGCAGATGACGTTTAATGTGAGCAAGTGCAAAGTGATGCATGTGGGAAAGGGGAACCCGAATTATAGCTACGTAATGCAAGGTTCCACGTTAGGAGTCACCGACCAGGAAAGGGAACTAGGCTTCATCGTTGATACGTTGAAACCCTCTGCTCAGTGTACGACGGTGGCTAAGAAAGCAAATAGAATGTTAGGTACTATTAGAAAAGGAATGGAAAACAAAAATGAGGACGTTATATTGCCTTTGTATCACTCCATGGTGCGATTGCACCCCGAATATAATGTGTTCAATTCTAGTCGCTGCATGTCAAAAAAGATATAATGAAATTAGAAAAGGTACAGAGAAGGGGATGGGAACATTTCCCTATGAGGAAAGGCTGAAGCGGCTAGGGCTCGTCAGCTTGGAAAAAAGACGGCTGAGGGGATTGCTCAAGAAAAGCATGGTCCTCACTAGAAAGACAAGGTAATGTCACCTGGGACAGATAATCCTGTACCGCATCTTCATCAAAATTCCCCTCATTACTATAAATCTGTTTATAATATTGAACAAAGAACTCCTGAATCTCCACATCAATATAACAAAGGTACAATTGGCTTCCTTAAGCTTCAAAATCATTGTCCCCACCATCCACCTTCTCAAGTGCGGTGCAAGCATCCTACCTGATTTATTACCAAATTCAAAAAATTTCTGTTTAAGAAGGCATCTCAAACTCTACTTTCTCCACCTGTAACCTTTGCAACTCTGAACAACACTGTTTCAACCAATCCAATGCCTCTGAGGAGGTGTGGAGCTGATGTTGCCTCTCTAACTCAGTGTGTGGCAGCGGCTAAGAAAGCAAATGGAATGTTAGGTATTAGGAAAGAATTGGAAAACAAAAATAAAGACATTATAATGCCTTTGTATTGCTCCATGATGCAACTGCACCTCAAATACTGTGTGCATTTCTGGTCACCACATCTCAAAAAAA
Source organism: Microcaecilia unicolor (assembly GCF_901765095.1). Classification (NCBI taxonomy): domain Eukaryota; kingdom Metazoa; phylum Chordata; class Amphibia; order Gymnophiona; family Siphonopidae; genus Microcaecilia; species Microcaecilia unicolor. Next base: position 148,284,103 of record NC_044039.1, on the reverse strand, counting down.
GATAAAGTGGAATTAGAAAAGGTACAGAGAAGGGCAACGAAAATGATAATGGGACAGCTTCTCTATGAGGAAAGGCTAAATCAGCTAGGGCTCTTCAACTTAGAGAAAAGACGGCTGAGGGGAGATATGATAGAGGTCTATAAAATAATGAGTGGAGTGGAACGGGTAGACGTGAATCACTTGTTTACTCTTTCCAAAAATACTAGGACTAGGGGGCACGCAATGAAGCTACAAAGTAGTAAATTTAAAACGAATCGGATAAAATTTTTCTTTACACAACGTGTAATTAAACTCTGGAATTTGTTGCCAGAGAATGTAGTAAAAGCAGTTAGTGGGGTTTAAAAAGGTTTGGATGGCTTCCTAAAGGAAAAGTCCATAAACCATTATTAAAATGAACTTGGGGAAAATCCACTGCTTACTTCTAGGATATGCAGCATAAAATGTATTGTACTGTTTTGGGATCTCGCCGGGTACTTATGACCTGGATTAGTCACTGTTAGAAACAGGATGCTGGGCTTGATGGACCTTCTGTCTGTCCCAGTATGGCAATACTTATGTACTTGTGTGGTTGTTTCTTTTTGGAGGAGTCAAGGAAGAGACAATTTCCAAAGCTACCGCTGTACATTGGCATAAAACAATTTCTTCAGTATATATTGTCCATGGTCAAGTACCTGCTAAGACTTTCAAGGTGCACTCAACCAGAGGATTGGTGGTTTAATGAGTGGAGTCCTAATTGAGATTTCTAGGGCAGCAATTTGGTCTACCTGCATGCCTTCTCAAAGCACTATAGGCTGTTTTTTCTGAGAAGATGCTGCATTTTGGTGCAGGAGTGCTTAAAGCAGGTGTTTTGAAGATCCTTCCCAGTTTAAGGGCTTCTTTGCTACATCCCACAGGTTCTGGACTGGTCTAGTGGATAAGGAAGGAACACTTTGGTCTTATCTTCTAATTTTCTCTTCTTGAGTCCTACCAGACCAGCTCAAAGGCACACCCTGATGTGTTCTCTGTTCTGTTTTACTCTGGGATGTAGATGTCTCCGGGACTCTTATATATGGTTTTCTAAGTTTGGATTCCCCCCATACAGATGGTTGTGGGGTGGGATATTCCTGTCTGCTTGGTTACAGAAATACTGGTAAGCAGTTGCTGCACAGTGACCTCTATAGGGCAGTGCTCAAAAATCATTATTTTCCATTTCCATCTGCTGGTTAATGAGAATAACAAACTGCTTCTGAACCGATCTGGTAGAACTCAGTGCAAGGAAATTAGCAGGTAAGTCCACATTTTTCATTGTCAGCAATCCTAACGTTTTTCCACCATCTCCATAATGAAGTATTTCATTAGATTACTCTATCTCTTTCATCCTTAGTCAATGACCCTTCATTCCAAAGCTTCCATTCATTTTAAAGATGCCCACCTCCTATGCATTTGTTTATTGGAGGTATTTACATGTATCTATCATATCTCCCTCTCTTTTCTGTCTTCCAGAGTATGCATGTTTAGATCTTTAATTCCCTCCCCTCCCAACATGTGCTATGATGACCACTGTCTATTTTAATAGTTGCCCTCTGGGCAAACTCTTTTCATTATCTTTTTGAAAGAGTGGTCTCCAGAATTGCATACAGTACTCCAATGAGATCGCACCAGAGACTTTTATACAGAAGCGCTATCACCTCTTATTTCATCCTTATGCACCTAAGCATTCTTTCTGCTTTGCTGTCTCCTTTCTACCTGTTTGGTTACATTAAGATAATCAGTATGATCACCCCAAATCCCTCTCTCTTTTGGCACACAGAAGTACTTACTTTCTCTACTGTACTATACTGTATTCCCCCTGTGAAACCAGCACACCTTCGGTGGCTCCTCCTTCCCTCCCCCATGAAATCAGCATCTCTCCCACCGTCTCCTCTGCGAGTCTAGCACCTTTCTGGGTCCCCCTGTTCCCCACAGTCCTTCAAACCTGTCTCCATTGCTGGCTACAGCAGCAATAAACACACACTGCTGCAGCAGATCCTGGAGTCTTAACTTTGCCGCTTTCCACCTCTTCTAATGCCACTTCTGTTTGCAGCGAGGTGGAACGTTGCAGAGGGAAGGCTCTGGGACCACCATAGGCAGTGTGTGTTTATCACTGCTGCAGCCAGCTGTGGAAGCAGGTTTGAAGGACTGTTGGGAAGGGTGGGGGAGTGGGAGAGATGCTGTACTCATGCGGAGGTAGGGAGGGAGGAGAGTAGGGCAGGAGAGATGCTGTACCCACAAGGGGAAAGAAGAGAAGCATGAGATTAATGTCACTGCAAACTTTGTTTAAAAAAATAGAAAATTAGAAAACAGCCAGTGTTACAGCAGGGCTGGGAATTCACTGAATCCTTTGAAAGCCCTGACTTCACACCATCGGAGAGGGTAGTGTCTTCGGTGGCAGAGTTAAATTCTGTCTTCCAGAGGATACTGGTAGAACAGTACACTTACCTCTATTCTATCCCTTCTTTAAGTGTTTCAATGTAAGTATGCAGGTCTGGATGTATGAGTTTTGAGAGTTATTGTGGCTTTTTTCCACGTCGTCTGGGTAGAGTTTGGGCACATCTCACTTGTCTGGACTGGTCAGCTGTGTGTGAAAAGGAAGAGAAAATTTGGACATAACTGTTAATTTTTTTTTTCTTTGAGTCTTTCCAGACCAGTGTAGAATCCATTTATATATTAAAGATACAGTGGTCAAGGGTTGTCAGTATGATTAATTCTGAAAGCTAACAATATAGTGCAGTCCACTTTGAAAGTATTTGTTCCTTTGGTGTTTGGATTTCTCATTCATGGGTTATTGACCATTACATTATATTACTTATATTCCACATCTACCCATAGAGTTCACTGTGGATCACAACAAGAAGCAAACAGACAAACCCTGTGAATTGACAGCAATCAATTAATTCATATAAAGAAAGTTAACATATACTAATTATAAAACTTCTTAAAAAAAGAAAAGCTTTTAGAGCTTTCCTAAAAACAGATACAGTAAGCTCTGAATTTTTCTCAATTGTGTAGGAAGAACGTTCCATAACAAAGGGGCCTGATACATAAGGCTAGCAGAATAAATGTTTTTATTTTTCAATTTGATAGGACTGGGATAGTGAAGTAGTAAATTATCTCGAAGGCCTCTATCTTTGTTAGCCATTTGAACCCAACCTAGCAAATATTCTGGAGTGGTGCTGGGCCATCACTGGCTTTGCCTTTCGGTCTCGCCACAGCTCCAAGAACGTTTATCAAGGTTATGGTATTGGTGGCAGCCTTCCTTTGGCGCAAGGGATTCAGAGATCTCTGTATCTCGATGACACGCTCATTCGTGCGTCATCCTATTCAGAAAGTGTGGTGGCGAAAGACAAAGTTCTTCATCTTCTGTGGCCATTGGGTTGGGTGATCAATTTCAAGAAGAGCAGACTAATTCCATCGTAGATGCTGTAGTATCTTGCCATTCTATTTGATACAGCATGGGAGAGGATCATCCTCCCAGAATGCAGGAGGTTGAATCTTGTTCAATGGATTCATCTTCTACTCATTTAAGGCAGGCCCAGGGTCCGGGACTATGTCCAGGTTCTGGGGTCAATGATGGCAGCGATAGAAGTGGTGCCATGGGCAAGGGCTTATATGTGGCCATTACAGGAATCTCTTCTCAGCCACTGATCTCCAATGTCACAAAAGTACGACTTTTATCTTCCTTAGATACTGGTTGCCAGATAGAGTATGCAGTGGTGGTTGTTGCCCAGGAATTTGACTGTCGGAGCTCCCTTTCTGATAACAATGGGAGGTGGAGACAACTGATGCAAGCAAGTCGGGTTAGGGAGCTCATTATGAGTTTCATCTGGCACAGGGCACCTGAACAGGAATCTCTGTGGTCAATAAATTGCTTGGAATTCAGAGCAGTGCAGAATGCCTTACATGACTTTGCTCACTTTCTGGCAGGGGCCCCGGTTTGAGTTTTCTCTGACAATGCAACATCAGTGGCTTAAATCAACAAGGCAGGACACGCAGTCCGATGGCGGTGGAGTCAGACTTATTCATGAGTTGGGCAGAGAAAAATCTCCTTTTGTCAGCAGCTCACATTGCGGGGTCCTTGAATGTGGAGAGAATGTAAACAATTGAGCCATGGGTTTCAGCTGATAGTGGACTGATGGGGTTCTCCCCTTGTTGATGACAAAAAGAAATGCCAAAGTGCCCAACCTCTTCAGCTGTTGGAAAGAATCGGGGATTGATACCATAATGTAGCCCTGCATGGAGACACATCTACTGTATGTCTTCTCTTCTTGGCCCTTAGTTGCACAGTGGTCAAATAATGCTCATTGCCCCGGAGGCCATAGTATGCGGACCCAATTTGACTGCTGAGAAGGGGTACTCTCCATCTTCTGCAGGTACAGGTCTATAGAAGCAAGGTCTGGTGCACATGGAGGATTTGTGTCCCTTTTGGTCTTATGGCTTGGCAACAGCTCAGATGAGACAAATAGGTTATTCTGATTCAGTTATTGCTTCAGGCTCTGAAATGTACTATATCCATGGCATATGCGAGGGTGTAGAGGACATTTGAGGACTAGTGTTCTGAACATCTCCCTTCTCTGCTTAGATCATGCACATCCTAGTGTTTCTCCAAGTAGGTCTTCAGAAGAATTGATATTGGGTTCTCTAAAAGTTCACATTGTGGCTTTGGCTTGTTTCAGGGGCCAACTTCAGAAGACTTCTCTTACAGCTCACCTAGATATCATTCGATTCTTGTGGGGAGCATGCCTTTGGCGGCCTCCCTTTCATACACTAGAGTGGAACCTTAATTTAGTCCTTCAGAAGCCACTCTAGAAGGACTCCTTGAAAGATCTTACACTAAAGACAACATTCTTGGTGGCTGTTGGCATTGGTACATTGGGTTTCAGAACTTCAGGCTTTCTCTTTTCAGGATCCCTTTTTTCGCTTTTCAGAGGCGGAGGGCTCCCTGTGCACTGTTCATTTCTTCTGAATGTGGTATCAGCATTTCATCTCAACCAATCTGTGGAGCTTCTGTCCTTTCGCAGAGAGAATGAAGAGGCTCGCTGTTCTTCCTCGAAGCTTCTCGATGTACGTAGAATCCTCATTGGATATCTGGAAGTTACAAATGAATTTTGCTAATCGGACAGACTGTGCTTTTATGTAAACAGAGGCGTGGCCTCGTGGCTTCCAAGCCCACATTTTCTAACTGGCTGAAGGAAAGACTTTTATTTTATTTATTGCATTTGTACCCCATATTTTCCCACCTATTAGCAGGCTCAATGTGGCTTACATAGTACCGTCAAAGGTGTTTGCCCAGTCAGTGGATAACAAATATAAATTGTATAGTGATCGTATAAGTGGAGGGTCGAAATGGATGAAGATTGTGTGTTGTCCTGTGCGATCATAGTCATGCTGTGTTGATAGGTGAAGAGGGTTACGTGGGGTCATTGGGGTAGGCCTTTTTGAAGAGGATGGTTTTTAGTGATTTCCTAAAGTTCAAGTGGTCGTGGATTGTTTTCAAAGCTTTTGGGAGCCCATTCCATAGTTTTGCGCTTATGTAAGAGAAGCCGGCTGCATAAGTTGTTTTGTATTTCAGTCCTTTGCAATTTGGGTAGTATAGGTTTAGGTAGGATCTTGATGATCTGACTTTGTTTCTTATTGGTAAGTCTATGAGGTCTGTTATGTATTCTGGGACTACGCCGTATATGATTTTGTGGACTAAGGTGCAGATTTTGAAGATGATCCGTTCTTTGATTGGGAGCCAATGCAACTTTTCTCGGAGGGGTTTGGTGCTTTCGAAGCGTGTTTTGCTGAATATCAGCCTGGCTGCTGTATCATGTCAGCTTAGTTGCTTTGCAGGGAAGCAGGCTCCTCAGGCCTTGCGGACTCATTCTACAAGGAGTATAGTGACATCCTGGGTGGAGATTCCCTTACTGTCTTGGGCAGATATTTGCAAGGTGGTGACGTGGTCGACACCGCATACTTTTGCCAAATACTACAGGGTGGACATTGCGGCATGCTTGGAAGCCAGTTTTGGGGCTTCTGTCCTCACAGGCAGCAATGCCAGGATCTCACCCACTCTAAGGATGGCTTTTGAACATCCCACAGGTTCTGGCATAGCGGGAAGCTACGTAATGGAAGGAGAAATTAAGTCTTGCCTGATAATTTTCTTTCCACTAGTCCTTCCCACTATTCCAGAGGCTCGTCTGAGCTTTTTTAGATGTTTAGTCGATGGGAAGTAATGGGTTAAATGACGACTCATCTTGCATAGTGCTTCCTGCGTATGTCTTTTTCTCCACAAGTTGTCCAGAGATGAGAGGTCCACACGTTTGCTCATCCAGTTAGTGATAGGTTAGCAAGTTGTTTAAGATGATTGTGCTTTGTTCCGAGTTTCTCCTTACTGCTTTACTAGATAAATACTGAGGTTCTAGACTGGATGCCAAGAAAGAGATGTCTCAGCTCAGTTTTCAGTTCTCTATCTCCACCTTCTGGTTGATGGACACAATTATCCCACATGTTCTGGAATAGTGGGAAGGACTAATGGAAAGAAAATTATCAGGTAAGACCTAATTTCTCCTTAACGGGTAAGTCCAAATTTCCCCTTAGTGTAGGTGGGTTTAAAAAAAATTTGGACAACCTCCAGGAGGAAATGTCCATAAACCATTCAGGTAGACCTGGTGAAAACCACTGCTTATCCTTGGGGATAAGTAGTATAGAACCTTATTACTTTTTGGGGATCCGACCAGTTACTTGTGACCTGTATTGGCCACTGTTGATGGCCCTTTGATCCTACCCAGTATGGCAATTCTTAAGTTCTTAGGAAGTTGGCTCTTTAGCTATATTTTTGGTTGCCTCCCTTCTGGCAGACCCCCAGATTCAGAAACATTCTCTAAGGTAAATCTTCACCAAGAAGAATTGCACAGCTGCAATATTAAGTTCATTTCACTAATTTACATCCAAGTACTGTCTACATTTGGACTTCTGACACAACAGAAAGTTTGGTGGTGGGTGTACAAGTCTCCTAAGACCTGTTACCTGAAAGTCTCAGTATGTTGCAGTTAACCTTGACATACCAGCACACCTGAAGTCTCTTTCTTTTCTGATATTTTCTTTATTGAATAACACAACAATGTACTCAGTCATCAGCTCAGAAGGATTGCTTCATGGCACAGAGACTTCGTGATTCTGACAGTTGCTTCAGTGGATGGAGACAGAAATCTGAGAAAGCCAGCTTTGCTGAACAGATGGAAAAAACACAGCTGGGTTTACAGGAGAGGATCAGAGCTGGTCTGCTGGAAATGTTATATCTTAACATAAAGATATGTCCAAGGTAAGAAAAACAAGTTCTCTTCAGAGCGTTTAACAGGACATGAGCTGACTGAAAGTAAAATGGAGACAGAATCATAGAGAGGGAGAAAGAGAGAGGGCCAGAAAGTAGGGCGCACACAAGCCCAGAGGAGAAGGTAAAGACCAATAGAAACAGAGTTTGTCAATGAGGTGGCAAGAGTGCTTGCATTACCATAAACTATACTACACACAATACCTAGCTCACATGACCTAGCAGTGAAATAATAACAAACATTAACCCATTCCAGGGTTCCACTGTAACTTAGGCAAGGCTGTCAAAAGACAGAACAGTGGGTCCTTCAAGATCCTTTGACTCCATCCACTGAGGCCCTTAAATTTTTTTCTGTCATCTTTCTTTGCAAAGAGAAAAATAAGTAAAACCATAAATGTGCCTTGTAGCAGGCTTTTTTCTTATTTTCCTTTTGTTTAAAGACAGCTATTAGCAAGAGTTTTGTGCTGTTTGAATTCTATATCCTTTGTCCTCTGAAAACAGAGTTGCTTACTTGTATCAAGTATTCGCCAAGGATGGTGGGCGTTGTTCATCTCAGGAAGGGTATGTGTGGAAAATTCCACATCCTATATGATAATTCTCACCTCTAACAGGATGTGCCTGGGACCGTGCCTGCCGGAAGTGGTCTGCTAGGCAGGCAAGCACTGACCTCAGTGACATCAATGACAGACAATTTGGCAAAGCAAAACAATCTGAGTGCTGGCCATTAGGACACAGGGTTGATAGGAGAGTTTTAAAAGACTGAAGGAAACGAAAGTGTTAAACTGGAGAAGGGGGGGGGGGGGGAGTTGTGAATGACTGAAAGACATGCAAATTTGGGACAGGAAAACAATCTCAATGCTGGCCATTAGCACACAGGGTACATAGGAGAGTTTTAAAAGACTGAAAGAACCAAAAGTGTTAAGGGGGGGGGGGGGGGGGGCAAGTTCAGAATGAATGAAAGAAATGGAAATTTCCATATCATCATGCTGATCAATCCATAGACTGGTGGGTTGTGTCCATCTACCAGCAGGTGGAGATAGAGAGCAAACTTTTGCCTCCCTATATGTGGTCATGTGCTGCCGGAAACTCCTCAGTATGTTCTCTATCTCAGCAGGTGGTGGTCACACACAGCAGCAGCTCTGGCTAGGCCTCCAAGCCTAATTTTTAGGTTTTGTTGAGTGCCTGGGGTTGAGGGCTCTTCTTGAGCAAGTGCAAACCTGGTGGCGCCAGGTCCCTCCTTTTCTCCCCCCTCCCGCTGGCTCCGTTAAAAAAAAAAAAAATTTTGAACGTCCTTAAAGGCGTTTATTTCGACGTTTATTTAAACGTTTATTGCAGCTACTCACTGGGACACCAGGTCGTTACAGCTCGGAGCGGAAAGCAGGTAATTTTTACCTTTTTATAGCGGGCAGGGAGTTCCCCGATTGATCTCCACGTGGCATATGGCGTCGGAGGGCGAGGGCGCAAAGAGTCGCTCCCCGGATCGCTTGGGCGCTTCTAGAGGGGATGCGGGGGTTTTAAAGTCTGATTCGCCCTTGTTGGGTGACAGTTTCGTGACCGATGAGTGTCCCGGTCCTTCCTCCGGCGTGGCGGTTTTTCCCGCCATAAACGCCCATCCCCCGCTGCTCGCCTCCGCCATCTTGGCCGGCCACGCGGCTCGGACGGCTTCTTCTTGGGCCGCCCTTGAGGTAGGAGACATTAATGCCATGAACGCCCTTAATTTGGGCGACGGCACAAAAGCGGCTAAAGTTAAGCGCCGTTCTTCCCGCGCGGCTCCTTCACGGAGTGTCGCCCCGGACGCCATCTTGGATGCGCAGCATGTCTCTCCCCCGCTCTTGGGAGCGCCGGTTGAGGGTGCGTCTAGGGCTGTTGCCCAGGCTGCGGAAGTGCACAGTCTGGGGGGTTTCTCCCCCGAGTTTGTTTTGCTGCTGCATCAGGCCTTCCTTATGTAGAACGCTGCCCCTGCTCCCTCGTCTGGTAAAGAGGTTGAGGTCCCCGGAGGTAAACGCCCTCGGGTTGATTCCCAGGCCTTGGAGGACTTTGTCTCCTCCGATGTAGATGAGGGCAGCGTATCTGAGTTCTCCCAACGGTCCTTTGCGGATTCCTTGGAGGAGACGGATCCCCGCTCGGTTGGAGCGGATGACCCCTCTGCAGCGCGGCTTTTTAGCTCAGAGGATTTGCCCAACCTGTTAGTGCAGGCCATGGGCATTTTGAAGATTTCCTCTCCGGAGGACGTCTCTCCCTCAGCCCCTATTGGCTCTGCCATTATGCTGGGGACGAAGCGCCCGCCTAGAACCTTCCACGTGCATGATGCCATGCACACCTTAATTTCGGCTCAATGGGATGTCCCGGAAGCGAGCCTTAAAGTGGCTAGGGCTATGTCCCGCCTCTATCCTTTGCCTGAAAGTGAACGTGAGGCCTATCTGTGGCCTACCGTGGATTCTTTAATCACTGCGATGACTAAGAAAACGGAACACAATCTGAATGCCGAGCATTTCTACACAGGGTAGATAGGACACTTTTTACAAAAAAATGAAGGACGTGAAAGTATTACATCTTGGGGGAGGGGTGAGAAGGAAAGCGGTGGGGTATCCGGATACTGGGCGTTAGGGCCACAGGGGTACATAGACTTTTGAAAGTCTTAAGGAACCCAAAGTGTGGGAAGGAGGAGGAAAAGGAGGGGAGGGAACGGAACGGGGTGAGGGGCATTAGGAACACGGGAGGGGGCCCTGTCACACACTCATTCTCACACACACACTGTCACAGAGACAGTCTCACTCTGGCTCTCTCTCTCTCAAACATACACACTCCCAGGAAAACCTTGCTAGCGCCCGTTTCATTCGTTCCAGAAATGGGCCTTTTTTTACTAGTTTTACTATAAGTCTTTTCCAGAACTTCTGTACGACTGTCAGCACCTTGAGATGATATCCATTTATGTGGTTGATAATTCTGCTATTTTGGAAATAGCTGGTTACTGGTAAGCAGCCTTATTTTCTTGGTTCAGAGGTATAACCACTTATATTACTTGATCTGATTTCATGTCCAAAATAGTTTGGTCTGTAATTAATGTGCAGTTGATACCTTTGTGTGGGGTTTTATGCCTGGTTTTCTAGTATATTTTTATTTGTATATATTGTATATTTTTGTTACATTTTTATTTTGCTTTAGACCAATTTGGACAGCTTTGTTGGGTAGATGATACAACTGTTTTAATTTTTTTTTTTTAATTTTATGTTTGAACTTCTGGTGTAATCTTGCTGAAATATCTCTTAGGTAAATGCAAAAACTGTACTTTCCATATCTAATTTCTAAAGACATATTTAACTATAATGTATAGGAATGTTTTATGGTGCTTCAGTCTTGGTTCTTGTACATCGGTCATTCCTAAGCTGTCCTCTGAGATACTCAGCCAGACAGGTTTTCAGGATTCCCAAGTGAATATGTATGAGTTAAATTTGCATGTATTAGAGGTACTCCATTCATATTTATCTCATGTATATTTATTGCCTCTAAATATAAGATCACTGCCTATTAACAATGATTAATCTCTACACTGTTTTCTCTTAACTCATTGTACATCAACTTAAATTATTCACAGAAATGCCTTTATTCACTTAATAGAAAATCTGTTTGTAGGTTTAGTCTCCTGATGGCGCACATTTTGTGAAACATGCAGTCACGTAGAGACCAATGGAATCTGCTGTAGAACATTCAAAAGTCCCAACTGGAACCGATCAGGAGGGATTTTTGCCAGCTGTGAAGACATTGGAAGTCATAAAGTTTTAAACCTTTCTCCCTTTTTGAAGTGGAATATCTGCCAGAGGTGGAGCATAGCTCCTCAGACAGCAGAATAATAATAGCAGGATGCGTAGAGTCAGCGATTGAGGTCATTTCAATACACAATTTAAAGAGACATTGTCAGACTGAGTCGCTGGTACTCCTAAAGGATTGTAGCTTGGACAACCAACTGACAATACAGATTTTATAGTTGGATATTCAGAGAGGTTGGGGTAGATTTAAGTGGTAATGCACAATATTGGGCAAATTTGAACTCGGCTCAGGTATCTGGTGGGCTTGTTTTAAATGTATGTCTTTTGTAGATTTTCTATTAAATGAATAAAGGTATTTTTGTGAATAATTTAAGGTTGATGTATTTAAGAGAAAATAATGTATATTCATTGTGGATACCCTGAAGACCCAAGTGGCTGGGGGTCCCCTAGGGCAGTTTGGGAACAACATTGAATTATTTTGCTGGTTCAGACTGAGCACCATTGAAATAAAAACAAATGCTTTTGAATGTAGGTGAAACTGGCTATTTGCCTTTACTTTACCTTTAATACTATAGGCACAGTCTGTTCTTCAATGTGATATTCATAGATAAGCTGGATAGCTTGCTCTTTTCTGTTTCTCTATTTACTTTTCTCAGATGATCCAGTATATAAAAGATTGGTAGTTAGCTGTATATGTGATTGTATCTGTTAGGGAAGTATGTCAATGTGCAATATGTGATATCAACTTATTCTCATTGTAGTGTTCTCTTTTCTCTGTAGTGTAAATTGATCTCTGATCCTACTCTAGAAGACTTGCTGTTTGACCAAAGTATATATTATCCTAAGCTGCTGGTTTATCGAGAGGACTGCCAAGCACTTTGTCAAGCCATAGAAGAGTAGGATATTTTTTTCTTATTTGTGCTTAGACTGTCTTTTTTTTCTACCCATTACTTTCTTCTGTCTCCTTTGTATTCCCAGCTTAATCAGACCTAGGGCTGGGATCTGGCACAGTGAGCCTTCATTTTTATTTATTTTGTTTAATGATTTAGTATTTATATCTTGCCAAGTCAAAGTTCATAGTAGGTTACAATAAACATATTCAAGTACATAAGAATAGCCATATTGGCTCAGACCAATGTAGCCCAGTATCCTGTGTCTAACAGTGGCCAATCCAAGTCGCAAGTACCTGGCAGAAACCCAAATAGTAGCAACTTTCCATGCTACTGATCCAAGGGCAAGCAGTGGCTTCCTCCACGTCTGTCTCAATAGCAGACTATGGACTTTTCCTCCAGGAACTTGTCCAAACCTTTTTTTTTTTAAACCCAGATACGCTAACTGCTGTTACATCCTTCGGCAAAGAGTTCAAGCTGAACTATTCATTGAGTGACAAAATGTCCTTCTATTTGTTTTAAAAGTATTTCCATATAACTTCCCTAGTCTTTGTACTTTTTGAAATAATATAAAAATCGATTCACTTCTACTTGTTCTACACCACTCAGGATTTTGAAGACCTCAATCATATCGCCCCTCAGTCATCTTTTCCAAGCTGAAGAGCCCTAACCTCTTTAGCCTTTCCTCATACGAGAGGAGTTCCATCCCCTTTATGATTTTGGACACTTCTTTGAACCTTTTCTAATTCTGCTATATCTTTTTTTGAGAATCACTGTGATTCTCTGTCCTTTACCCCACCCCCTATCTATGGTCTATAAACACTAGTTTTTCCTCATTCCCAGCTGACCCAGGGAGTGGATGAACCAGCTCAGGGACTGAATAAGTAATTTTCTGCATGGTATTAGACAGTACAGGCAATGAGCAATAGGTCATGCCAATATTGATATTTAACATTCACTGCAAACATTTTTTTACTAGTAGAGGAGAAATGTCTTGAAAGACATTACACTTTTATAAGCATGTTGATATTGTGTTTAACATTGCACTATATAAAATAGCATTAAATTTAAATTACATTCATTGGTTCTTTCTTTGTAACAAGTTGGTAAAAACAAATTTGTTTTGGCTCTGACAAATCCCATAAAGTAATTTAGTTTGGGGAGGATACTTTAGGAGGTGATGGACTCGGGGTGGGGGTTTAATTTTCAGCAGCAGTGGTCACTGTTTAAATTTAAATGCTAGCTGTGATGTTTAATGCATAAAACCAACAGTGCTGAATATAAATGTAGTATGGTGAGCACCACCGCTGCTATCCATCTAGTTTGGGCTTGCTCTTTGTCAGGCCTACACTAATCATACCCGTGTGGCAACTGAATATCAATGTTATATGGATAATCTTTGGTTGCTGCCTTTGATCCATCCTGTTACGATACAAATAGTATCAGGGCAGTTAAATGTATAGCCGAATAATATCAAAATAGTGGCTGAAAATACACAGGGAAGTTATACATTTGAATGAATCTGGTAAATTGCTGCTTAATTACAAATTTTTTTTAAATATGTATTATTGAAACCACACAATGCTAAAAACAAAAGAAAGTCCCAAAGAGGAAATATAAAAGTACATTGTGTTCATCCCCCCCCCCCCCCCCACCCTCTACCCACTCATATACTACAAAGGATCAGACCACATATGTTGTTTCTTCATGGCAGTCTGATCAGACCACATATGTTGTTTCTTCATGGCAGTCTGATCTGCAAACAATAACAGATCAAAACCCTAGCACCCTCCCCCTTCCCTCCATGATGTCAATACTTCGTTATAAATTCAACAAGTAACTACGAGTACGATGTAGCAAACGATCCCACACTGGAGACCAAATTTTGTTGAAAAGTCTTCCAGGCTCTAGGAGACTGCCAGCTAACATCCACCATTTTCATTAAGATCAAAATTCATTCCTCCAAGCGGTGACTGATGGGGTTGCAGCCTGTCTCCAACACATCAAAATGTTCTTTTTGGCTAAAACAAAAAAATGCCTTATGTAGCAGAAGTTTAGGCCCCGATCTCAGGCCCAATGAAACAAAGTTTGAAAACAGTTGTCAGACCTGGTATACTTGCCCTTCCTCCTGAAGACGCAGTTGGTGAAACATGGTCCTTGTAGGGGACAAGAAATTATGGAAGTACTTTGATTTATGAAGCTTCACTTTTAACGCACAGGGTGGTTTCACTGAAAATTTGTCATTACATTGACCAAGAAAACTCAATGGACATCGGGTGCACCAGTCCCAGCATAGGAGCGTGTCTGCTGGCGTCTAATAAGCTAAGTAGTTTTCTATATTTAATCGAATTAAATTGAGTGTGGAATATCAATTATTAACGGCAGGCAAGAGGACTCCTGTACAATGATGTTGGGACGGTGTTAAGATACTGACTGTGGTCGATTGTAATACACTGAGCACTATTTGCAGATTAAAAAAGAATGAAAAAAGAATTGTGAGTACATTCACATGGTACTATTCTTGTAAAAGGGTTTCTCTGATTTTGTAGTTAAAATTTAATGCCAAGAAGTGTAGAGTGATGCACTTGGGGTGCAGAAACCCAAAAGAGAGATACCGGATAGGAGAGGAGAGATTCGTAAGCTCAACTCAGGAGAGAGACTTTGGTGTCTGAGGATCTAAAGGTGAAGAAACAATGTGACAAAGTGACAGCTGTGCCCAGAAGGATGCTAGGCTGCATAGAGAGGGTATAACCAGCAGAAGAAATGAGGTGTTGATGCCCCTCTACAAGTCATTGGTGAGGCCCCACTTGGAGTATTGTGTTCAGTTTTGAAGGCCCTATATTGCTAAAGATGTAAAAAGACTGGAAGCGGTGCAAAGAAAAGCTACAAAAATGGTATGGGATTTGCGTTGCAAACTGTATGAGGAGAGACTTGCTGACCTGAACATGTATACCTTGGAGGAAAGGAGAAACAGGTGACATGATACAGACGTTCAAATATTTGAAAGGCGTTAATCCGCAAACGAACCTTTTCCGGAGACGGGAAGGTGGTAGAACTAGAGGACATGAATTGAGGTTGAAGGGGAGAAGATTCAGGAGTAATGCCAGGAAGTATTTTTTCATAGAGAGGGTGGTAGATATGTGGAATGCCCTCCTGCGGGAGGTGGTGAAGAAGAAAATGGTAATGGAATTCAAACATGCGTGGGATAAACACACAGGAATCCTGTTTAGAAGGAATGGATCCACGGAATCTTAGCAGAGATTAGGTGACGACGCTGGTAATTGGGAAGCAAAACCGGTGCTGGGCAGACTTCTACAGTCTACACCCTGATAGTGACTGAATAGATATGGATGGGCTGGAGTGTAAATTTTAAGGGGTTTTGACGTTAGCTTCAAGACTTAGTACAAGAACAGTGCTGGGCAGACTTCTACGGTCTGTGCCCTGAGAATGGCAAGGACAAATCAAACTTGGATATAAAGTATCACATACCATGTAAAATGAGTTTATTTTTTGGGGCAGACTGGATGGACAGTACAGTCTTTATCTGCCGTCATTTACTATGATAAAGAGAGAAACTTGTTTTAGATGTTTGGGATAAGAGCAAAGTTTCAGAAAGTAAATCCACAGCATCTTCATTCAAAGTGGAAGCATCTAGCGCACTCACATAGTGGTGCACCTGATGGTAAGCAAGCCAGTCTCCAGATTGCAGACCCTCCCCCCCCTCCTGAAGCTGTTCAAAGGACTTCATGGATCCCTCGTCACCAAGTCACGATTGTAATGTAAGCCACATTGAGACCAACTTTTTAAATATAGCTTAGTCACGTCAGAATCCAAGTCTTTATTACCCCAAAGAGGGAGCAACATGGTGGGGGAAGAGGGAAGTTTCAACTACTTACAAATCCATTTCCAACCTTGATGCATAGTTTTTAAGATGGGATATGCTGCATGAGTCACCACTCACATAGAGTATGCAGCATGAAGGTAGTACAACAGGTGTGTTGGTGCAATCAACTGTTGTTCCAGTGCAATAAGGGTGAAATAACCAGTTCCTTTTATCCAGTCCACTAGGTGTTGCACAATACAAGCCACATACCGTTGTAGATTAGGCAGTTTTAAGCTCCTCTTAATAAAAAGTATATAAGTAATGCCATACTGGGAAAAGACCAAAAGCCTATCAAGCCCAGCATCCTGTCCCCGACAGCGGCCAATCCAGGTCAAGGGCACCTGGCAGCTTCCCAAACGTACAAACATTCTATACATGTTGTTCCCAAAATTGTGGATTTTTCTAAGTCCATTTAGTAGCGGTCTATGGACTTGTCCTTTAGGAAACCGTCCAAACCCTTTTTAAACTCTGCGAAGCTCTGGAATTCGTTGCCGTAGAATGTGGTGAAGGCGGTTGCTTTCACCACATTCTACGGCAACGAATTCCAGAGTTTAATTATGCATTGGGTGAAGAAAACTTTTCTCCTATTTGTTTGAAATGTACTACACTGTAGTTTCATCGCATGCCCCCTAGTCCTATTATTTTTGGAAAGCGTGAACAGACGCTTCACATCCACCTGTTCCACTCCACTCATTATTTTATATACCTCTATCATGTCTCCCCTCAGCCGTCTCTTCTCCAAGCTGAAAAGCCCTAGCCTCCTTAGTCTTTCTTCATATGGAAGTCGTCCCATCCCCGCTATCATTTTCGTTGCCCTTCGCTGCACCTTTTCCAATTCCACTATATCTTTCTTGAGATGTGGCGACCAGAATTGGACACAGTACTCAAGGTGCGGTCGCCCCATGGAACGATACAATGGCCTTATAACATCCTCACACCTGTTTTCTATACCTTTCCTAATACCCAACTTTCCATTCGCTTTCCTAGCCGCAGCAGCACACTGAGCAGGTTTCAGTGTATTATCAACAACAACACCCAGATCCCTTTCTTGGTCCGTAACTCCTAACGTGGAACCTTGCATGATATAGCTATAATTTGGGTTCTTTTTTCCCACATGTATCACCTTACACTTGCTCACATTAAACGTCATCTGCCATTTAGCCGCCCAGTCTCCCAGTCTCATAAGGTCCTTCTGTAATTTTTCACAATCCTCTCGCGAATTAACGACTTTGAATAACTTTGTGTCATCAGCAAATTTAATTACCTTGTTAGTTACTCCCATCTCTAAATCATTTATAAATATATTAAAGAGCAGCGGTCCTAGCACAGACCCCTGAGGAACCCCACTAACTACCCTTCTCCATTGTGAATACTGCCCATTTAACCCCATTCTCTGTTTCCTATCCTTCAACCAGTTTTTAATCCACAATAGGACATTACCTCCTATTCCATGACCCTCCAATTTCCTCTGTAGTCTTTCATGAGGTACCTTGTCAAACACCTTTTGAAAATCCAGATACACAATATCAACCGGCTCCCCTTTGTCCTCATGTTTGTTTACTCCTTGAAAGAATTGAAGTAAATTGGTCAGGCAAGATTTCCCCACACTAAAGCCGTGCTGACTTGGTCTCAGTAAGCCATGTCCTCGGATGTGCTCTGTAATTTTATTTTTAATAATAGCCTCTACCATTTTCCCCGGCACCGACATCAGACTCACCGGTCTATAATTTCCCGGATCTCCCCTGGAACCTTTTTAAAAAATTGTCGTTACATTGGCCACCCTCCAATCTTCCGGTACCACGCTCGATTTTAAGGATAAATTGCATATCACTAACAGTAGCTCTGCAAGTTCATTTTTCAGTTCTATCAGTACTCTAGGATGAATACCATCCGGTCCAGGTGATTTGCTACTCTTCAGTTTGCCGAACTGCCCCATTACGTCCTCCAGGTTTACCTTGAATTCAGTAAGTTTCTCCGACTCGTCCGCTTGAAATACCATTTCCGACACTGGTATCCCACCCAAATCTTCCTCGGTGAAGACCGAAGCAAAGAATTCATTTAATCTCTCCGCTATGTCTTTGTCTTCCTTGATCGCCCCTTTTACCCCTTGGTCATCCAGCGGCCCAACCGATTCTTTTGCCGGCTTCCTGCTTTTAATATACCGAAAAAACTTTTTACTATGTTTTTTTGCCTCTACTGCTATCTTTTTTTCGTAATCCCTCTTGGCCTTCTTTATCTGCGCCTTGCATTTGCTTTGGCACTCCTTATGCTGCTGCTTGTTATTTTCAGACTTTTCCTTCTTCCATTTTCTGAAGGCATTTCTTTTAGCCCTAATAGCTTCCTTCACCTCACTTTTCAACCACGCCGGCTGTCTTTTGGACTTCCATCTTTCTTTTCTAATTTGCGGAATACGTTTGGCTTGGGCTTCCAGGATGGTATTTTTGAATAGCATCCACGCCTGTTGTACAGTTTTTACCCTCACAGTTGCCCCTCTGTTGTTTTTTTTTAACTGTTCTTCTCATTTTATCATAGTCTCCTTTTTTTAAAGTTAAACGCTAATGTATTTGGCTTCCTATGTATAGTTACTTCAAGGTTGATTTCAAAACTGATCATATTATGATCACTATTATCAAGCGGCCTCCAGTACCATAATGTTCCCCACCAGATCATGCGCTCCACTAAGGACCAAGTCTAGAATTTTTCCTTCTCTCATCGGCTCCTGCACCAGCTGCTCCATAAAGCTGTCCTTGATTTCATCAAGGAATTGTACCTCTCTAGCGTGTCCCGATGTCACATTTGCCCAGTCTATATTTGGATAATTGAAGTCACCCATTATTATCGCATTGCCCATTATGTTTGCGTCTCTGATTCCTTTTATTATTTCTGCGTTGTCCTGCTCATCCTGGCGAGGTAGGACGGTAGTACACTCCTATCACCGTCCTTTTCCCTTTTCTACATGGAATTTCAATCCACAATGATTCAAAGGTGTTATTTGTGTCCTGCTGAATTTGTAATCTATCTGAGTCAAGGCTCTCATTAATATACAGTGCTACCCCTCCACCAGTCTGGTCCACCCTATCACTACGATATACTTTCTACCCCGGTATGACAGTGTCCCACTGGTTATCCTCCTTCCACCAGGTCTCAGTAATGCGTATTATATCCAATTTTTCATTTAGTGCAATATATTCCAACTCTCCCATCTTGTTTCTTAGACTCCTAGCATTTGCATATAGACATTTCAGAGTATGTTTGTTGTTCCTATTTGCATGATGCTTAGTGCTTGACACTATTGATTTCCCATCTTTTGTCTGATCTTTAATTATATTTAAAGGCCACCTGGCCTACCACGGTCTCTTGTGCAACCTCACTATCCAGAAGCCCTACCTTCCCTGTTTGTGAGGTATCCTTGCAAGATACCTTATCCCGAACCATGTGCTGTTGTGCGACTGTCGGCCTTTCCCCCATATCTAGTTTAAAAGCTGCTCTATCTCTTTTTTGAATGCCAGCGCTAGCAGCCTGGTCCCACCCTGGTTAAGATGGAGCCCATCGTTTCGGAATAGGCTCCCCCTTCCCTAGAATGTTGCCCAGCTCCTAACAAATCTAAAACCCTCCTCCCTGCACCATCGTCTCATCCACGCATTGAG
Organism: Microcaecilia unicolor; assembly: GCF_901765095.1. Lineage (NCBI taxonomy): Eukaryota > Metazoa > Chordata > Amphibia > Gymnophiona > Siphonopidae > Microcaecilia > Microcaecilia unicolor. The sequence continues at coordinate 148,264,586 of NC_044039.1, read as the reverse complement.
ACTCCGGAGCTCTGCCTGCCTCTTGGGCCGTGCGCGTGGAACGGGTAGTATTTCAGAAAATGCCACCCTAGAGGATCTGGATTTGAGCTTTCTTCCTAAAAGCCTAAATTTGGCTTCCAGAACCTCTCTCCCACATTTTCCTATGTCATTGGTACCCACATGTACCAAGACAGCTGGCTCCTCCCCAGCACTATCTAAAATCCTATCTAGGTGCCGTGTGAAGTCCGCCACCTTCGCACCAGGCAGGCAAGTCACCAGGCGATCCTCCCGTCCACCAGCCACCCAGCTATCTACATTCCTAATGATTGATTCGCCAAGTATGACAGCTGTTCTAACCTTTTCCTCCCGATCAGCCATTGGAGATTTATCCTCGAATGACTGATCGGGAGGAAAAGGTTAGAACAGCTGTCATACTTGGCGATTCAATCATTCTCCGAGGACAAGCAGGCTGGAGCTCACCACATGTGGGTCGTCGTCCGCGACGGCCCAGGAACTCCAGAAAAATCAAAAAGTTCTAGAAGGTGCGCGACGGGCGCAGGGACAACGCACCGCGCATGTGCGAGTGACTTCCCACCCACGCGCTTCCCTCAGTTTCCTTTTCTCCGCGTTCGCGAAGAGAGGTGACTTTGAACTTCTCTGCGTGTTTTTTGGCCCAGGAGGTAGGTTTTGTTTTTTAACCTCGCGTTTACGCGCTCCGTTTTTCTTTTTGTGCTTTGTTTTAAAAAAAAAAAAGTATTTTTCCTTTATTTTCTAGTTTATTTTCGCTTTTAAGTTTTCTTTCGTTTTCGTTCGCGACCGCTTAGGTCGCTCGGCGAATTCTTTTTTCGTGCCTTTCGATTGACACCATCGAGCCCTTTGATTTTTCGTCCGCTGTTTTTCCTCCGATGTCATCGAGGACTCCCAGCGGCTTCAAACGCTGTTCCTGCTGCAATCGGACCATCTCGTCGACCGATCCTCACGCTTGGTGTATTCAGTGCCTGGGTCCTGATCATTTACCAGCTGCTTGTAAGTTGTATAAATTGATGAAAAAACGGACCCAGCTGTCTCGAGAAGCTCGGCGTGAGAGATTTTTTTTCGGATCGGTCCGAACCTTCGACATCGGCATTGGTACCGAGGACGACGGCATCGGCGTCGAGGGAAGCAGCATCGAGAGTCCAGGTAATGGCTGCTGAGAGGCCTGTTACCGCTGGGAGCAGCGAGGTATCGAGCGGGTCTCCACCTGTCTCGAGGCCTACTACTATGCAGGCCCCCCGGGACCGCTCTGAGTCGGACCCGGCCCCGAAGAGGCGCGAGGATTCTGCGTCCTCTTCATCGGTACCGAGGAGTGTCGATGACGGGCGTCGAGCGAAGGCTAAGAAGCGCCGTCATCAGTCTCCTTCCCGTTACGGTATCGGGAGCTCCGGGGAGCCAAGGGAGTCGGCACCCGAGAAGCGTCGGCACCGGGAGGATCGCTCACCCTCCATTCAGGAGGTGCCGATGCGTCGGCCGTCTGACAGCCAGGTACCGGCTCTCGAACCCCTGCAGACTCTAGCACCGGCTCCTGCACCAGCACCACCGCTTGTTCCGATGGCAGCCCTCGATGAGTGTCTCCGGGCCATACTTCCAAGCCTTCTGGAAGGAATGATGCGTCCATCGGCATCGGTACCGCAGGTGCTTGTGCCTTCGGTACCCACTGTTGAGACTGCGTCTGGTCTATCTCCTGTGTGGACGTCTCCGCCCTCGGTACCGTGTGCGGTGCCTGAGTCGGCTGACACCCGGGTGGACTCTCCCTCGACGTCGGTGGAGGAAGCTTCACCGTCTAGGCACCGGTCCACTTCTCAGCCCCCCCCCCCCCCCCCCCCCCCCGAGGACATCGGGCCTCGAAGTCGAGACAGGATCGGATTTAGGCTGCTCTTCGGGAGCTATTGTCCGACACCGAGCAGGAGCACTCATGGAGTGAAGAGGAAGACCCCAGGTATTTTTCGGAGGAAGATTCTCAGGGGCTTCCGTCTGATCCCACTCCTCCTATTGAGGTTAGACAATCTCCACCGGAGAGTCTCTCCTTTTCATCTTTTGTGCGGGAAATGTCTCGGGACATTCCTTTTCCCATGGAGGCTGTGGATGAGCCCAGGGCTGAGATGTTCGAGGTCCTGGACTATCCTTCTCCACCAAAAGAGGTTGCAAAGGCCCCCCTGCACAATACACTCCGGGAAGTGATGTTGCGGAACTGGTCTTGTCCTCTCTCTAATCCAGTGGTCAGCAAGAAGTCCGAATTCCAGTACAGAGTCCATGGTGAACCTGTGATGGTGAAGGCCCAGCTTCTTCACGATTCCATGGTGGTGGACTCTGCTCTCAGAAGATCCAGGAGTACTAGAGACTATGCCTCGGCGCCCCCAGGCAGAGAGTCTAGAACCTTGGATTCTTTTGGGAGGCGTACGTATCAGGCCAGAATGCTCACGGCCAAAATCCAGACATACCAGCTGTACACCAGCATCCACTTACGGAACTCGATAAAGCAACTGTCCAGCTTGGTTGAAGCTCTTCCCCCTGAGCTTGCTGAGCCTTTTCACCAGGTGGTCAGGCAACAGAAGGCGTGCAGAAAATTCCTGGCCAGGGGAGCTTTTGATTTTTTTGATGCTGCATCCCGGGCGGCTGCTCAGGATATCGTGATGCGCAGACTCTCATGGCTGCGTGTTTCGGACCTGGATCAGAAGACCCAGCACCGTATGGCGGATGTTCCTTGCCGGGGGGACAATCTTTTTGGAGAGAAAGTTGAGGACATGGTTGATTCCCTCAAACAGCATCATGATGCTATGGATTCTCTCGCCCGCCGGACGCCTTCTGCTACTACCTCCTCATCTATGAGGTTTTTTGGAGGAAGACGGAGTGCTCCCTACTCCTCTAGTAGGCGTAGGTACACTCCTGCTTCTCGGCAGCCGGTTCAGGCTCGGCCCCAGCATGCTCGCTCTCGTCAGCGGCGTGCGCCTCAGGCCCCTCCGGCTCCCCAGCAAAAGCAAGGGACGGGCTTTTGACTGGCTCCAGAGCAGCATAGCCGACATCAAAGTGTCTGTGCCGGACGACCTTTCTGTCGGGGGGAGGCTTACATTTTTTCACCAAAGGTGGCCTTTTGTAATCTCCGACAGGTGGGTTTTGCAAATAGTCCGGTCCGGATACGCCCTCAATCTGGAATCCTTGCCTTCAAATTGTCCACCGGGAGTTCAATCCTTCAGCTCCCATCACAAGCAAGTACTTGCAGAGGAACTCTCCGCCCTTCTCAGCGCCAATGCGGTCGAGCCCGTTCCACCAGGGCAGGAAGGGCTGGGATTCTATTCCAGGTACTTTCATGTGGAAAAGAAAACAGGGGGGATGCGTCCCATCCTAGACCTAAGGGGCCTGAACAAACATCTGGTTCGCGAAAAGTTCAGGATGCTTTCCCTGGACACCCTTCTTCCCATGATTCAGGAAAACGATTGGCTATGCTCTCTGGACTTAAAGGATGCCTATACTCACATCTCGGTGCTCCCAAGTCACAGACAGTACCTTCGATTTCGTCTGGGAACTCACCACTTTCAGTATTGCGTACTGCCCTTTGGTCTTGCCTCTGCACCCAGAGTGTTCACAAAATGTTTGGCAGTGGTCGCAGCGTCGCTACGCAAACTGGGAGTACATGTGTTCCCTTATCTCGACGATTGGCTGGTGAAGAACACCTCGGAGGCAGGAGCTCTGAAATCCATGTGGATTACTATCCAGCTGCTCGAGCTACTGGGGTTTGTAATCAATTATCCCAAGTCCCATCTAGTTCCTGTTCAAAAATTGGACTTCATAGGAGCTCTGTTGAACACACAGACGTCTCGAGCCTACTTACCCCAGGCCAGGGCAAACAACCTTCTGTCCCTCATCTCCTTGACTTGAGGGTCTCAACAGATCACAGCTCGGCAGATGTTGAGACTTCTCGGTCATATGGCCTCCACAGTCCATGTGACTCCCATGGCATGTCTACACATGAGATCAGCTCAATGGACCCTAGCTTCCCAGTGGTGTCAGGCTACGGAGGATCTGGAAGATGTCATCCGTCTCTCCACCAAATTTCGCAATTCCCTTCATTGGTGGACCATTTGATCCAATCTGGTCTTGGGACGCCCATTTCAAATTCCTCAGCCACAAAAAGTGCTGACGACGGATGCATCCCTTCTGGGGTGGGGGGCTCATGTGGATGGGCTCCACACTCAAGGAGTTTGGTCCGTCCAGGAGACACATATTCAGATCAACCTCTTGGAATTACGAGCGATCTGGAATGCACTAAAGGCTTTCAGAGACCGGCTGTCCAATCACATTGTTCTAATTCAGACAGACAATCAGGTTGCCATGAATTACACGAACAAGCAGGGGGGTACCGGATCACGCCCTCTGTGTCAGGAAGCCGTCAGGATGTGGCTTTGGGCTCATCAGCACGGAATGATTCTCCAAGCCACATATCTGGCAGGTGTAAACATCAGTCTGGCCGACAGATTGAGCAGGATAATGCAACCTCACAAGTGGTCCCTGAACATGGACGTTGTCTGCAAGATCTTCCGAGCGTGGGGCACCCCCTCGGTGGATCTTTTTGCCACTCAATACAATCACAAAGTTCCTCTGTTCTGTTCCAGACTTCAGGCTCACGACAGACTAGCGTCAGATGCTTTTCTCCTACATTGGGGGACAGGCCTTCTGTATGCGTATCCTCCCATATCTCTAGTAGGGAAGACTGCTGAAACTCCAGCAAGACCGAGAAACCATGATCTTGATAGCACCCTACTGGCCTCGTCAGATTTGGTTCCCTCTTCTTCTGGACTTGTCTCCAGAAGAACCGTGGAGATTGGAGTGTTTTCCGACCCTCATCACTCAGAATCAGGGGTCACTTCTGCATCCCAACCTCCGGTCTCTGGCTCTCACGGCCTGGATGTTGAGAGCTTAGAAGTTGCCTCCTTGGGTCTCTCTGAGGGTGTCTCCCGGGTCTTGCTTGCTTCCAGGAAAGATTCCATGAAAAGGAGTTACGGTTTTAAATGGAGGAGGTTTGCCGTCTGGTGTGACAGCAGGGCCCTAGATCCTTTCTCTTGTCCTACACGGACCCTGCTTGAATACCTTCTACACTTGTCAGAGTCTGGTCTTAAGACCAACTCCGTAAGAGTTCACCTTAGTGTGATTAGTGCTTACCATCAACGTGTAGGAGGTCAGCCTATCTCTGGACAGCCTTTAGTTGTTCGATTCATGAGAGGTTTGCTTTTGTCAAAGCCCCCTGTCAAACCTCCTACAGTGTCATGGGATCTCAATGTCGTCCTCACCCAGCTGATGAAGTCTCCTTTTGAGCCACTGAATTCCTGTCATCTGAAGTTCTTGGACCTGGAAGGTCATTTTCTTGGTGGCTGTTACTTCAGCTTGTAGGGTCAGTGAACTCCAAGCCCTGGTGGTTCATGCTCCTTATCTCAAATTTCATCATAACAGGGTAGTCCTCCGCACTCATCCTAAGTTTTTGCCAAAGGTGTTGTCGGAGTTCCATCTGAACCAGTCAATTGTCTTGCCAACATTTTTTCCCCGACCACATTCCCGCCCTGGTGAAGACAAGTTGCATACCTTGGACTGTAAGAGAGCATTGGCCTTTTACGTGGAGCGGACAAAGCCCTATCAACAGTCCACCCAGTTGTTTGTTTCTTTTGATCTCAACAGGATGGGGGTTGCCATCGGAAAACGCACCATATCAAATTGGCTAGCAGATTGCATTTCCTTCACTTATGCCCAAGCTGGGCTGACTTTGGAGGGTCATGTCACGGCTCATAATGTCAGAGCCATGGCTGCGTCAGTGGCCCACTTGAAGTCAGCCTCCATTGAAGAAATTTGCAAAGCTGTGACGTGGTCATCAGTCCACACATTCACATCTCACTACTGCCTTCAGCAGGATACCCGACCAACAGTCGGTTTGGGCAGTCGATGCTTCAGAATCTGTTTGGGGTTTAGAATCCAACTCCACCCGCCTAGGCCCATTCCTGTGCTGTTCCAGGCTACACTCTCACTTAGAGTGTTTGTTTTTAGGTCAATCTCAGTTATGTCCTCGCCGTTGCGAGGCCCAATTGACCAAAGTTTGTTGTTTTGAGTGAGCCTGGGTGCTAGGGATACCCCACGTGTGGTGAGCTCCAGCCTGCTTGTCCTCGGAGAAAGTGAAGATACATACCTGTAGCAGGTGTTCTCCGAGGACAGCAGCCTGGACATCACCACAACCCTCCCTCCTCCCCTTTGGAGTTGTAGTTTTTTCTTGTTTGCTTGTTATCTAACTGAGGGAAGCGCGCGGGCGTTGCGGGCGGGAAGTCACTTGCGCATGCACAGTGCGTTGTCCCCGTGCCCGTCGCGCACCTTCTAGAACTTTTTGATTTTTCCGGAGCTCCTGGGCCGTCGCGGACGACGACCCACGTGTGGTGATGTCCAGCCTGCTGTCCTCAGAGAACACCTGCTACAGGTATGTATCTTCACTTTAGGAATGTAGATAGCTGGGTGGCTGGTGGGCGGGAAGATCGCCTGGTGACTTGCCTGCCTGGTGCGAAGGTGGCGGACCTCACGCGGCACCTAGATAGGATTTTAGATGGTGCTGGGGAGGCACCAGCAGAGATAGTTAAGATAAGGAAACTCTAGGCCTCTTATTATTCCATAGAAATGTGTTAACTCTTCTGAAAGATAGCCACATCCTGATTAATAAGGTGCATGGGAAAAGTCTGTAAGACATAGAGCCATTTCGGAAATAATACCATTTCATATAAGGATATTTGGCCTATGAGGGACAGTGGCAATGGTGCCCGCAAAGCAAAAACATCCAAAGTCTTTTTGAACAATACAGTACAATTTTCCCAATGGCCCTCTGTCAACTTACTGGTCAAGTAAACTCCCAAATACGTTAATTTATTCTTCACCTTCTTTAATGTAAATTGGTCACCCCAATCCGCATATTGATACCCTCCCAGGGCCATGGTCTCAGACTTGCTAAGATTGAGACAAGCCAGACACCACGCCATGAGAGTGTACCAAAAGTAAAAGCCTTCTCAATGATTGGGCTGGATGTGTAAGAACACAGAGCAAGTCATCCGCAAATGCCATGCACTTTACAACTTCCCTCCTGATAGTAAGGCCACTAACCTCTGAATCTGCCTGCAGGGCAATCAGTAGGAGCTCCAAAGGGCATCCCTGATGGGTACCCCACACCAAAGAAAAATAATCTGAGTCCTCCACCACCGACAGAGGGTTGATATACAAAATGTTTTAGCATGTCCAGAAAGGGACCCCCTAATCCATCTTTATCCAGTAAAAGAAACGGTCCCAATTCACACGTCAAATGCTTTTTGGGCATCCAAACTAATTATGTTTGAACAATTTTTTATTGATGAGATCACATGGTATACAATTCCATCTCAGTCAATATAAATCGTATAACATCGAAGTCTAGTACACATTACTAAACCTGAAACGTCCATCAGTGTTTTCCAAACTTTTCTCCCCTATCCCTTCCTTCTTGTCTTCTCCTATATTTATAATGTGTACATGTATAATTACTGTGCAGTTGCATAACTATTAACAATAAACTTTTATATGAAACTCCAATATTTATAACTCGTGTTTTACTCAGTGTATTATCCCAACAATATTTACTGGTGGGTCCTCTTAATGTGCTCCTTCAAAGGATTGTTCTCCTATCTAATAATACACATGTCCCTCTATTATGCATTGAACATTACCCTTCCCACTCCTATACCCCCCTCTGGGCATCCAAACTAATTAAAAGAGCAGGAACATTTCCAATAGCGCAATTTCCCATAGCAGTCATAACCTTATGAACATTCCAAACCACTTGTCGGGATTGTACAAAGCCCACCTAATTCAGATGGATAAGATCTGGCAGCAGGACCGTTACAGAAGTCGCTAGAATCGTAGCCATCAGTTTTACTTTGAAATTGTTCAAAGAAATGGGCCTATAAGAGTTCAGCAAAGTTGACTTGCAACCAGGCTAAGGCAGGACCACTATTAATGAACGATTTACATAAGCCAGAAAGGTAGCATCACATACCCGCCCAAAACATGCCTCCAGAGGTAACGAAACATGATCCTGCAGGAGTTTATAAAATTTGGCACTTAGACCATCAGGGCCTGGGGTCTTCGCCAGTGGGGCCTGTTTTATGGCCTGAAGATTTACAAAACTGAAATCGGTTCATGCAAATGCCCAGCTGCCTGTGGATCAGGGTTTTCCCTCTCAGAACAGCCTTTGCTGTTTCCCAAAATAATATGGGGTCTGAGGTATGGCACTCGTTATCTGCTAAATAGTTTTGCCATTTCTGAGCAAGATAAGATCTAAATGAAGAATCTCAGTATAAATAAGATGGGAAAACACCAAAGTCTGTGGTCCTGCTCATCAAGTACACCCTGCAGATCAACTCAGATAAGGGAATGATCTAGAGCGTAGGAAGATCTATATTTGCCTCAGTAACCTTATAGAAATAGGGGGATGTCACAAAAATATAGTCAATGTAGGACATGACTGAGTGCATCCTAGCAATACGGGTAAAATCATTATCTAAAGGATGAAAATCCACCAGGGATCCACCAGATCTGAGACTTTGCAAAAATATTGAAGGCCTTGACTGGGTCTAAGATCAACCTGGCCCCATCCACCCTTCCTATCCACAGAAGGATCCATTGCAATATTAAAATCCCTCAAAACTAAAAGAGGCAAATGTAGATATGGCACTACAGCTTTAATTGGTGTCTGAAAAAAAGGAAAGGGCAAAAACATTAGGGGTATATACATTAAGAATGAACAGCTCTGAACAATCAAATGGACCAACATATATCTGCCCTCCTGTCCCACTAACACCTTATGAAAATGATATGGTATTGATTTACTTATCAAGAGTTCCACCCCTTCACTAAGGGTAGTACCTGATGAGTAATGTACTGCCCCCACCCAACTACGCTTCAGTTTTTGATGTTCATCATTTAGGTGGGTTTCCTGAAGACAGGCAATGTGAACATGCTTTTTCTTTAACTTGTGTAAGATCCTTGCCCTCTTAATGGGCGAATACCAGCCTCATTCCAAAAACAAACACTCAAGGAGGTTTCCACTGCACAATGATACTCCAAAACAAGAAATACATATTTCCCATGGTCTCCCAGTGCCCAGCCTCCACCAGATTCCCCCCCCCCCCCCATCATACCCTAAACCATTAAGAAGACACATTCTCGCAGCCAGCCACACAAGCGAACCTGAAGTACAACTGCAAACCCCAAAAACAACTTTCCCACCCAACTCCCGCCCCCAAATCTCCAATCCCGTCTCACACCCATAGAAGTACTCCCCCGCAAGAACAAACCCCCCTCCAATCAAAGCTCATATACACTAACCATTCCACAGACACACTATCATCATACCTAAATCTTTGCCAGACAACACAGCGATCAAACCAAAAGCGACACAGTAAATTTAACACTAGCAAGGTCTCAAAACAAAGTCCCACACCAGCAAAAAAAGGTCCCTCCTTGAGTTATTATTATTATTACATTTGTATCCCACATTATCCCACCTTTTTGCAGGCTCAATGTGGCTTACAATTCATCATGGATACTGGAAATAGAAAAGAATGTACATTTGGTTTTACAGCAAGTTTTGGGTACATGATGGTGAAATACATAATATTAGGAATAGAAAAGAGTATACATTTGTTTTAGCAGAAGTTTTGGTTACATGATGGTGATGTACATGATAGTGTTAGAGCCAAAGGCATTAGGTACAAGAAGGTGTGAAAGCAAAAGACATTAAAGAACATTCCTGGATGTCTTGAAGAAAGTAGAGTTACGCCTGTTGTTCTTTGATATATTTTGTCGAAGAGATAAGTTTTCAGGAGTTTGCGGAAAGTGGTCACTTCGTAGACCGATTTCAGGTTACGTGGCAGAGTTCCAGAGCTGTGTGCTTGTATAGGCAAAGGTTGATGCATGCATATGATTTGTATTTCAAGCCTTTGCATTTGGGAGGATGAAGATTGAGGAATGTGCGGGAGGATTGTTTTGCATTTCTGGGTGGTAGTTCTATTAGATCCGACATGTAGGCTGGGGCGTCACCATGGATGATTTTATGGAGCAAGGTACAGAGTTTGAACGTGATGCGTTCTTTGAGTGGGAGCCAGTGTAGTTTTTCGCGGAGGGGTGTTGCGCTTTCATATTTTGGTTTGCCGAATATGTCTGGCTGCCGTGTTCTGGGCTGTCTGGAGTTTTTTGAGTATTTGTTCTTTACAACCGGCGTAGAGTGAATTACAATAGTCCAGATGACTAAGTACCAGTGATTGTACCAGGTATCGGAAGACATTCCTTGGGGAAAATGGTCTGACTCGTTTTAGTTTCCACATTGAGTGGAACATCTTTTTAGTTATGTTTTTTGCATGGTTCTCAAGTGTTAGGTGTCGGTCAATGGTGACTCCAAGTATTTTTAGGGTGTCTGAGACTGGTAGAGTTAGATTAGGTGTGTTGATGGTGGTGAATTCCTTCTTGTTGTATTGCGAGGTGAGTACTAGGCATTGGGTTTTTTCGGCATTTAGTTTCAGTCGAAATGCATCTGCCCAAGAGTTCATGATACAGTATGTAGGCTTTGGTTGATTTCGTCGGAAATTTCTCTTAGATCGTGTTTGAATGGGATAAAGATTGTTACATCATCAGCATATATGTATGGGTTTAGATTCTGATTCGATAATAGCTTAGCCAAGGGTGTCATCATTAGGTTGAATATGGTCAGTGAGAGGGGGGATCCCTGTGGAACTCTGCATTCAGGTGTCCATGTGGCTGATGTTGTCAAGTTTGATGTCACTTGATATGAGCGGGTGGTTAGGAAACCCTTGAACCATCTGAGAACGTTACCTCCGATTCCGAAGTATTCTAGGATGTGTAATAAAACTCCATGGTCGACTATGTCGAATGCACTTGACATGTCGAATTGTAGCAGTAGTATGTTGTTGCCATTTGCTATCAATTGTTTGAGTTTGGACATGAGCGTGACTAGTACAGTTTCCGTGCTGTGATTAGATCGAAATCCTGACTGGGAATCATGCAGTACCGAGAACTTGTTTAGATATTCTGTGAGTTGTTTGATCACCATGCCTTCTGTTATTTTGGTGAATAGGGGAATGGATGCTACTGGTCTATAGTTCATTAGTATTTTTCTTTGCATCCTTGGGCATGGGGGTGAGTAGAATATTTCCTTTCTCCTTTGGGAAGAGTCCATTTTGTAGCATGAAATTCATATGGTTAGTTAGGTCCATTATAAATTGTTGGGGGGCCGACTTCATGAGGTTGTTTGGGCATATATCTAATTTACAGCGAGATTTGGCGAATCTTTTAAGTGTCTGTGAGATAAGATCTTCTGGTAGTATGGTGAATTCAGTCCAGATCCTGTCTGCTGGGTGGATTCCAGGTTCTGGGTCTAGGCATTCTAGGAGTGTAGTATATTCGATTGGGCTGGCTGGTATTTTGAGTCATAGTTTTATGATTTTCTTGTTGAAGTATCTCGCCAAGTCGTCGACTCCTGGAATCTCTTTGTTGTTGGTGGTGACTGGGGTTGTATCTAGTAGTTTGTTCACGAGTTGGAAGAGTTTGTGTGTCTTTGTAATTTGGCCCGACTTCAGTTTTGTAGTATTGTCTTTTGGTTTGTCTTATGACATATTTGTATTTCCTTCGGAGTAGTTTCCACGCGTTTAGAGAGGAGTCATCTTTTTTTTTATTTTTGTTCCACGTACGTTCCAGTTTCCTAACTTGTGTTTTGAGTTTTTTCAGTTCTTCATTGAACCATGGTATTGAGTTTTTCCTGTGCGAGGTTCTGGTTTGAATTGGGGCAATGTTGTCTAGTATCAGTTTGCATCTATTATCCCAATTAGAGAGGAATTGGATTGTGTCTGTCTTTGTTGTCCATCCGTCAGTGTAGATCTGTTGCCAAAATTCAGTTGGGTCTATTTTTCCTCTTGTGGTGTAAGTTTTTCGTAATTGCTCAAATGGTGTCCACAATCTGTCCAATGAGTTGCTAAAATATCTAGACCATATGTCATAGGCCCCCGATAGAGGCTAGAGAGAAAGTTAATTTGTCCGAGCTACCAAATCAGGCTCCAGATTCCAATGTAGATGGAGAAAGCAGGCAGGTTTCCACAGAGATAGTCTAAAAAAAAAAAAAAAACCTGTGCCTCCAGAGGGGTGTCATAGAAAACTGTGCGGCCCTCGTGGATCACCTGAAGGCAAGCTGGATAGAGAAGTGCAAAGCGAATCTGGCGCTTATATGATGCTGTGCATATCAAACTGAATTTGCGATGGCGGGATGCAACCACAACTGAATAATCTTGAAGGCAATAAGATCTTGTGATTATCCACTTGTAAAGTTTTACCAGCTCGTAGCACCCGCAATATTTCCACCTTGTGGGCAAAGTTCAAGACCCTTAAGATCACCACACGCGGTCTGGAACCCTTAGGTCCGCAGGCCTTGGGGTGGGCCTTGTTCAATCTGGAACGGTCCATGGCACTCAAGTGCAAACTCTGTGATAACCAAGTCTCCAGATAATGCAATAAATCTCCCTCTTGAACACTCTCCGAAATGCCCACCAGGTGCAGGTATTACGTCTAGCCTGATTTTCCAGATCTTCAATTTTGTCTGCATGGGCTTTAAGCTGTTTATCCAAGACATCTTGCCTAGTCTCCACCCGATGCAGAGAGTCTTCCACCACGCCAGTTCGCTGCTGTACCTCATCCAGTTCCAGGCTCAAACTATCTAGGCACTCATGATCATGAGCATTATCGATTTTGACAAAAAACTGTTGTAATTTTTTTATCAATAGCAGCCTCTACAGCGGCTTTCACTTCAGAGATTATTTCCGCAGTCCATTCCAAGCTCACCAAGGGGCTTGGCAGGTGTGTATGCAGCACTATCTTGGTTTCCACAATTTGGTTCCTATCTTGTCCTTTGCGCAAGCCTTTCGCTACCATAAGAGCAGGAAAAAGTCCCCCAAGAGCACAAGCACACAAGGTGAGAGCCTTAGAAGGGAGCCAGCCACATGGGATGGGTAGTCGGCTAATTCAGGTTATTTGCAGGGGGGATTTTTAGGAGGGAAGCGGGGAGCAGCGCTAATCAGCATCTGTTCTGCCTCATGACTCCACCGGAAGTCCCAATTATGAAATTTTTGTATTTAAAAATTAATTAAAAAAGTTAACATTGACAAAATATGTAAGATGTTGTACAGAGCTGATGTCTGAAATTTAAAGGAATTTAGGGGCATTTTACTAAGCTGTGGTTAAAAAGTGGCCTATCGCGCTCTTACCTGAGTTTTTCCCGCGCGCTAAGGCCCATTTTACTGCATCTGTACAAATGGCCTTGTATTAATGGCCATGCACTAATGTTGCCATTAACCATTAAAAAGAAATTTACTGCGTGAGCATTTACTACTGTCCACTTTGTAGGTGATAAGGGCTCACATGGTACCTGTGTGCTAAGCAGGTTAGCGCATGCTAATGTTGCTACACTAACTGGTTAATGTAGGAATGCCCACACTTCACCCCCAGACAGATCCCCTCCCCCCAAAAAAATTAGCGCACACAGATTTGGCGGTTACTGCAGACACCTGAGTTCATTCTATGGTACGCCATTTTAAACTGCATTATATGCACATTAGCAACTAAGGTAGCGTAATAAAAGTGCCCTTTACAGAGATGCTGATTTATAATAACTTACAGTACATGATTTAGACTTAATGTACTCTATACACTACCATGGCATATGTTGTAATTGGCAGCCTATACTGGGTGTTTATATTTAGGAGCATTCTATTTGAATATTTGTCCCATCTTCCCTCCTTCCCCCTCTTCCTTGTTCCTTTGGATAAGGCCTGGGTGGCTAGGAACCTAGTAAATCAAATACAATGTTTACACTGCTAATTCCATTTATGGGTATTTATGCTTTTTACATCACACAAGCCTAATCTTAATCACAAGCCATACGCTCACTAAATTTACATAATGATATTCTAGTAACCAATTAAGTAGATGAATCACCATTCATATACTATTAGGGCAAAAGATATTGGGAACAGTAGAGTATTTTCTTGTGGAATATTTGAGCTTGGGTTGATAAATATCTGTGGGTCTTACATATTTAACCTGCTGCTGTGCGGCTTTCTCCATGGTTGTGTTCATCTTTTTCTAATAAGTTTATATAATGCTAGGGCTTAATGTTTGTTCTGTCATATGATCTTACATACTCTGTGTGCTTCCTCCTAATTTCAGATTAAAGCTTTATGTAAGTGCTCAGGATAAGCCCTTGGTAGATGTAAACAGCCTACTGTGGGAAGCCATGAAGACCTGTTCTAATGAGGAGGTAAAATTAATTTAGCTTTTGTCAACATTTTACTACTACTACTACTACTACTTAACATTTTACATTCCTCTGTCATTTTATTCTTATACAAGATGGAGATAAATGAGCAAATTATGGATGAAAAATTTTCTCAAATCTAAACTGTTGGATTAGTACCCAGTTTTTAATCTGAAATTCAGACGTATCAAGAAAATAATGTATTTTTAAATTACAAAATTTCATTAGGAAAGGATAGAAGATTTTTCTGAGGATAAGCATGACATAACTTACTACATGTGGCTGACGACATCTGATGGAACCTGGCACAGACTTTACCCAGCGTTCTTGAAGACTACAGAAGCCTTTGGCAGTGCCATAGCGCACATAGGTGCCTTCCTGCCCAAATCACTTGCACGGGACCAGCAGTATTTTCTGCAGAGCAGTTGTGTTTTTACCAGCTCTTCTCAGCGTGAGTTTTCTTACCTCTTGGTACATGGGTTCTTTCTTTTCTTATTTTGTTCATTTTTTGTTGTTTTATAATCCCCTGTAAAAAAAATATATTTTTTTTTTGGGGGGGGGGAGGAACTTCTAAATTCAGCTCATCAGCATTGGAGGCGTTGGTTCCCATGGCTGGCGGAACTGCATCGAACACTGGTGGGGGGGGGGGGGGGGGGGGGGGGCGTGCCACACCAGCATTGAGGAAGTCTCCCTCTGCCTTGACATTGGGCAACAAAAGGGGCCCTGTTGGACCAAGCAACATCGGGCCAACACCGAGGACATACTAGGATTCAACATCATCCTCTTTGGCACCAAGGGTTCCTGATGTTGCGCAAAGGAGCACCAACATCGGACCCTCTCGAAGCATAGTACCAGAAACTCTGGGACATCAGCACCACTGGTACTTGAAGTGTTTGCGCTGAGAGGACTGCTCCTCCATAGAGTCTCCATTACACTGGGACCAACCTTCCAATTCTGCTCTATCGTTCACACAGGTTGTCCCCACACCAATTTCAACCTGGTCTTTACTGACACCTGCCCCCAAGGAGCCACTCTGGGCCCTCTTGCAGGAGGAGTTGGAGCTGATATTGGCTCGACACAATGTTGAATCCTCAAGGGCATCGGTGCTGACCATGCCTCTGCCCCAGCTGATCCTAGAGGCCCATGCTTTGTCTGTTGCCTTATCAGGTGTCAGCATCAGAAGAGGCAAGAGGGAGTGGTCCTCTCCAGCCCATCAGGAGAGGAAGCTCCCCTGATGTTCAGGAAAGGACCTGTTCCTCGGAAAAAGCAAAGTTACTCACCAGTAGCAGGTGTTCTCTGAGAGCAAGCAGGCCATGTTGTTCTCACATGTTAGTGACATCATCCACGTCGCCCGGTGCAGAACGTTTTTATAGCGTACTACAACTTTAAGAGCACATGACGGCATTCCCACTGCACATGTGTAAGTGCCTTCCTGCCCGCCACAAGAGCGCGGGACCATCAGTCTCTCTTCATCCACCGTGAGGAGAGAAGGCACTGTTCATAGCTTTTTGAGCTTTGTGCCTTCCCCGCAGGGTTTTTTCCTGCCTCGTTTTGTATTTTTCCTTTTTCGGAACTCTTTTCTTTTTTGACCCTTAAAAATTTGGCATTTTCCCCCACTTTTAAGTTTTCTTCTTTTTCTCTGGCTCAGTGGGCTCTCTTACGCCTGAGCTGCGGTCGGGATTTTCCCTAACTTTATTTCTCAGTGATTTCCCCCTTTTTCTGTCACCATCAAATCATTTAATTTGGCCAACACCTGTTTTTCCTTCCATGTCATCCAAGGGCCCCAGCGGCTTCAAGAGCTGCGCTCAGTGCTATTGGACTGTCTTTGAATCTGACACCCATTTCTGGTGTCCCCAGTGTATTGAGCTAGACCACAACTCTACCTACTGTATTCTTTTGCCTGCATATGCAGAAAAGAACACAGTTATCCTGAGAGATGATTTGTAGAGCCAGGTTCGAATCGCCAACATTGGCGTCAGTGCTTGCACTGGCATCGGATGCATTGGTCCTCATGGCTGCTAGACCCATGTCCGACACTGAGAGTGGGTGTGCATCGAGTGGGTCTCCACCTTCCTCAGCGCAGGCCACTATGCAGGGCCCCCAGGACTGGTCAGCATTGGACCAGATACCGAGAACATGTGAGGATTCAATTACATCCTCGTCAGCACTGATGAGTGTCGATGCGCGCCATCAGGCAAAGGCCAAGAAGCACAAGCCCCAATCCTCTATGCATAGTGTTGGGAGCACCGGGGCACTGAGAGATCTGGTACCTGAGAAGTGTCGGCACAGGGAGGAGCATTCCCCCTCCATCAAGGAGGTGCGGATGTGGGAGTCTCCATGCAGCTGGGTCCAGGTACCTGAATCGACCCTGGCAATCTATACCGACACGCCAGCCTTTGCCAGTGTCGACACTCAATGAGCGTATCCGGGCCCTGCTGCAGGAGCACTTGGTCGGGGATACTCCAGCAGAGTTCAATAGCATCAGGGGTGCTTTTTCCAGCCATGCTTCTACCTGCTGCCTTGCAAAGACCTTCTTCTTTGGTGAGGTCACAGACACTGGCGCCGCATGCGGTACCAGTGTCCACAGCTGCCCATGCTGGTACCCCCTTGATGTCGATGGAGTCTGCGTCTGTATGCCTTTCTAGACAAGGACCAATTTCCTCATACTCGAATCAGGCTCGTTCTCAGCCCTGCCTTGAAGGAGTTCATTGCTGACACCAATACAGAGTGCTCATGGGCGTCTAATGAGAAACCAAGGTACTTCTCAGAGGAGGAGTCCTATGGTACCCCAACATACCTCTCTCCACCAGAAGAGAGATGGAAGTCTCCAGCTGAGAGCCTCTCCTTCCCAGCTTTTGTAAGGGAAATGGTGGCTGCCATTCTCATTCATTTGGAGACAGAGGACAAGCCAAAGGCTGAGGTGTTTGAGGACCTGGTCTACAACATTCCTCCTAAAGAGGTCATGACTGTCCCACTTCACAAGATCTTGCGTGATGTTCAGGTGAAGAACTGGGAGTCCCCTCTGTGTCTGTCCTCCGCAAGAAAATTGATACCATGTATCGGATCCAGAGCTCCCCTGGGTTTGATGAGCCACAGTTGCCTCCTCATTCCCCAGTGGTGTTCAAACAAGCCAGAAGTTCCAGAGACTTTGCTTCACTGCCCCCAGGCAGAGAAGCTCTAAATCTGGACTCCTTTGGACAGAAGATGTATTAGGCTTCAATGCTCATCTCCTGTATACAGTGATACCAGCTCTACATGAACATCTACTTGCGGAGCCTGTTGCGCAGTATGACTGATTTGGCGACTTCTCTCTCACTGGAGCAGGCCAAATCGCTTCGCCAGCTGGCCAAACAGCAGAAGGTGTATTTTTTAATTCCTGACCAGGGGAGCTTACGATACTTTTGATTTGGCATCCAGGATTTCTGCCCAGACTCTCATAGCTGTGTATCTCTGACTTGGACCTGGCAGTCCAGCAGAAGTTGGCAGATGCCATGTGCCAGGGGGATAATCTTTTTGGAGAGATAGTGGAGGAGGACCTCATTAAAAATCACAGATACCATCGATATTCTCTCCGGTCGGATGCCTTCTGCATCCTCCTCATCCAGGAGGTTTTCGGGCAAGTTGAAGAAAAGTCCCTGCTACTCACAGAGGTGTAGGTACACTCCTCGCCCTCCTAAGCAGACTGTGCTCCAGCACACTTGTTGTCAATAGCATGGGCCTAAGGCTCAGTGGGCTCCTCAGTCAAAACAGGGGATGAGTTTTTGACTGGCTCCAGTAGAGCATAACAGCCGTAAGAGTGACTGTTCTGGACAACCTACTAGTGGAGGGGGGAAAGGCTGAGTTGTTGTCTCCCCCCCCCCCCCAACCAAGAAAGGTGGCCCCTTGTAACCTCTGACTGGAGGGTTCTCCAAATAGTCCATCACGGTTACGCCCTACATTGGGCATCAAAGACTGCCAAAGTGCCTTCCAAGATCATCTCGCTTCAGCTTTCATCACAAAGTAGTACTTGCATGGGAACTCTCCACCCTTCTAAAAAGCCCATGCGGGGGAAGAAGGGAAGGGAATTCTATTCCAGGGACTTCCTTATGCCAAAGAAAACAGGGAGGGATGCGTCCCAACCTAGACATAAGGGCCATGAACAAATTCTTGGTAAAAGAAAAGATGGTTTCCCTCGGCATCCTTCTACCAGTGATTCAGGCTCCAGATTAGCTATGCTCTCTGTCTACACTCATATCCTGATACCTACTGTGGTCTGGAAGTATCTCATATTTTGGGCGGAAACACATCACTTTCAGTACAGTGTGTTTCCATTTGGCCTTGCATCAGCTCCCAGGGTTTTCACCAAATGTCTAGCGTTAGTCATTGTGTTGCTATGCAGACTGGGAGGCCATGTGTTTCCCTTCCTGGATGATTGGCTAGTGAAGAGCACTTCGAACAAAGGTGCTCAGGAGTCCCTGTGGAGAACTATTCAGGTGCTAGAGCTACTAGGGTTTGTTTTAAACTACCCCAAGTCCCATATGCTCCCAGTTCAGCAATTGGAGTTTATAGGAGCCCTGCTATACACATCAGGCACGTGTCTTTCTCCCCGTGCCAAGGGCTTACACTAGTCACACTCATCTCTTGGATTCGAGCCAGCCAGTAGATCACAGCTCGGCAGATGTTGAGGTTACTAGGCCACATGGCCTCCACTGTGCATGTCACTCACTTGACACATCTTCATGTGAGAATTGCCCAGTGGACCATTGTTTCCCAGTGGTGTCAGGCCTCTGGGAACCTAGTGGATGTCATCTTGGTAACACTGGAGTTTGTTCAGTCCCTCCTCTGGTGGACAGTTCATTCCTGTTTGACCGTGGGACTTCCATTCCAAATTCCTCAGCCCCAGAAGGTGCTGACAACAGATGCATCCCACCTGATATGGAAAGTTCACTTGGATGGGCTTCACACTCGAAGTGCTTGGTCAGCTCAGGAGACAGATCTTCAAATTAACCTTGTGAATCTCCGGGCAATCTGGAACACTCTAATGGCGTTCAAAGATTGGCTGTTCAACCAAATTGTACTCATTCAAATGGACAATCTGGTTGCAATGTATTACACCAACAAGTAGGGAGGTACTGGATCATACCCTCTGTGTCACGAAGCCATCCAGATGTGGAAATAGGCTGTCCAGAACAGGATAGTTCTCAGAGCCACCTACCTGGTGGTAAAATCCAACTGAGCGTGGTCATGCAACCGCTCAAGTGGTCACTCAGCAGGGGCATTGCCCGCAAGATCTTCTGAGTATGAGGCATCCCCTCGGTGGATCACTTTGCCACTTCATTCAGTCACAAAGTCCCTCAAAACTGTTCCAGGCTCAGAGCACATGACAGACTAGCATCGGATGCCTTCCTCCTCTATTGGGTGGAACGACCTTCTGTATGCATATCCTGCCGTCCCTCTCTTGGGGAAGACTTTGCTGAAACTCAAGCAAGACCAAGGAGCCATGATCCTGATAGCCCCGTATTGGCCCAGACAGATCTGGTTTCTTTCTATTCTGGAATTATCCTCTGAAGAACCTTGGAGATTGGAGTGTTTTCTGACCCTCATAACGCAGAACGAGGGCTCTCTTCTATATCCCAGTCTTCAATCCCTGGCCCCCACAACCTGGATGTTGAGAGCTTAGAATTTGAATTTTCCTGAGAGTGTCTTCCAGAGTCTTGCTGGCTTCCAGGATAGATTCCACCAAGAGGTGTTATTCTTTCAAATGGAGGAGGTTTGTCCTCTTTCTTGCCCAGCACAGACCCTGCTTGAATACCTTCTGCACCTCTCCGAGTCTAGTCTTAAAATTGTCTGTAGTTACCTGAAGATGGGGGTGGCCAAATGTAACACCTTTAGTTCCAAGGAAACTAGTTGAAACTATTTATAAAGTATAAAACTATGGAACACATAGTCAAACATGGTTTAATGGGACAGAGTCAGCATAGTTTCAGCCAAGGGAAGACTTGCCTCACCAATTTGTTTCACTTCTTTGAAGGCGTAAATAAATGTGGATAAAGGTGAGTCGGTTGATATAGTATACCCAGATTTTTAGAACGCTTTTGACAAATGAGACCCCTGAAAAAAAATTAAAAGCCATGGGATAGCAGGCAATGTCCTTCTGTGGATTTGGAATTGGTTATTGGACAGAAAACAGAGGGCAGGCTTAAATGTCCATTTTTCTCAATGGAGGAGGGTGAATAGTGGAGTGCCACAGGGATCTGTACTGGGACCGGTGCTATTTAACATATTTATAAATGATGTGGAAAACGGAACAACGAGTGAGGTGATTAAATTTGAAGATGACACAAAACTATTCAAGGTTATCAAAACACATGGCAGATTGTGAAAAATTGTAGGAAGACCTTTGCAAACTGGAACACTGGGCATCCAAATGGCAGATAAAATTTAATGTGGTCAGATGCAAAGTGATCAATTCTTACTCCGTTAATATGATTGCCATGATATTCTTATGCACCTTATCTGTTGTCTATATTCTGATTTTCTTATGCCATCAATGTGATTATTGTATTATATTGTAAGCCACATTGAGCCTGCAAATAGGTGGGAAAATGTGGGATATAAGTGCAGCAAATAAATAAATAAATATGGTAAGAATAATCCTGAATCATAGTTACCTGATGCTAGGGTCCACCTTGGGAGTCAGTACTCAAGAAAAAGATCTAGGTGTCATTTTAGACAGTATACTGAAATCTTTTGCCCAGTGTGTGGCGGCGGCAAAAAAAGCAAACAGGATGCTAGAAATTATTAGGAAAGGGATGCAAAATAAGACCAAGAATATTTAATGCCTCTGTATTGCTCCTTGGTGCGACCTCACCTTGAGTATTGCATTCAATTCTGGTCACAATATCTCAAAAAAGATATAGTAGAATTAGAAAAGGTTCAAAGAAGAGTGACCAAAATGATAGAGGGGATGGAACTCCTCCCATAGGAGGAAAGGCTAAAGAGGTTAGGCCTCTTCAACATGGAAAAGAGACGGCTGGGGGGAAGGAGTGTGATTGAGATCTATAAAATCCTGAGTGATGTAGAATGAGTAAAAGTGAATTGATTTTTCACTCTTTCTAAAAGTGCAAAGACCAGGGGACACTTGTGAAATTACATGGAAATAATTTTTTCACTCAAAGAATAGTTAAGCTCTGGAACTTGCTGGTGGAGTATGTGGTTACAGTGGCTAGCATATCTGGGTTTAAAAAAAGGTTTGGACAAGTTCCTGGAGGAAAAGTCTATAGTTTGTTATTGAGATGGACATGGAGGAAGCCACTGCTTGCCCCGGGATTAGAGATGAACATGGGGGAAGCTACTGCTTGCCCCGGGATTGGTAGCATGGAATGTTGCTAATAATTGGATTTCCGCCAGGTACTTGTGACCTAGATTGGTCACTGTTGAAAGCAGGATACTGGGCTAGTTGGACCGTTGGTCTGACCCAGTATGGCTATTCTTATGTTCTAACTTCGTAATGCAATCGGTGTTTACCATCACTGTGTGGAAGGTAAACCCATCTCTGGACAGTCTCTAATTGTTTGCTTCATGAGAGGTTTGTTGTTGATGAAGCCCCCTGTCTAACCTCCGCCTGTGTCATGGGACCTCAACATCATCCTCCACTAACTGATGAAAGCTCCTTTCCAGCCACTTGACTCCTGTCGTCTGAAGTACTTGACCTGGAGGGTCGTGTCTTTTGGTGGCTGCTATTTTAGCTTGCAGGGTCAGTGAGCTTCAGGTCTTAGTAGCGGACCCACCTTACATGAAATTTCATCATAACAGACTAGTTCTCCGCACGTACCGTAAGTTCCTGCCTAAGGTTGTGTCGGAGTTTCAGTTTCATCTTAATCAGTCTATCGTCCTTTCAACATTTTTTTTTTTTTCAAACCTCACACCCATCCTAGCAAAAATGCACTGCAAAGCTTGGACTGCAAGTGAGCATTGGCCTTTTACCTGGAGAAGACTAGGCCCTACAGACAGTCCACCTAGCTTTTCACTTCTTTTGATCCCAGCAGGTTGGGGGGGGGGGGGTCACCATCGGGAAAATGCACAATCTCCAATTGGCTGGCAGATTGCATTTCTTTCACTTATGCCAAAGCTGGGCTGACTCTTGAGGGTTATGTCAGAGCTATGGCGTTAGCCTACTTGAAGTCATCCTCAATAGGCTGCAACATAGTCTCCAGTCCACACATTCACATCTCACTATCTCCTTGCACAAGATACCTGACAAGATAGTTGTTTGGATAGACAGTTTTGCAGAATTTTGGGGGTCTAGAATCCAACTCCACCCCCTAGGTCCGTTTTTGTTTTTTTCTGTTCCAGGCTGCACTCTCTCACCCTGTGTTGTATGTATGTGTGTATATATGTATGTATGCATGTGAGAGAGAGAGATTCAGGTTAATCACTATTTCAACTTGCCATTGAGAGCTGCAATTGTCCTACTGTTGTTTTTGGTGATCCTGGTTGCTAGGAATTCCCACATGTGAGAAGAACATAGCTTGCTTGTCTGTCCACGGAGAAAACGAAGGTACTTACCTGTAGCAGGTATTTTCCAAGGACGGCAGGCCATTAATTTTCTCTACCCTCTGTCACTGAATGCCTAGCACCAACCTGGGGCTAATCCCGTGGCCACCTGGAGGGTCCTATCCCCAGCTCTGCTCAGGCCCGCCTGCACCTGAGCATGTGCTCTATACTAGTCAACCTTCCACCCCCATTTACTAGGTTCCACTTGCCTCTGGGCAAGTCTCCCACCCACAAGGTATTCCCCGGTGATTTCTAGGACACTGGGGTCACACTCTTAGGGTTTCCACAGTTCCTGGAAAGCACCCACAGACCCATCACACTAACCACTAGGATTCTTAGTCAATCCAATACATCAGAGCCAATAAACAGGTTTTATTGTCACAGTTGAACAGTGAACCATATAAAACGGATGGGAAAATACAGCAAATCAATAATAGGTAAAACAAACAGGAATCAATTTTAAAGCTATATACCACTTGTTTACTACCTGAATAGTGCTTGGGGGAGTACAGGAAATATAGCTGCTCACAGGTTACAGAATATAACTGCTCACAGGGCCTCTGTGAAGAGATCTTTCTCTCTCTTCTCCCTATCTGAGACTGAGAGAAAACCAGGCTGGATTTGAGCTCTTGGACCAATCGGAACCCAGAACAACAATGTTTTAAAAGTAGCTGGCCACATCACTGCAGGTTACTTCCTCTCTGTGCTAAACTAAAGAAGGAACAGTCATTTTTTCTGTAACAGCTTTAAACAAAAACATGCACTACCTGCTGACCAAAATAGAGAAAAACACTTCATGAAATATTCTTATAATTCTCATGCTGGAAAATTCATCATTTCACCACACTTTCCCACCTCCCCTTGGAGTTGTCTTAACGTAGCTATTGTACTGTACTGATAGTCCCTTGCTCTCGAGGCGGGCACAAAAATCATTCGCGCATGTTTATTGGGAATGCTGTCGCGTGCTTTTAAAGTTGTAGTATTCTATAAAAGTGTTCCTCACTGGGCAACTTGCCTGATGTCACCCACATGTAAGAATTAATGGCCTGCTGTCCTCATAGAATACCTGCTACAGGTAAGTATCTTTGCTTTCTCTGAGGACAGCAGGACACACATTACCACATTCCCTCCCACCTCCCCTAGGAGCTATATTCCTTAAGCTTTTTTACTTAACTGCTGGTCTTGCACGAGTGAGTTGGGTGGGAAGGCCTGCGCATGCACAGTTTGGTGCTGCCAAAGGCTTCTGTGGTCTTCTAGAACACTGGAAAGTGTTCATGCGGGGCTCTGTCAGATGATGTTGCCATATATGGTAATGTGTCCTGCTGTCCTTGGAGGACACATGCTATAGGTGAGTAACTTTGCTATCTGTACAGCCTTTAGTTGCACGATTCATATGGGGCTTTCTTTTATTGTAGGCTCCAGTTCTCCTGCTGAGTCATGAGACCACAATATATTTTTAACTAAGCAAAGAAAAACTGATTTTTGAGCCTCTGAACTCTGGGTTTCCTGACCTGAATGTTCATATTTTTGTTTGCAGTTACTTCTACCTGCAGAGTCAGAGCTCCAGGCTTTAGGGACTTAAGTTTCACCATTCAAAGGTGGTGCTTAACATTCATCCCAAGTTCATGCCCAAGGTCATGCCCAACTTCATTGTTAATTGTTTGAAAAAAAATGTTAGGAGGACATGTTCCTCCTATTTAATATTTTTTCTTTGTATCAAGTCCTGCAAGTTGGATTGCAAAACAGCTGTTGTCTTCTACCAAGAGCTGACCAAAGCCTTTAAAAAAAAAAAGTCTACCCAAACTTTCATTTTATTCTTTAAATTTGGAATTTTGAGTTGCAGTTATCTGAATTAGCACTGTCCAGTTAAATAGCAGATTGTATCCCTTTCAGTTAAGGCTGTACTGAATATTCAATTTGGTCCCGAATAGTGCCCCAAATACATTACTTGTATTCAGACGAATAGTGATTTAAATTCGAATACAGTTAATCCGGGGCTCTACTGTGCTAAATCCTACTGAAATACACTTGATCTCTGATTTTTTTTTTTTTTTTGTTACATTTGTACCCCGTGCTTTCCCACTCATGGCAGGCTCAATGTGGCTTACATGGGGCAATGGAGGGTTAAGTGACTTGCCCAGAGTCACAGGGAGCTGCCTGTGCCTGAAGTGGGAATCAAACTCAGTTCCTCAGTTCCCCAGGACCAAAGTCCACCACCCTAACCACTAGGCCACTCCTCCACTCCACATTACTTTTTTTAATTATTTGTTAAAGTTCAGTGTCCATTATTTGTATTTGGCCAAATAATATTTTTCATTATTCATATTTGGCTGATTTGTAAAATATGCTGTTTAATAGAGCTCTACTTTGTTACACATAGGTTTTTCTCTCTCTAGTGTCAGAACCATTGCAGTCTTAGCAACCCTTCTTGGAGAAGCCTCCATTGAAATTTGCAAAGCTGTGAAATGGACTTGTGTTTAAACATTCACATCCCATTATTTAGATAATATCTTTGGTGTAATAGTAGGTATGACATGTTTTAGGGATAGAATCTAATTCTGTACCCCATAAGGCCCTTTATTTTGTCTTAAAAAAACAAAACCTTGCATACCTGGAATAGGTGTTCTCCAAGACTAGCAGAAAATTTAGTCATAAATACCACCATCGGGGGGGCGTTTCCAAGATGGCGGATCTGTGACCGCGTCTGGGAAGGGAGCTCCCTGCTGCACGAGTGAGACAGATTCCTCCATTGCAAAATGCCGCATACAAAGCGGAAAGGAGCGATGAGGCTTCCTCCGTGACCCGCAGCTTCTTCCTCCCCACTTCAAGGCAGCATCGAGCCCTTCCTTTTGCGTTCGTCTCAAAGATTAGAGACGGGGTTGCCTGCTTCAGGGGTATCCGGTGGAGCGGATCCCCTATTGGGCCTTGAAACATCATTATCCCCGCCTCCGGAATCAAGCTGCTCTCCGTGTCCGGCTTCTGTGATGGTAGAGGGAGCAGGCATCCGAGATCACATGGAGGTGATTAAGGAGCCAGCGAGCGGAGACCCCTTGCCACAAGAAAGAAGCAGAGAAAGAGAAGTTCCTGTGTCTGAGGGACCCGGAACAACTCCGGAGGTGAACCTGGAGAGGATATGGCTGTTGCTGGGCAAAATTGATTCAACTCTTCAAAATACCTCTGAAAAGGTAAATACTTTATCCCTGAAATTTGAAGATATGGTGAAAAATCTAGAAACGGTGAAAGAAGATTTGACTATACAAGTTAAAGACTTAAAAAAAGATGTTGTTCAATTGCAAGAATTTAAAATTACGGTGATAAAAAATCAGTTGGCAATGCAAAAAAAAATTGAACAGATTGAGAACTTCAATAGAAGACTAAATCTCCGAGTACTGAATTTTCCTAAAATTCCTGGTAAAACACCTATTGACCTATTTAAAAAATACTTGTTGGAAAATTTGAAAATACCTCAAGAACTTATTCCCCCTATAAGTAAAATATATTATTTGCCAACAAGACCTGGTGGAAAAGAAGGAAATAAAGATGGCCTTGGAGTGGATGGTATAGATCTTAACAATCTGTCAGCAATTCTAGAACAATCTATTGAAATTGTCCCAGAAAGGGCTACCCTTTTGGTTTCCCTGGTATTTGAACAGGACTTTTAACACAATATTAAAGTTGTACTTTAAATATTCAAAGGTACTGTTTTATGGAACTAAATTGTGGATATTCCCGGATGTTACTAAGGTAACTCAGGAACGAAGAAAATTATTCTTGGTAATGAAACAAGATGTCCTTAAGTTAGGTGGCTCATTTCTGTTAGCATATCCTTGCAAATGCCTGGTCAAGCTCAGTGGGATAAAGTATGTATTTTATGACCCAGATCAGCTGAAATCCTTTCTGGATATGAAACAAGTGCATGTAGATTTAGTAAAATGATGTGGGACGAATTGTACACATAAACCGCATTATGTATAATTTTGTAATAGTATCTTTAAATCTCCACTGATTTGTAACTCTCCTCTCTTATTTGAGGTCTAAGAAAGCTGTTAAATTTATTTCTTGTTTAAATTTGTTGCTTTAAATATTTAGGATTGGCTGTTTTTCTGTAACAAGTGTTATACTTGTAAGAAATTGAAAAATTCATAAATAAAAAATAATAAAATAAATACCACCATCCTTCTCTTATGGATCTGGATTGCTAAAAGCTTTTATGCCGGACCAAAGGAGCCCTGTGTTATAATGAGTAAACAGACAATCTTAAGTATGCCTAAGAGAGCTGTCAACCACCTTACTGGTAAATTTGAATGTAATTTTTTTCTTGGTATTTGAAATAAGAATCAGGTATTGTGTGGGTTAGAGAGTAAGGAAGAAACCGTCTTTAGACATCACAGACTTCACACTATAGTAGGCTTTATTTATGGGCTGTCCTGTGATACAGATATAGAGATTCAATCCATTGGTGTGCATCACTGGTATTCTATAAAATGGGCCCTCAGGAGTGACCTGATGTAATGTGCACTGGAAAACGTTTTCCCAGTTTCTTTACGATTTTATTCTCTGCATCTCACAGTTGAGAAATTTTGGACTGGAACTGGAAAGAATGAAATCCTGCTTCATGAAGAAAAGCAAGATCATGTGTCACAAAGAGAAAGTGAAACTATACAGCAAATTACGTCAAACATCTCAGGTAATGAGGAATGTGAGCTATGGGAACAACTAAAGAGTGGCTGATTAAGGATGTTAAACTGATGCAACGCTGACCTTCTTCCTAAAAGTACCTGTTACTTTCCATCATGGAAATCTTGTCTAACAATTTATGCAGCTATCTTTAAGAAGGCGCTTTGAAAGCAAATAACATTTGAAAGGTGCCACATTCTTGCTATTAAATTTCTCTCTTCTACCCCAAATGTAAGATAATTTGTATTTAATTCAAAACTAGAACAAAAAGCTTAATCTTTAAAACAGCTTCCATTTTGTTTAGTAAATCTAGATGCAGCAATAAATGAGGTGCAAATGTCCAGACACTAATGATTTAAAGCCTAGACTGTGACTTTTTTTTTGGGGGGGGGGGGGGGGGGGGTGAACTCAAAATGTGAATGGAATTTTTTTTTTTATGGCAGCTAGTGTTTGGGGAACTGGACTTGCCAGATTTGAAAAAGTATCATCAAGTGTGTTTGCTATGTCACCTTAGTGATTGGCTTCAAGACAGGGAGGGTATTTCCTCCCCTGGCCTTTGAAAAGAAATATCTCTCTCCTTGGCACTTCAATTACAAGATTTCCTAGACACAAATATTTGAGGTTATTCATCCATGTCACAGTACTATCAGGTTTTATATACAATTGGGGCTGCTAGGGATTTTAGTGACATATTGATGAGATAGAGAGTTGATCTTCAACTTCCCACACTGAACATAGGTTTTAATGGGGATACCTCAGGTGGTACACAGTGCAGAGTTGAGGGAATGCCAGTTCAGATTTTGCACTGGGCTTATTTTTCACAAGTTCAGATCCATTGTGGGGGGGAGGGGGGGAGGTAGGGAGAGGGTTGAATTACATATGGAATTATTACCAAAAGTTCGCTCTTAGGCTATCTGAGTCAAACCCTGTGAGTATCTATTGTGGATGATAAAGGCATAAGGCGGGATGGTATTGGGGATAACCTAGGGAAATCACTGTATAAGATGCAAGGTGGTTGTTGCAGTTAAGTTTTTACTACTAATTCACTTTAATAAAAAGTTAGACACTGGCTTCAGTTTCAAGTAAGAAAAATTATATTTGCAGGTAAGTATAGATCTCTTCCTAGAATAGAAATAAATACATTGAACTATGTAGTAATACAGTAGCAATAATTCTTTGAGGACAGTCAGGCTTATTAATTCTCTCAAGTGGGTGACTCCGACCTGCGTTGCTCGGTCCAGGACTTATGAGTATAAGTAGAGCTTTGTGGCGTGCGAGACATGCTCCACTGTGCATGCGCACATGTCTTCCCACTCGTTGCAAGAACGTAGTCTCAGTTCTTTTTCTACCATGGTGAGAAGAGGGCATGTGTTTTTACCGTCTCCTCACAACATTCGGTCCTAAAGAGCTTTTTTGTTCCTTTCATCCAGAATTGTGGAACCCCTTTTTTTTGTCTTTCCCTTATATTTTTAGTTTATTTTGCCCAGTTTTAAGTTTTCTTTCTTTTTCATCTTTGTTCGGCCGCTTTTAGGACTTGACTTTGGCCAGGAACGTTCTCTTTGTTTTTTGCCATTCCATGTCTTGCCCCTTTTTCAGGCACCATCGGTTCATTTACTTTAGCTGACCAAGCTTTCCTTCCATGTCCACAAAGGTTCCCAACGGCTTTAAGCGCTGTACCTGGTCAATCAGTCAATCTCTGGGAGGGATACCCATTCTTGGTGTCTTGGGCCCGACCATACCCCACTAACTGTGTTCTCTATCCTTGCATGAAGAAGAGGACCCAGATTTCCAGAGAGGCTTAATGAGAGAAGAGTTTTGGAGACAAGTCAAGTTCCTTGGCATCGAGGTTGGAGGCGTCTGCATCAACAAGTATCACACCGGGAGCATCAGTAAGCACGGGTGCTGCTAGACCCTTAAACACTGGGAACAGTGAAGCATAGAGTGGGTCTCCAGCTGCCTCAAGGCTTCCTGCTGTGCAGGGCCCCTGGGACTGTCCATCGTCGGACCCAACCCCGAGGCGACATGTGAATTCAACGTCGTCCTCGTCAGCACCGAGGAGCCTCAGTGACATGCTTCGGGTGAAGGCCAAGAAGCATCATCGTCGGTTGCCCTCTACTCATGGTGCTGGGAGCTCTGGGGCATCGAAGGATTTGACACCCGAGAAGTGTTAGCACTGGGAGGACTGCTCCCTCTCCATACAGGAGGTACCAATGCGTCAGTCTTCCAGTAGGCAAGACCCAGCACCCACATCAATCATGACAGCTCTGCAACTTGTGCCTGAACTGGCACCCCAGCCTTTCCTGGTGTCGGCCCTCAATGAGCGCATCCAGGCCTTGTTTCCTGAGCTGCTGGATGGCCTTTTGCAACAGTGTGCATTGGGAATACTTGCGCCTACTTTTCTTACTATTGTGGCCTCGCTTGGTCCTCAGCCTGCAGTGCAGCCTCCAACACCAAAGCTGCATGCGGCCCTGGTGTTGACTGCCACCCAAGCCAGCACTCCCTCGATGTCTGTGTAGGAAGCTTCGCTCGAGTTGAGGCGGGAACCAACTTCTCAACGCTGCTCTCGAGGGCATGGTTCCTCCACATCGAGACAAGTTTGGTCTCGACACTCCAATCAGGAGGTATTTTCTGACACCAAAGAGGAGCGCTCATGGGATTCAGAGGATGATCCAAGGTACTTTTCCTCAGACTAGTCCTATGGAATTCACTCTGAACCTTCCCCTCAGCCTGAAAGGAGAAAGTCTCCTCTGGAGAGCCTTTCATTCTCTTCTTTTGTTAAGGAAATGGCTGATGCTATTCCCTTTCCTTTGGAAGTGGAAGATGAGCCCAGGGCCAAGATGCTTGAGGTACTGAACTGCATGTCTCCTCCTAGGGAGGCTGTCACTATCCCTCTCCACGAGGTACTCCAGGAAGTCCTCTTCGGGAACTGGGAGTTCTCTCTGTTGGTCCCAGTCATGCCCAAGAAAATCAACACCCAGTATCGGATCCACAGTGCACCTGGTTTTGACAAGCCTCAGTTACCTCACAATTCCATGGTGGTGGAATCCGCTCTCAAAAGAGCCAGGAGTTCCAAGGACTATGCCTTGGCGCCCCCAGGTAGAGAAGCTAGAACCCTGGATTGTTTTGGGAGAAAGATGTACCAGACTTCAAAGCTCATCTTCCAAATACAATCATACTAGCTCTTCATGAGCATCCACTTGCGATGCGAAACTCAGTGCGCAAGTTGTCGGACCTAACTGAGACGCTCCCTCCGGAGCAGGCTGAGCCTTTTTTGCCAGTTGGTCAAGCAACAGAAGGCGTGTCAAAAGCTCTTGGCCAGGGGCACTTACGACGCTTTTGATGTTTATTTTATTTTATTTATTTGTTATATTTGTATCCCACATTTCCCCACCTATTTGCAGGCTCAATGTGGCTTATATTGTACCGTAGAGGCGTTCGCCATCTCCGGTATAGAAACAAATACAAAGAGTTAATGTGGTCGGAATTATAGAGAGGAAGTGTTATGTAGAGTCTGTTACAAGCTTTGGTTTCGTTGTGTTGCGGAGTTTAGTCACTTAAGTTGGGTCAATGGGGTATGCCTTTTTGAACAGGTAGGTTTTTAGTGATTTCCGGAAGTTTAGGTGGTCGTACGTTTTCACGGCGTTTGGTAGTGCGTTCCACAGTTGTGTGCTTATGTAGGAGAAATTATTTATTTTTATTTGTTACATTTGTACCCCACATTTTCCCACCTATTTGCAGGCTCAATGTGGCTTACATAGTACCGTAAAGGCGTTCGCCAAGTCGGTTGACAACAAATACAAGGTTATATAGTGGTCGAATGAGGTAGTTGTGAAGGGTCGAAAGAAATGAAGATTGTATATTGTCCAGTACAATCATTGGTTATGCTGTGTTGCTGGGTGTGGGGATTTACGTTGGATCGTTGAGGTAGGCCTTTTTGAAGAGGTTGGTTTTTAGTGATCTCCTGACGCTTAGGTGGTCATGGATTGTTTTCACAGCTTTTGGGAGTCCATTCCGGATGCGTAAGTTGTTTTTGTATTTAAGTCCTTTGCAATTTGGGTAATGTAGGTTTAGGTATGATCGTGATGATCTGATTCTGTTTCTGGTTGGTAGATCTATGAGGTCTGTCATGTATCCTGGGACTACACCATAGATCATTTTGTGGACCAAAGTGCAGATTTTGAAGATGACCCATTCTTTGGGCGCCAGTACTGCTTTTCTCAAAAGGGTTTAGCACTTTTGAATCGTGTTTTACTATATATCAGTCTGGCTGCTGTGTTTTGGCCTGTCTGGAGTTTTTTTGTGAGTTGTTCTTTACATCCCACGTAGATTCCGTTGCAGTAATCTGCATGGCTTAGGACCATTGATTGTATTAGGTTTCGAAAAGTTTCCCTCGGGAAGAAAGGTTTTACTCGTTTGAGTTTCCACGTTGAATAGAACATTTTCTTTATTACGGAGTTTACTTGGCTCTCGAGAGTAAGGTTGCGGTCGATTGTGACGCCGAGTATTTTTAGGCTGTCTGAGGTAGGGAGGGTGTGTCCTGGGGTATTTATGGTTGTGGGTTTGTACTTGTTATGTTGAGAGGAGAGGATGAAGCAGTGTGTTTTTTCAGTGTTCAATTTCAGTTGGAATGAGTTTGCCCAGGAGTCCATGATGTTTAGGCCATCATTGATTTCATTGGTTATTTCTGTCAAGTCATGTCTGAAGGGAATGTAGATTGTAACATCATCTGCATAGATGAACGGGTTGAGGCCTCGATTGGATAAGGACTTTACCAGTGGGATCATCATCATGTTGAAGAGTATTGATGAAAGTGGTGATCCTTGAGGTACTCCGCAGGCTGCTTTCCATGGTGGTGATATATTTGAGTTTCCCTATCATCAAGCCGATCAATCCATAGACTGGTGGGTTGTGTCCATCTACCAGCAGGTGGAGATAGAGAGCAATCTTTTGCCTCCCTATATGTGGTCATGTGCTACCGGAAATTCCTCAGTATGTTCTCTATCTCAGCAGGTGTGTGGTCACACAGCAGCAGCTCTGGCTAGGTCTCCAAGCCTAATTGTTTAGGTTTTGTTGAGTACCTGGGGTTGAGGGCTCTTCGTGAGCAAGTGCAAACCTGGTGGTTCCAGGTCCCTCCTTTTCTCCCCTCTCCCGCTGGCTCCGTAAAAAAAAAAAGAATTTTTTAAAACGTCCAAAAAGGACGTCCATTTGCAGCTGCTCACTGGAACAAGTCGTCGCTGCTCAGAGCAAGAAGCAGGTAATTTTTACCTTTTACTAGCGGGCAGGGGGTTCCCCGAACGGTCTCCATGTGGCTATGGCCGTGGATGGCAAGGGCGCGAAAAGACGCTCCCCGGAACGCGTTCGCGCGCCTAGTGGGGAAGCGGGGGGATCGAGGGTAGAGTAGCCCTTTTTGGGAGCCCTTTCGGAACCGGGAGAGTTCATCGGTCTTTTCCCCGGCACGGCGGCTTTTCCCGCCTTAGGCACCCATCCCCCGCTGGCCGCCCTCCCGGTCTTGACCGGCCACGCGGCTCGGTCGGCTTCTTCTTGGGCCGCCCTCGAGATGGGAGACGTTAACAGCTTGGTCGCCCTTGAATCGGGCGACAGTAAGAAGTTGGCAAAATTAAAACGCCCTTCTTCCCGCGCGGCTCCTTCTCGGAGTTTCGCGCCGGACACCATTTTGGGCGCGCAACATGCCTCTCCCCCCGCTACTGGGAGCGCAGATGGAGGGCGCCTCTAGGGCCGCGGCACAGGCTGCAGAAATGCACAGACTGGGGGGTTTCTCCCCTGAGTTCATTTTACTGCTGCATCAGGCCTTTCTTATGCAGAACACTGCCCCTACCCACCTCTCTGATTGGGGTGATGAGGCTTCTATGCTTAAGCGCCCTCGGGTGGATCTCCCACCCTCGGGGGACTCTGTCTCTTCTGATGTGGATGACGGCAGCGTGCCTGAGTTCTCCCAGAGATCCTTAGCGGAATCGATGGAAGAGACTGGTCCCCGCTCGGATGGAGCGGACGACACCTCTGCAGCGCGGCTTTGTCGCTCATTGGATTTGCCCAACCTGCTTGTGCAGGCCATGAGCATTTTGAAGATTGCTTCTCCGGAGGAAGGCTCTCTCTCAGCCTCTACTGGCTTCGCCATTATGCTGGGAACGAAGCGCCCGCCTAGAACCTTCCACGTGCATGAAGCCATGCAGACCTTAATTTCAGCGCAATGGGATGCCCCTGAGGCGAGCCTGAAAGTAGCCAAGGCTATGTCCCGCCTGTACCCCTTTCCTGAGGGGGAGCGGGAAGCCTTTGTCTGGCCCACGGTAGATTCCTTAATCACTGCCGTGACTAAGAAAACGGCGCTGCCGGTGGAAGGTGGCACTGCCCTGAAGGACGCCCAAGACAGGAGAATGGAGGCGGCCTTAAAGTCGTCCTTTGAGGCGGCCGCTCTGAGTTTGCAAGCCTCGGTTTGCGGCTCCTACGTGGCTAGGGTGTGCCTGACTGTTTTGCAGTGGGTTTCCCCCTCGGACCCTTCCTGGAGGGCGGAATGGCCGACCCTGGAGTCGGGTCTGGCCTACTTGGCAGACTTGCTGTATGATGTTTTGAGAGCCTTCGGCCAAGGGCATGGCTCAGACAGTCTCTGCGCGGCGGTGGCTCTGGCTGAAGCACTGGTCTGCTGACCATGCCTCTAAATCTCGCCTAGCCAAGTTGCCTTTTAAAGGCAAGCTGCTCTTTGAGGACGAGCTGGACAAGATCGTGACGGAGCTCGGCACGTCCAAGGGCAAGAGGTTGCTGGAGGTCAGGACTCAGACCGGCAGTGCCCGTCCTGGTCCCTCTAAGGGCCGATTCCAGGAAGCCCGTCGGTATCGCCCGGGCAAGTCGGCCTCCTCTGCCTCCGCTTCCTTTAAGCGGAACTTCTCCCCCAAACAGCATTCCTTTCGTAGGGACCACCGTCCTGGAGGTTCGTCCTCCGGCGCGCCCCCAGGGTCGCGTACCCAATGACGGGGATCTGGTGCATGGCCCAGTGCAGATAGGAGGAAGGTTGTCCTCGTTTCTGGGCGAATGGACCAGGGTAACTTCAGACGCTTGGGTTCTGGAAGTCATCTGAGACGGCTACAAGCTAGAGTTCTGCCGACCCCTAAGAGACGGATTGTAAACTCTCTTTGCAAGTCTCAGGTCAAAGCAGCTGCCGTGCAGCAGACTTTGAGCAATCTGATCCGCCTGGGCGCGGTGGTCCCGGTGCCAGTAGATCAGCTTGGCAAGGGGCGCTACTCCATTTACTTTATGGTACCAAAGAAAGAAGGGTCTGCTCGGCCTATTCTCGACCTCAAGGGAGTCAATCAGGCCTTGAAAGTTCGGCACTTCCGGATGGAGACCCTCCGCTCCGTAATAGCTGCGGTGAAAAAGGGAGAATTCCTGGCCTCCCTGGACATCAAGGAAGCTTACCTACATATTCCCATCTGGCCGCCTCATCAGCACTTTCTGCGCTTTGCAGAGCTGGGCCGACACTTCCAGTTCAGAGCCCTCCCGTTCGGGTTGGCTACGGCTCCGTGGACCTTCTCCAAAGTAATGGTGGTCATCGCGGCCTTCCTCCGCAAGGAGGGAGTGCAAGTGCATCCCTATCTGGATGACTGGCTGATCCGAGCCCTTTCCTATGCGGAGTGCGGGAGAGCTACAGACAGGGTCATTGCTCTTCTGAGCTCCCTGGGATGGATCATCAACTGGGAGAAAAGCCAGCTGCGCCCGACTCAGTCCCTGGAGTAACTGGGAGTTCGATTCAACACCCAAGTGGGCAGAGTGTTCCTGCCGGACAACCGGAGCGTCAAGCTTCAGACCCAGGTGGGCCAGTTCCTAGCCTCCTCCACTCTTCGAGCTTGGGACTATGTGCAGCTGTTGGGCTCCATGACGGCCACGATGGAGGTAGTGCCCTGGGCCAGGGCTCATATGAGACCGCTACAGCACTCTCTTCTGCAGCGGTGGACTCCAGTCTCGGAGGATTACGCCGTACGCCTTCCTTTGGTTCCAGTGGTGCGAAAGACGCTGAGTTGGTGGCTGAGGCCAGGCAAGCTGTCCGCAGGAATGCCTCTTACGACCCCGGAGTGGGTTGTCGTCACGAAGGACGCCTGCTTGATGGGCTGGGGAGCCCATTGCCTGGGACGGACAGCGAGGGGCTCTGGTCTCCTGCAGAGACGAAATGGTCCATCAACCTCCTGGAACTCCGAGCCATTCGGTTGGCGCTTCTAGAGTTTCTCCCGGTACTGGTGCTGAGGCCCGTACGGGTCCTGTCAGACAGTGCCACGACTGTGGCCTATGTCAATCGCCAGGGAGGCACCAGGAGCGCCCCTCTAGCCAAGGAGACCATGAAGCTATGCCTGTGGGCGGAAGCGAATCTGGAACAGCTGTCGGCGGCCCACATTGCGGGAGTCATGAATGTCAAGGCGGACTTTCTCAGTCGCCATACCTTGGATCCCGGAGAGTGGCAACTGTCTGCTTGGGCATTCTTGGACATCTCGAAGCGCTGGGGCCGGCCGAGCCTGGATCTGATGGCGTCCTCGGCCAATTGCCAAGTGCCGCGCTTTTTCAGCAGAGGACGGGACCCTCGATCTCTAGGAGTCGATGCTCTTCTCCAGCAGTGGCCGGCACAGAAGCTTCTCTACGTGTTCCCGCCCTGGCCCATGATGGGCAGGGTGCTAGGCCGGGTGGCAAAGCATCCGGACCGGGTGATCCTGGTGAGTACGGATTGGCCCAGACGTCCCTGGTATGCAGACTTAGTCAGACTCTCGGTGGACGGCCCTCTGCGGCTGCCAGCGGAGCGGGGCCTCTTACATCAGGGTCCCGTGGTGATGGAGGATCCCTCCCCCTTTGGTCTTACGGCCTGGCTCTTGAGCAGAAGCGGCTGAGGAAGAGGGGCTTCTCAGACAAGGTCATAGCCACTATGCTGAGAGCAAGGAAGCACTCTACTTCCACCACTTACGCCAGGATTTGGCGTACCTTTGTGTCGTGGTGCGAGGCAGGCTCTGTATCGCCCTTCACTGCTCCAATATCTTCAGTGTTGGCGTTCCTGCAAGAGGGTCTGGAGTAAGGCCTGTCGCTCAGTTCGCTGAAAGTCCAGGTGGCGGCTCTAGCTTGCTTCAGGGGTCGTCTGAAGGGGGCTTCCATGGCTTCACAGACGGATGTGGTACGCTTTCTCAAAGGAGTTAATCACCTGCGCCCCCCTCTTAACTCGATAGTGCCTACGTGGAATCTCAATCTGGTGCTACGGACCTTGCAGAAGCCGCCCTTCAAGCCCTTGCCAAGGCATCGCTGAAGGACCTGACGTTGAAAGCAGTCTTCCTGGTGGCTATCACATCAGCCAGAAGAGTTTCCGAGCTCCAGGCGCTCTCGTGTAGAGAACCGTTCCTGCGATTCACTGAGGCAGGAGTATCGATTCGCCCAGTGCTGTCCTTCCTGCCCAAGATTGTTTCTCGATTCCATGTGAATCAGCAGCTTTACCTGCCCTCCTTTCGTAGGGAGGACTACCCAGAGGAGTACCCTGCGCTCAAATACCTGGATGTTAGACGGGTCATCATCAGATACTTGGAAGTGACCAATGATTTCTGGAAGTTGGATCATCTGTTCGTGCTGTTCGCAGGCCCTCGTAAGGGTCTGCAGGCATCTAAGCCTACGGTGGCACGTTGGGTCAAGGAGACGATCACGGCAGCTTATGTGGTGGCAGGGAAGATTCCGCCTATTCAGCTGAAGGCACACTCTACTAGAGCACAAGCAGCCTCGATGGCGGAGTCCAGATCTGTCTCCTTGGAAGAGATTTGCAGAGCGGCTACTTGGTCATCGGCTCATACCTTCTCACGACGTTACCGCTTGGATGTGGCTGCTCGGGTCGAGGCCCAGTTTGGGGCTTCAGTGTTGCGTTCAGGCATTTCCATGTCCTGCCCTGGGTGAGTACTGCTTCGGTACATCCCACCAGTCTATGGATTGATCGGCTTGATGATAGGGAAGGTAAAATTATGTATCATACCTGATAATTTTCTTTCCCTTAATCATAGCCGATCAATCCATAGCCCCTCCCAGATATCTGTATTGTTTGTGTTCTGGTTATATTTCAGGTTCAAGTTCAGTCTTCATTTCCTGTTCACGAGGACTTCGTGTTCAAGTTCTTCCAATTGAAGTCTCTTCGAGTTGAGACAATTTTGTGTTACAGTGAGCTGCTGCTTCCTCTCCCCCCGTTTCGGCGGTGGCTGGATTGATAACCAAATTATGCCGGCGCTCCCTCCCGCTTCGTGCGGCTGTAGGGTAGATTTGTATCCCTCCCGCTTCGGCGGTGTTAGGGTAAGCCAGCTCCTCCCGCGGTTGCGGTAGCAGGATAAGCCAGTTCCCCCCCCCCCCCCCCCCCCTCAGCGGGTGTGGTTTCCCGACGACCGCCCCGGCGGTGGTGCGCTGGAATATTTCCCCTCCCCCGCTTCGGCGGTGGTGAGCTGGGCAGAGTGTCCCTTTGTGGGTGTAATTCTCTAAGTGCTGAGTCCTGCGGATGGAGCTTTGATATCGACATACTGAGGAATTTCCGGTAGCACATGACCACATATAGGGAGGCAAAAGATTGCTCTCTATCTCCACCTGCTGGTAGATGGACACAACCCACCAGTCTATGGATTGATTGGCTATGATTAAGGGAAAGAAAATTATCAGGTATGATACATAATTTTACCTCGATTTTACTTGGTATGTTCTGGTGGTTAGAAAACCTTTGATCCAATTAAGTACATTTCCATCAATCCCGAAGTTGCCAAGGAGTCTTAGTAGTATATTGTGAGTTACCATGTCGAACTGGAGGAGAAGTATGCTTTTACCTGTGGCTATTTCCTGCTTGAATTTGGCCAGCAGAGTGACTAGGACAGTTTCAGTACTATGATGGGGGCGGAATCCTGATTGTGAGTCGTGTAATATTGAGAACTTGTCCATGTATTCCGTAAGTTGTTTGGTCACTAAACTCTACATCAGTTTTACTACTAGTAGGATAGACGCAACTGGGTGGTAATTGGTGAGATCGTTTGTGGTTTTTCTTGGAGTCTTTTGATATTGGGGTGAGTAGGATGTTACCATATTCTTTGGGGAAGAGACCTTGTTGTAGCATGAAGTTTAGGTGGGATGTGACGTCTGCTATGAAACGGTCGGGGGCGGATTTAAGTAGATGACTGGGGCATGTATCCAGTTTGCAGTGGGTTTTGGCGAACCTATGAGTCGCTTGTGTAACTGATTTGGTGGTGAGGAGATTAAATGTTGACCAGATACGGTCAGCTGAGGATCCCCCAGGAATTAGGTCCAGGTCGCTGAAGTTTTCGATGTCGGTATTGTGATGAGGAAGTGTGCTGCGTAACTTCATTATTTTTTTGTTAAAGTAATTAGCAAGTTTGTCTGCCGGTGGGATGTCTGTGTTGATTGTGGTGATAGGGGTGGTGTCTAGTAACTTATTTACGAGTTGAAATAATTTCTTCAGATCTTTGTAATCCGGTCCTAGTTTGGTTTTGTAGTAGGACCTTTTGGTTTGTCTTATTGCATATTTGCATGGAGTGGAGGAGTAGCCTAGTGGTTAGTACAGTGGACTTTGATCCTGGGGAACTGAGTTCAATTCCTACTGCAGCTCCTTGTGACTCTGGGCAAGTCACTTAACCCTCCATTGCCCCTGGTACAAAATAAGTACCTGAATATATGTAAACCATGCTCGTTCAAGTTTCCTGGCTTGTGTTTTGAGTTTTTTTTAGTTCATCATTGAACCATGGTATCGAGTTTTGTCGTCTTGATATTCTTGTTTTTAAGGGTACTGTTTCGTTTAGTACTGTTCTTCATCTATCCTCCCAGTGATTGAGATAAAGTATGGAATCAGATCGTGTTGTCCATCCGTTGTCATATATCTGTTGCCAGAATACTTGTAGATCTATTTGTCCTCTTGTAGAGTAAGTTGTATGTTCTGGTGTGTATGGTTTAATCCCTTCTCCCACAAGTTTAAAGATAGGTTCAGTTTGTAATGGTCGGTCCAAGGTGTTGCTGTCCATTTGATGTCTATTATTAATAGGTTATGATCTGTGGATAATTTGTGTGATAGGAGGTCCAGTGTGTGTCCCTTGATATGGGTAGTTTGCATGCGAGGCCATTTGAGATCCCAGGACTGTAGGAAGTCTTTGCATTCACGTGCGTTAGTGGAGTTGGGATCTTCTAGGTGAAGGTTTATGTCGCCTAGTATTAGTGTATTGGAGTTGAACACTGAACCCGCAAAAAGGTGGGAAAATGTGGGATACAAATGCAATAAATAAATTTACACAAATTAGATCCATAAGTTGATTTGTATTTGTGACCTTTGCAGATTGGGTAGTGGAGATTTAGGTAAATTTGTGTAGATCTGATTGCATTTCTTGTTGGTAGGTCTATGAGGTCTGTCATATATCCCGGGGCTTCGCCGTAGATAATTTTATGGACCAAGGTTCAGATTTTGAAGGCAATGTGTTCTTTGATTGGTAGCCAATGTAGTTTTTCTCAGGATCTCTGCTCAGAGTATAGCAATGTGCAGACTCTCATGGTTGCGTGTTTCTGACTTGGAACATTCTGTTCAGCAGAGGTTGATGGATGCCCCATGCCAAGGAGATGACCTTTTTGGAGAGAAGTTTGAGGAGCAAAAAACATACTGATACCATCTCTTCTCTTTCCCGCTGGGTGCCTTCTGCATCTACCTCCTCAGCTAGGAGGAGTTTTCGCAAACCAAGGAGGAGTTCCTATTACTATCAGAGGCGTAGGCAAAACCCCTCAGCTCGCCAGTCTATTCAGGCTCAGCCCCAGCATGCTTGTTCACGTCAGCAACATGCGCGTAAGGCCCCTGCTGCTCCCCAGGCAAAGCAAGGGATGAGCTTTTTGACTGGCTCCAGCAGAGCATAGCCGCAGTAAAAGTGTCCATCCCAGACGAGTTGAGCTTTTGACTGGCTCCAGCAGAGCATAGCCGCAGTAAAAGTGTCCATCCCAGACGAGTTGATTGTCAGGAGGAGGCTGAAGTTTTTCCACGAAAGGTGGCCCCTTATAATCTCTGACCGGTGAGTTCTTCAATTATTCAGTCTCTGATATGCACTCATTTGGTATCAAAAACCTCCAGATTGTCCACCGAGAGCTCATTCATTCAGCTCTTATCACAGGCAGGTACTTGCAGAGGAACTCTCAGCCCCCCTGTATAAGACGTTGGTGAGGCCCCACCTGGAGTATTGTGTTCAGTTTTGGAGGCCGTATCTTGCGAAGGATGTTAAAAAAATGGAAGCGGTGCAAAGAAAAGCTACGAGGATGGTATGGGATTTGCGTTCCAAGACGTATGAAGAGAGACTTGCTGACCTGAACATGTATACCCTGGAGGAAAGGAGGAACAGGGGTGATATGATACAGACCTTCAAATATTTGAAAGGTATTAATCCGCAAACGAATCTTTTCCGGAGATGGGAAGGCGGTAGAACGAGAGGACATGAAATGAGATTGAAGGGGGGCAGACTCAGGAAAGATGTCAGGAAGTATTTTTTCACGGAGAGGGTGGTGGACGCTTGGAATGCCCTCCCGCGGGAGGTGGTTGAGATGAAAACGGTAACGGAGTTCAAACATGCGTGGGATATGCATAAAGGAATCCTGTGCATAAGGAATGGATCCTCAGACGTTTAGCTGAAATTGGGTGGCGGAGCAGGTGAGGGGAAGAGGGGTTGGTGGTTGGGAGGCTAGGATAGGGGAGGGCAGACTTATACGGTCTGTACCAGAGCCGATGATGGGAGGCGGGAACTGGTGGTTGGGAGGCGGGAAATACTGCTGGGCAGACTTATACGGTCTGTGCCCTGAAGGGGACAGGTACAAATTCAAGGTAAGGTATACACATATAAGTTTGTCTTGGGCAGACTGGATGGACCATGCAGGTCTCTTTCTGCCGTCATCTACTATGTTACTTCTGAAGGCTCATGCAGTTGAGCCCGTTCCACCAGGGGAGGGAGGAAGAGTGGGGGATTCTATTCCAGG
The DNA here is from genome assembly GCF_901765095.1 of Microcaecilia unicolor. Taxonomy (NCBI): domain Eukaryota; kingdom Metazoa; phylum Chordata; class Amphibia; order Gymnophiona; family Siphonopidae; genus Microcaecilia; species Microcaecilia unicolor. The sequence continues at coordinate 148,222,984 of NC_044039.1, read as the reverse complement.
TACTTGTGCAAAAGAAGACGGGGGGAATGCGTCCCATCCTAGACCTAAGGGCCCTGAACATATTCCTAGTCTGAGGAAAGCTCAGGATAGTTTTCCTCAGCACCCTTCTCCCCATGATTCAGAAAAACAATTGGCTATGCTCTCTGGACTTAAAAGGATGCATATACTCGTATCTCAATACTTCCAGCCCACCGAAGTACCTTCGATTTTGGCTGGGAACACATCACTTTCAGTACTATGTCTTTTGGCCTCGCATCAGCTCCCAGGGTCTTCACCAAATGTCTAGCAGTAGTTGGCACATCGCTATACAGACTGGGAGTCCATGTGTTCCCATATCTCAACGATTGGCTGGTGAAGAGCACCTCTTCAGGTGGCGCTCAGAAGTCCATGTGAATGATTATTTGGGTGCTTCAGCTATTAGGGTTCATTTTAAACTACCTCAGGTCCCATCTTCGCCCTGTCCAGCGATTGGAGTTTATAGGAGCCCTGCTCGATACACAGAAGTTTTCGAGCCTATCTCACAGAGATGAGAGCAGACACACTTGTCGCACTCGCTTCCATGATTTAAGCCTCTCAGAGATGTTGAAATTGTTGTGCCAAATGGCTACCACAGTGTATATTATACCCATGACACATCTTCACATGAGATCAGCCCAATGGACCCTGACTTCTCAGTGGTATCAAGCCACAGGGAGCCTGGAAGATGTCATCTGAGTGTCCCCAGAGCTTGTATGCTCTCTTCAGTGGTGGACCATTCGATCCAATTTGACTGTGGGACTTCCATTCAAATTTCCTCGGCCACAAAAAGTGCTGACAACGGATGCCTCTCTCCTGGGATAGGGGGCTCATGTAGATGGGCTTCACACCCAAGGTGTTTGGTCCACCCAGAAAATGAATCTTTAGATCAATCTCCTGAAGCTCCGGGCGATCTGGAAAGCTCTAAATGCTTTCAGAGATCGACTGTCTCATCAAATTGTATTCATTCAAACAGACAATTGGTTGCAACATATTACACCAACAAGCAGGGGTGCACCGGATCACGCCCTCTGTGTCAGGAGGCCGTCCGGATGTGGCATTGGGCTCGCCAGCATGGCATGTTCCTTTGAGCCACTTATCTGGTGGACAAAAACAATACCCTGACCGACAGACTGAACAGGATAATGCAGCCACACGAGTGTGTCTCAATATGGGCATAGCCTGCAAGATCTTCCAAGCATGGGGCACCCCCTCGGTGGATCTTTTTGCCACCCAGATCAACCACAAAGTCCCTCAGTTCTGTTCCAGGCTTCAGGCCCACAACAGACTAGCATCAGATGCCTTCCTCCTCAATTTGAGGACAGGTCTTTTGTATGCATATTCTCCCATACCTCTAGTGGGGAAAACTTTGATGAAATTCAAGCAAGACCGCGGAACCATGATTCTGATCACATCGTACTGGCCATGGCAGGTAGGCTTCTCTTTTCTTCTGTAGTTATCCTCCAAAGAACTGTGGAGATTTGGAGTGTTTTCCAACCCTCCAACACAGAACGAGGGCCTCTTCTACATCCCAACCTCCAGTCTATGGCTCTTACAGCTTGAATGTTGAGAGCCTAGAATTTGCTTCTTTGGGTCTTTTGGAGGGTGTCTCCCGGGTCTTGCTGGCTTCCAGGAAAGATTCCACTAAGAGGTGTTACTCTTTTAAATGGAGGCGGTTTGCCATCTGGTGTGAGAGCAAGGTTTTAGAGCCCCTTGCTTGCCCTACCTGCTTGAATACCTTCTACACCTATCAGAATCTGGTCTGAAGATCAACTCCGTAAGGGTTCACCTTAGTACAATTAGTGCTTATCAGCATGTAGAAGGTAAACCCATCTCTGGACAGCCTTTAGTTGTTCACTTCATGAGAGGTTTGCTTTTATCAAAGCCCCCTGTCAAACCTCCACCAGTGTCATGGGATCTCAACGTCGTTCTCACCCAGCTGATGAAAGCTCCTTTTGAGCCACTGAATTCCTGCCATCTGAAGTACTTGACCTTTGTTTTCTCGTAGCTGTTACTTCTGCTCGTAGGGTTGGAGAACTTCAGGCCTTGGTGGTGGATGCATTTTATACTAAGTTTCATCACAACAGAGTAGTCCTCCACACACACACACAATTTCCTGTCAAAAGTGGTGTTGAAGTTCCATCTCAACCACTCAATTGTCTTGCCAACATTCTTTCCCCAACCTTCTCATCCTGGTAAAAGTAGCTTGCACACCTTGGATTGCAAGAGAGCATTGGCTTGCTACCTGGAGTGGGCCAGGCCCCACAGACGGTTCCTCCAACTTTTAGTTTCTTTTGATCCCAACTGGATTGGGGGGGGGGGGGGGGGGGGTCGACATTGGAAAACGCACAAGTTACAATTGACTGGCAGATTGCATTTCCTTCACTTATGCCCAGGCTGGGCTGGCCCTAGAGGGTCATGTCATGGCTCACAATGTCAGAGTCATGGCCTTGTCAGTAGCCTACTTGAGGTCAGCCTTCATTGAAGAAATTTGCAAGGCTGCAATGTGGTCTTCAGTCCACGCATTCACATCACACTACTGCCTTGAGCAGGATACCCAACACAACAGTTGGTTCGGGCAGACAGTGTTGCAGAATCTGTTTGGGGTCTAGAATCCAACTCCACCCTCCTAAGTCCGTTTTATTCTGTTCCAGGCTGCACTCTCATTCAGATTGTATATAGTTTCAGGTTAATCTACGTTTTGTCCTCGCTGTTGCGAGTCCCAAATGACCAATGTTGTTTTTGATGAGCCTGGATGCTAGGGATTCTTCACTTGTGAGAATTAATAAGCCTGATTGTCCTCAGAGAAAGCTGAGGTACTTACCTGTAGCAGGTGTTCTCTGTGGACAGCGGGCTTTATATTCTCACAGTCCCTCCCACCTCCCCTTGGAGTTGTCTCCTTCATTATTTTTATTTTTGCTATAGTTTTAAACTGAGGAGACTGTGTTCTTGCGATGGGCAGGAAGGCACACACGCATGCGCGGTAGAGCATGTCTCGCTCTCCACAAAGTTCTACTTATACTCTGGACACGGGTCGGCGTCACCCACTTGTGAGAATATAAAGCTTGCTGTGTTTGGAGAACACCTGCTACAGGTAAGTACCTTAACTCTCCTGGTGTACTTATTTGTCAGTAACTGAAAATTGGGAGATATCAATGCTGGCTGTACTTTTTAAGTTTGTATATCAGGAATGAAGGTGTGATACATTCAAATCATTTACCACTCAGGTTCAGCTAAAGAAGCTGCAGTCAACAAATGATGAACTGGACTGTCTACTTGAAGAGATGGACAGCTGTATCTCTGTATTGAAAACAGGTAAAATCTGAACTTTACTTACCAAGATCCCTCCTTTTACAAGGAGAGGTGTGAACAAAAATTTGTGACAACTACATTTTTTTTGTTTTCTTGATCAGAAACTGTCAAATTGGAAGAGAGTGGACTAGAGAAATGTGTGGTAGGGTGTGATTCTAAACTGACACATTGGAGAACAGGTAAGATCATATTTTGAATAATCAAGCTGCAAATAGATATCTAATAGATTTATATCTTTACAGCTTATTAGGATTCTTGGTTACAAGAGCAGATTGCATAGCCTTACATATTGAGCTAAGTTTGTCATTCTAGTGGAAAATGCTTTACTAATGAAGGTAGCTCAAGCATTGATTAATGCCTGTTATTGTGAAATTGTTCTTAACATTATGTACAGTCTAAATATATCAAGTTCTATAGTCTGGGTTTATTTCATTGTGCTATTGACCAAGGCAGTTGCATAAACATGCAGATACATAACTAAAAGTTCCAGATGCTTGAATGCCACTATGCCAGCATAGTTTGAAATTGAGAGGAAAAGCAGGAGAGACAGATCGAATACATAGAATATAAATTGATAAAGGACATGTATGCTTTATAAAGCTACCTTACTGCAGTTCTGTATAATTGACGGATGTTCCTTTGAGAAGCTTTTTGGGTTAAATTAGCATCTTTGATCTTTGCCAAGTGGCTAACAATATTGTGATGTGATTCATATCTGCATTATTAGGAATATGCATTTGTTAGCATGTTGTTGGTTCATTGTTGTGCCTTAAAAATGCACCTTATCCTACAAATTAGCTCAGATTTAAAATTTTTGATTTGAAACATGACATGAACCAAAAAACGTTCTGAATATGACCTGGAAACCAACAGGTTTTTTGTGCACATCCCTATTATTTATTAGTAGACACTTTGTTTAAAATGGATTTTTTTTTAAATGTATTTCATAGTTATCAGATGCTACAAAAATGGAAAAGAATTGCAGAGTATAATTTTCCTTTCAGATTCACTATTCAATATTATTCATAATTATGAAACATCCTTAAAAAAATCCATTTTACTGTATCCCAGGGACAGAAGGGTGAGAGAGAAAAACCACCACTTTCTAATTTTTATCTTGTTTGTTAGAGCTGGAAAACTTGAAGACTCAAGAAAGCAAATGTTTTAGGTGAGTCTTGTCTATAGTTCATGCATATCTATGGATATAGAACAGATCAATACACAAATTAGTATCAAAATGTTTCTCTAATTGGCATAACGGGTCTCCCTTATGTAGGATCACAAATAACCAGATATTAAAGGCTTGTTTGCAAGAGAAGAAAACCTTTATTATAGGAAAGATGCTCACATTATCAGCTTTTCAAACCAGATATCCAAGCAATGGTGTTCTGTGATGATGCTTCATTCTGTCATTTTAATCTAATTTAATTCTGACATTTATAATCCGCTTAACCATCAAGTTCAAAGCGGAAAACAGTCTCACATTATAATCAGGTACTATCTCTGTCCCTAGAGGGCTCACAATTTGAGGCAGTGGAGGGTTAAGTGACTTGCCCAGGGTCACAAGGATGCTGGGATCAAGGTCCACTACTCTCCACCAGTGGTGTAGCAGGGGCGGGGCAGTGGGGGTGGTCTGCCCCGGGTGCACGCCGCTGGAGGGGAGTGTCGGCTCCACTGGTTCCCTGTAACCAGCGGAACCGACACCCCCACCCCCCCAGCGGCGTGCACACGGCAGGCAAGAATGCACTCGGGGGGGGGGGGGGGCTTGGGTGATGCGCCGAGGGGGGGGTGTCATGCTGCACCAGAGGCGAACTGCCCCGGGTGGCAGCCACCCTCACTACGCCACTGCACTCCACTCTCACACTTGGCCTGAGTTTGGCAAAATAAGCATGATGGTACAAAAAGTAGTAGTTTTGAAATACTGATATGTGACGTACATATCCCACAACCTATATCTATATTGTAAACCCTCAGGGGGTGCTTATGTGTGCTGAGGCCCTCTAGTGGCTCCTGTCCAGGCTCTCCATCCGTCTTCACTGGCTCTTGACTTCTGAGCAGCTTGTACAGACGCACACACTTCCTGCTCTCCGCCCAGCCTCACTGGCCCCTGGGCTCCTGAGCAAAACTCTGGCTAGTCTTCTCCCAGTCACTAGCACGCACCAATCTCTATATCCTGGGCTCCGTCCTTACTCAGGGTGACTGCTCTGCCATGCCTTCCTCCTGCTGGAAATCCTTCCCTGTTTTGTCCAGTGTGCCCCGGTCACTCCTCTAGTTCATGGGCAGTGACCCACTGCACTTTTCCGGGGACTCTAACTCGGATTCTCCAGACTTCACAAATATGCAAATAAGGCAGTCATCATATGCAAATTCACTTTATTAGTTCAGTCCTGGGGGGAACAAGTTCTTTCACACTCATCCTTTAACTTGTTCTGCTCCCCTGAGCCCCCTTATTTGGGGGAGACCTGGGTCTCAGTATCAAACAGCTTAGTGTACAAGCCCCCAAACACAAAGTCTCGGCCCCCTGTCCAGAAGGGCTGCAATAGTCTTTTGAAAATCCTTCCTTTTCAAGTCAGTAACAAGATCAGTACTTGCCTCTCAGCAGGATTTTCTCCCCCTCTCCAAACAAGTCTTTCAAATTCCACAGAGTTTTCCAACATAATCAGGGTAATCTTTTGGGGAACCAGGTTTGTAATTCTTCCAGCAACCTCCCCCAACAGTCAAGGTTTCCCCACTGCAAACAGGTCTAACCCAAAAGAAAACAGACTTCTCTCTTTAAACAGGTTTCAATCAAAATAACTTTCAAAACAATATGGATTTTCAAACCTTCAGGTGCTGCTCTCCCCAGGCTCTCAAGCTTCCATTCCATTCTGGTTTCTTCTCCCTGCTCAGCCTGATTAACCCCCTCTTCCATCCAATCCTCCTCCTGTTTCTCACCCCACCCCTCCCTATTACAGGTGGGCAGCATGATATACTGATTATGGGGCCCAGGGGAACTGGGCTCCTTCATTCTCCCTCCCTCTTGTGGTCAGAGACGGTATATGGCCAGCTTGCCTATCCCCTGGGCTCTCACTGCTGGGACTGGAAATGCATTCTGGGAGATGTAGTTTAGGGTTTTGCTGCTTCATTCTATACATCTGGGATGTAGCCTTGTCACAATATTTAAATATGTTGATTGGTCACAAAATACAACAATGAATACAAAGACCATAAGAAGCGTAAACAAGTCACACACCAGCAGTTAGTCAAAGAAGATCAACAGATAACCATAAATTGGTACAAAATGACCCCTTCCCCCACCCACCGAATAAAAAAAACTATTAGTATACCATGTCTCCAAATTAACAAGTCCCCATACATATCTAGTACATAAGTAATGCCACACTGGGAAAAGACCAAGGGTCCATTGAGCCCAGTATCCTGTCCACGACAGCCGCCAATCCAGGCCAAGGGCACCTGGTGAGCTTCCCAAACGTACAAACATTCTATACATGTTGTTCCTGAAATTGTGGATTTTTCCCAAGTCCATTTAGTAGTGGTTTAAGGACTTGTTCTTTAGGAAACCGTCTAACCCCTTTTTAAACTCTGCTAAGCTAACCGCCTTCACCACGTTCTCCAGCATCGAATTCCAGAGTTTAATTATGCATTGGGTGAAGAAAAGTTTTCTCCGATTTGTTTTAAATTTACTACACTGTAGTTTCATCGCATGCCCCCTAGTCCTAGTATTTTTGGAAAGAGTGAATCTAAGATTCAACAACCTACTGTGGGCCACATGAGGAAATGAAGTCCAAAGAAGTTCCCAAAAATAGTAGTCTTTTTGCTCATTAAAATAGCACATTGTAGAAATCATTTATACCATTTAGGAACTGGTGAAGCAGAAGAAAACAAAGAAAAGAGGATGGTGGGTCGCAAAGCACTGGAATCTTTCCACATGCAGGAGAGCCTGGGTCACGAGTTGGTGCCAAAATGGACGTACCTTAGAACTGGCCCAAAACATGTGGCCCAGCGAGACAGGGGTAGAACATTTAGGACAGCAAGAATGGGGAGCCAACCTAGTCTTTTATAAACTCATCTGGATGCTATATGCAGTCTCTTAAGCGTTTTATGATGAAGTTCCCACAATGCCATGCTCCAGATCCACATTTTACTGGTTTACAAGCACTTTTCCAGCTGAGAGCCAGTCAATGTGATACCCAAATCATGTGACCATTTAAGTGCCAAGGAAACATAGTCAAAACCAGGGATATGTTTTTCAGAAAACCATGGTGAAATCTGAGTGGCACCGGGTGCTGTGAGTCTAAGCTCAGCGCCTCAACCAAGGTGTTTTGTATGGTCAGAGTTAAGGCAGGTTTAGACAGTGAGCTGACATAATGTGGCAATTGCATATATGCAAGAATGTCTCGAAGATAAAACTCAGCACATAATACTTCCAGTGAGGGTAGAGCACCATCATTTGTTAAGACGTGATAAAAGTAAACGATGCCCTTGGACATCAATTGTTGAAAAGTAGGTGACATAATTCCTGGTTGAAAATCACCATTACCTCGAATAGGCAGACAAGGCATCATTTGTGGGGGATCCTGCAAGAGAGAGAATAACCAACGCCAAGTAGCATAGGTACAGTGAAACAACAAAGAGTGGGCCATTGTCTTGGCATGACTTATAGAAGGAACATATAATAGATAACTGGGAAACGCAATTTGATTTTGTGGCTCTTCCTGCTTTTGTATCACTCCTCTTGAAACTAATCCTAAAGATGATGCATAGAGCTAGCATGGGCATAGATTTTAAGATTAAGTAGTCCCAGACCCCCCCCCCCCCCCCCCAAAAAAAAAAAAAAAAAAAAAAAAACCTCCAGGCAATGTGGCACGCACATAAGACGTGGGTCCTCTTGCCCTTCCACAAACACTGATTGACCACAGTAACCAATTGTTTATGTATGGTAGAGGAAAGGGAAAGAGGCAACATGAATAGCATAAAGCCATTGTGGTAAAATAAACATATTGTACGAGGCCACCCATCCTGCATGAGAGACTGGATAAACCTGCCATAGCTGTGGGTGCCTCTGAGTGGACTGCAACAATGGGGAGAATTTAACAAGAGATAGCGTGGACAAATCACAGGGGAGCCAACTACCCAAATATTTTATAGATGAGTCTGCACAAGTGAAGGGAAAATATTTCACTCAAGTGTGTTGAAAAGAGGAGCAGCACCATAGATTTACGTCTTTTAAGCATAAAGCCAGAATAATAACCAAATTCGTCCAAGATGGAGAGGAGACCCTGAATTGAGGCTGAGACAGCAAAATGTCATCAGCGAAGGCTTTGAGTAGAAGGTCCCACCTTCACACCATGTATGCCCAGGTCCTTACAAATAGTACATAAGAGGGGACTTCCATATCATCAAGCTGATGAATCCATAGACTGGTGGGTTGTGTCCATCTACCAGCAGGTGGAGATAGAGAGCAAACTTTTGCCTCCCTATATGTGGTCATGTGCTGCCGGAAACTCCTCAGTATGTTCTCTATCTCAGCAGGTGGTGGTCACACACAGCAGCAGCTCTGGCTAGGCCTCCAAGCCTAATTCTTAGGTTTTGTTGAGTGCCTGGGGTTGAGGGCTCTTTTAAGCAAGTGCAAACCTGGTGGTGCCAGGTCCCTCCTTTTCTCCCCCCTCCCGCTGGCTCCGTTAAAAAAAAAAAAAAAAAAAAAAAAAATTTTGAACGTCCTTAAAGGCGTTTATTTCGACGTTTATTTAAACGTTTATTGCAGCTACTCACTGGGACACCAGGTCGTTACAGCTCGGAGCGGCAAGCAGGTAATTTTTACCTTTTTATAGCGGGCAGGGGGTTCCCCGATTCTTCTCCTCGTGGCATATGGCGTCGGAGGGCGAGGGCGCAAAGAGTCGCTCCCCGGATCGCTTGAGCGCTTCTAGAGGGGATGCGGGGGTCTTAAAGCCTGATTCGCCCTTGTTGGGTGACAGTTTCGTGACCGATGAATGTCCCGGTCCTTCCTCCGGCGTGGCGGTTTTTCCCGACATAAACGCCCATCCCCCGCTCCTCGCCTCCGCCATCTTGGCCGGCCACGCGGCTCGGACGGCTTCTTCTTGGGCCGCCCTTGAGGTTGGAGACATTAATGCCATGAACGCCCTTAATTTGGGCGACGGCACAAAAGCGGCTAAAGTTAAGCGCCGTTCTTCCCGCGCGGCTCCTTCGCGGAGTGTCGCGCCGGACGCCATTTTGGATGCGCAGCATGTCTCTCCCCCGCTCTTGCGAGCGCCGGTTGAGGGTGCGTCTAGGGCTGTAGCCCAGGCTGCGGAAGTGCACAGTCTGGGGGGTTTCTCCCCCGAGTTTGTTTTGCTGCTGCATCAGGCCTTCCTTATGCAAAACGCTGCCCCTGCTCCCTCGTCTGGTAAAGAGGTTGAGGTTCCCAGAGGTAAACGCCCTCGGGTTGATTCCCAGGCCTTGGAGGACTTTGTCTCCTCCGATGTAGATGAGGGCAGCGTATCTGAGTTCTCCCAACGGTCCTTTGCGGATTCCTTGGAGGAGACGGATCCCCGCTCAGATGGAGCGGATGACCCCTCTGCAGCGCGGCTTTTTAGATCAGAGGATTTGCCCAACCTGTTGATACAGGCCATGGACACTTTGAAGATTTCCTCTCCGGAGGACGTCTCTCCCTCAGCCGTCCCTGTTGGCTCTGCCATTATGCTGGGGACGAAGCGCCCGCCTAGAACCTTCCACGTGCATGATGCCATGCACACCTTAATTTCGGCTCAATGGGATGTCCCTGAAGCGAGTCTTAAAGTGGCTAGGGCTATGTCCCGCCTCTATCCTTTGACTGAAAGTGAACGTGAGGCCTATCTGTGGCCTACCGTGGATTCTTTAATCACTGTGGTGACTAAGAAAACGGCGTTGCCGGTGGAAGGTGGCACGGCCCTAAAGGACGCCCAAGACAGAAGATTGGAGGCGGCCTTAAGGTCGTCCTTTGAGGCGGCTGCTTTAAGTTTGCAGGCCTCAGTTTGCGGCTCCTATGTGGCCAGGGCGTGCCTGACTATGGTGCAGCGGGCTTCCCCCTCGGATCATTCCTTGAGGGCTGATTGGCCGGCCCTGGAATCGGGCTTAGCCTATTTGGCAGACTTGCTGTATGATGTCTTGAGGGCCTCAGCTAAAGGCATGGCTCAGACAATCTCTGCGCGGCGGTGGCTTTGGCTGAAACATTGGTCTGCTGACCACGCCTCTAAATCCCGCCTGGCTAGATTGCCTTTTAAAGGCAAGCTGCTCTTTGGGGTCGAGCTGGACAAAATCGTGACCGATCTCGGCACGTCTAAGGGCAAGAAGTTACCAGAGGTCAGGGCTCGGGCTAGTACTCGTCCCGGTACCTCCAGAGGACGGTTTCAGGAAGCCCGTCGGTACCGCCCGGGCAGGTCGGGTTCCTCTGCCCCCTCTTCCTTTAAGAGGAATTTCTCCCCCAAGCAGCATTCCTTTCGCAGAGACCGCCATCCCGGAGGTGCTCCCTCCGGTCCTCCCCCAGGGTCTCGTACCCAATGACGGGGCCTTGGTCCACACCCCAGTGCAGATTGGAGGACGGCTGTCCTCGTTTCTGGGCGAGTGGACCACAATAACTTCAGACGCTTGGGTGCTGGAAGTCATCAGAGACGGCTACAAGCTAGAGTTCTGCCGACCCTTAAGAGATGGGTTTGTACTCTCTCCCTGCAAGTCTCCGGTCAAAGCTGTGGCAGTGCAGCAGACTTTGGACAATCTGATCCGCCTGGGTGCGGTCGTTCCGGTGCCAGAAAGTCGGCTTGGCAAGGGGCGTTACTCCATTTACTTTGTGGTACCAAAGAAAGGAGGTTCTGTCCGGCCTATCCTCGACCTCAAAGGGGTCAATCGGGCCTTGAAAGTGCGGCACTTTCGCATGGAGACTCTCCGCTCTGTTATAGCGGCAGTGAAGGCAGGGGAGTACCTGGCATCCTTGGACATCAAGGAAGCGTACTTGCATATTCCCATCTGGCCTCCTCATCAACGCTTTCTGCGTTTTGCAGTCCTGGGCCGACACTTCCAGTTCAGAGCCCTCCCGTTCGGGTTGGCTACTGCTCCGCGGACCTTTTCCAAAGTAATGGTGGTCATCGTGGCCTTCCTGCGAAAGGAAGGAGTACAAGTCCATCCTTATCTGGACGACTGGTTGATCCGAGCCCCCTCTTATGCAGAGTGCGGCAAAGCTGTGGACCGGGTAGTTGCTCTTTTGAGCTCCCTGGGATGGATCATCAACTGGGAGAAAAGCCAGCTGCGCCCGACTCAGTCCCTGGAGTATCTGGGAGTTCGATTCGACACCCAAGTGGGCAGAGTGTTCCTGCCAGACAATCGGATTGTCAAGCTTCAGGCTCAGGTGGACCAGTTCCTAGTAGCCTCTCCTCTTCGGGCTTGGGACTATGTGCAGCTGTTGGGCTCTATGACGGCCACGATGGAAGTAGTGCCCTGGGCCAGGGCTCATATGAGACCACTACAACAATCTCTGCTGCAGCGCTGGACTCCGATGTCGGAGGATTATGCTGTGCGCCTTCCCTTGGACCCAGCAGTGCGCAATGCGCTGAGCTGGTGGATGCAGACAGACAAGTTGTCTGCGGGAATGCCTCTGGTGACCCCGGAGTGGATTGTCGTCACGACGGACGCCTCTTTGTCGGGCTGGGGAGCCCACTGCTTGGGAAGGACAGCGCAGGGGCTCTGGTCTCCTGCAGAGGCAAAGTGGTCTATCAACCTCCTGGAACTCAGAGCCATTCGGTTGGCGCTTTTGGAGTTCATCCCGGTACTGGTGTTGAAGCCGGTACGGGTCCTGTCGGACAATGCCACTGCTGTGGCCTATGTCAACCGCCAGGGAGGTACCAAGAGCGCCCCTCTAGCCAAGGAGGCTATGAATCTATGCCAGTGGGCAGAAGCGAACCTGGAGCAGCTGTCAGCGGCCCACATTGCCGGAGTCATGAATGTCAAGGCGGACTTTCTCAGTTGCCATACCTTGGAGCCCGGAGAGTGGCAGCTATCTGCTCAGGCGTTCTTGGACATCACGAAGCGCTGGGGCCAGCCGAGCCTAGATCTGATGGCGTCATCGGCCAATTGCCAAGTGCCGCGCTTTTTCAGCAGAGGACGGGACCCTCGATCCCTGGGAGTAGATGCTCTTCTCCAACAGTGGCCGACACAAGAGCTTCTCTATGTGTTCCCGCCCTGGCCCACCTGCGCCCTCCTCTGCACTCAGTGGTGCCTGCGTGGAATCTCAACCTGGTGCTAAGAGCATTGCAGAAGCCGCCTTTTGAACCCTTGTCGAGGGCATCTCTGAAAGACCTGACGTTGAAAGCAGTCTTTTTGGTGGCTATCACTTCAGCCAGAAGAGTTTCCGAGCTCCAGGCGCTCTCATGTCGAGAGCCCTTTCTGCAGTTCACTGAGGCAGGAGTGACTATTCGCACAGTGCCTTCCTTCCTGCCCAAGATTGTTTCTCGCTTCCATGTGAATCAGCAGCTCTGTCTCCCTTCCTTTCGTAGGGAGGACTACCCAGAGGAGTACTCTGCTCTTAAATATCTGGATGTGAGACGAGTCATCATCAGATACTTGGAAGTGACCAATGATTTCCTGAAATCGGATCATCTGTTTGTCCTGTTTGCAGGTCCTCGTAAGGGTCTGCAGGCTGCTAAGCCTACAGTGGCAAGATGGGTCAAGGAAGCCATTGCAGCGGCTTATGTGGCCGCGGGGAAGGTGCCGCCTATCCAGCTGAAGGCTCACTCCACTAGAGCTCAGGCGGCCTCGATGGCAGAGGCCGGGTCCGTCTCCTTGGAAGAGATATGCAAGGCGGCAACTTGGGCTTCGGCTCATACATTCTCCAAGCATTACCACTTGACTGTGGCTGCACGGGCGGAGGCCCGGTTTGGAGCTTCAGTGTTGAGGTCAGGGATTTCAATGTCCCGCCCTGGGTGAGTACTGCTTCGGTACATCCCACCAGTCTATTGATTGATCAGCTTGATGATATGGAAGGTAAAATTATGTATCATACCTGATAATTTTCTTTCCATTAATCTTAGCTGATCAATCCATAGCCCCTCCCAGATAACTGTACTGTTTTTATTCTGGTTGCATTTCAGGTTCAAGTTTAGTCTTCAGTTACTTCAGAAAGACTTCGTGTTCAAGTTTTTTCACTTGGATTCTTCAAGAGTTGAGACGAGTTTGTGTTACAGTGAGCTGCTGCATTCCTCTCCCCTCCGTTTTACGGGGCTGGATTGAGATTTAAATTCTGCCGGCACTCCCTCCCGCTTCGTGCGGCTGTAGGGCAGCTTTGTACCCCTCCCGCTTCGGCGGTGTTAGGGTCAGTCAGCTCCTCCCGCGGTTGCAGGATAAGCCAGATCCCCCCGCATCGGCGGGTGTGGTGTCCCTCCCCCGCTCCGCGGGGATGAGCTGGACGGATTCCCCTCCCCCACTTGTGTGGGGATGAGCTGGGTTAATTCCCCTCCCCCGTTTCGGCGGTGGTGAGCTGGGCAGAGTGTCCCTTCGTGGGTGTAATTCTCTAAGTGCTGAGTCCTGCGGATGGAGCTTTGATATCGACATACTGAGGAGTTTCCGGCAGCACATGACCACATATAGGGAGGCAAAAGTTTGCTCTCTATCTCCACCTGCTGGTAGATGGACACAACCCACCAGTCTATGGATTGATCAGCTATGATTAATGGAAAGAAAATTATCAGGTATGATACATAATTTTACCATCCTTGATGGGTACCCAACCAATGGGAAAGGAAGCTGTTCGTAAACCATTGACCACAAGGCTAGCCACAGGATTGGAGTACAAGGCCTGGACAGCCCAATAATACCAGCCATCAATGTTCGTGTACTACCAATTCACCTTCTCAAAGGCTTTTTCTGCATTTAGACTCACCAAGGCCATTGGAACCTGCTAAGTCAAACCATGAGACATAGCCAATAGAGCCTTACGGACTTTCACTATAGAATGTCTACTTTCCGTAAACACTACCTGCACTGAACAAATCACCTTAGGCAAATGAAGGCGTAAGGAGAGGGGCGACCAATCAGGAAAAAACAGGTGTTGGTGCCCTTGTATAAGTCTCTGGTGAGGCCCCATTTAGAGACCTGCTTGCAATTCTGTAGACCGCACCTACGGAAAGATATAAACAGGATGAAGTCGGTCCAGATGGTGGCTACAACATTAGTAAGTGGTCTCTGTCATAAGGCTTAGGAATTTCAACCCATTTACACTGGAAGAGAGGTGAGAGAGAGAGGGGATATGATAGCGACGTTTAAATATCTCAATTGCGTCAGTATACAGGAGGTGAGCATTTTTCAAAGGAAGGAAAACTCTGGAATGAGGGGACATATGATGAAGTTAAGAGGAAATAGACCTAGGCGGAATCTAAGAAAATACTCTTTCACCAAAAGGGTGTGGATGCGTGGAATGGCCTCCTGGTGGAGGTTGTGGAGACGAGGACTGTGTCAGAATTTAAGAAAGTGTGAAACAGGCACATTGGATCCCTTAGGAAAGGAAGAGTTAGTGGTTACTGAGAATGGGCAGACTGGATGGGCCATTTGGCCCTTATCTGCTGTCATGTTTCTGTGTAACTGCCAACCAGGCAGCAAGTAAGCAGGATAAGATCTTAATGTCAACATTGATGAGGGATATGGGTAGGGTTACCATATGGCTCCAGAAAAAGGAGGACGGATTGAGCCAGCCGGGTTTTACTTCCATTGCTTTGAAAGCAATGGAAGTAAAACCCGGCTGGCTCAATTACTTCCATTGAAAGCAATGGAAGTAAAACCCGGCTGGCTCAATCCGTCCTCCTTTTTCTGGAGCCATATGGTAACCCTAGATATGGGGCAGTAAGGTAGGGGGGCTATCAGATTTGGGAATAAGTGTAAAGGCTGCATTAGAGTGCTCTGGAAAGGCTCCCTCATCAATGACATCCATATAATAGGATAACAAAGGACCACAAACCTGGGGTAAAATAAGTTTATAAAATTTGGATGTATACCCATCTGGATCAGGGGCAGTGTGACATTTCAAGCCTTTAACAGATTTTTGGATTTCTTATGCCTGAATATGTGCATTAAGGTGTTTCAAAAGTATCCTTGAAGGATACTATTGAAACAGGACATTTAGGGAATCCCAGGAGAGCGGTTTCAACAATGCTGAAAGTAAGCCAGGTGTGCTTAATGAGAGAGCAGGGTAAAGGATGCACATTATCCCCTTCAACTTCTAAGCAGCTTGTAGATCTAAGGAAAAAACACAATTTGAAGTACCTGTATACAAATGCTAGAAGCCTGAAAAATAAGATGGGAGAGTTAGAGTATATAGCACTAAATGATGAGGTAGATATAATAGGCATCTCAGAGACTTGGTGGAAATTGGACAATCAATGGGACACTGTGTTAAGAGTACAAATTGTATCGCAATGATGGGATCTAATTGGAGGGGGGGTTGTGCTATATGTGCCTAGAATCGAAGGGTCCCAAGCCCCCCCAAGAAGGCTAGAGTGACCTTAGTCTGACTCCATCTCTAAATAGCACTAGTACTGGGGTAATCAGGGGTTTGTGAAGTTCTAAGAGAAATTGCCACTGAGGGACGCTAGGTCTAAGGAAAAGGTACCAGCCTTATGACAAACTGGTATCAGATTACAAGCTATACAATGCAGTGAAAGATAGCTGCTGGATGCAACAAAAGCATTTGTACTTACAGCCTTTCATCATTAAGTGAAGCCCACAAACCATCATTTAGAATGAAGAGTTTATTTGCATATCAGATTTTAATCGGGTACATTCATCAGACAAATTCTGGATTCAGCTGACCGGAGCTCTGCTGCTTTCGAGGCGTTGAAGAAAAGTTCTCTCGAGGGCTTGCATGCACCCTGCTTTTATACAATTTGGTCACCATACAAGTCTATGGAGAGCTCTAATATTGCTTAATCTATGAGTCATGCCCTCCGGCCAGGTGCCCTATTGCGTAATTTCCTTTTTTGTCAACAACTTGTTCTTATGAAGTTCCGTTTTAGCTATTGCAAGTTATTGCGCAATTTCCCTTTTTGTAAACATTTCCTTAGATACGGACATCCAAACATCAAAACATGAACATCTCCCTAGATACAGACATCCAAACATCAAAACATGAACAAACAACTTTTTTATGAAGATATCTAAATTTGGATATATTAATTTCATATTATCTTGTGATCTGGGTTAGGATTTTAGCCATCAATTCCTTGATCTTGGCTTTTGCACTGCTTTTGAATGTCACACCAAATTCTAATGAGGCCTAGTCAGTGCCTTTTAGCAGTTTAAGCTGTTTAAGGTATGTAAATTGACCCACCACTATTCCAGTGGATACATCTTAAACTAGAACGCATATTAACTTGCAGGAAAAGCAAGTCCATGCTCAGCCAGTCATAGATTTTTAAACCTAGCTGGTATTTTTACAGCCTGAGTCCTAAAATCTGGCCTTCCACCCTTCCGGTGGGCATCCAGTAAGGGCCTCTTGCTGTAGTATAATTATACATTCCCCACTTGTCACCCCCTCTGAGGAGGGGTGACACAAAGCTCGTCAAGCTTGTCATCATCTATTCCAGAAGGTGGTAAGCTATCAAACGAGAGGGGGAGTTTTGCTCTTACAAATTGTTAGAAGGTATGGTGCAAGATAGGAAACTTCATTCTCAGGTGATATATTATTTGGGCATATGGAATTCCCTTTTTATTACCCAATCCCTTGGGCCTAAATCTTGATGTTACCCCTCTTGAGGTAATAGCAGTTTCAGGTGGATCATACTAATAAACACTTTCAGGTCTTTCTATGGCTTCTATTGTATCTGTAGCATAGTGCATGGGGAGATAATCTAATGTATGTATCTCAGTGGTCCTCGGAAGGAATAGTGGTTTTGATTAAGCATTGTTATGGTGGCTCAACAAATATATGGTTAGTACTCAGATTGCAGGCTGTTTTAGGTTGTAGGTATTCAGAATCCTTAAACAGGTCGGAATGCCTGGACCTTACTATTACTCATCATTAGCATCCAATCATGAGCACTAAAAAGTGGATAGCAAGTATGAGGTTGCCTCATACAGCAAAAATGGTCAATCCTAAGAATATTTATATTAACAAAGGTCGTGCATGGATCTTGACATATGCATAATGACCTGGAAGTATGGGAAGCATTTTATATATCCGTTACCCCACTTGGAGCCTAGTCAAACCTACAGAAAGACATGCAGCTTAAGTAAGCCTACACCAAAGTTAAACAATTGCATAACAGGTTGATACTAACAGGGTTTACACCTACATTATGATATCATAGCCAGTATTAGGGTTTGATGTTACCCTTGTGTCTGAGCAATATCAACCTCAATTTAAATTACATAAACAGAAATAACAGGGAAACTCTTAGAAAAACAATTAGAACAATAAAGGAAATAATAGGAAAATAAAAATAAAACCTTTTCAATATATATATACAGGATTACTGCTAAACTAATCTATAATGTCCGTAAACAGCAACTGTAAATCTCAAATGAAGTATCAGTTCTAAAGTCTCTTTCATCGATCATGGTTGAGGCGGTGGAAGCGCTGAAGAATCTGGACGGAGATCTGGGAGATCTAACAGGGCTGGGTTTTCAGGCTGGCCTGCTGAAGGAAGTGGCTGGTCTTGAGATGGTTAGGCTGGTAACATCTGGTTCTGCGGCTGAGTAAACCCGTATATCTTTCACATGGACCCAAGACTCGTGGTCCAGTAGTTTGCAAGGTGTAAAGATTATTGCCACAACCTTGGGGGATCTAACATCATTTGGGCCTGGATAGATCTTGAAGACGTACTTGTGGTGTACAAACTTGGATCTTTCCATCTCTTTATTCTAGGCATATACCATCAAGTCCATCAAGCGTCAGAGGCTGGCAAGGGAATAAGCAAAATAACTGTATGCCTGAATGATACATTGCTATATCTTGGTGGGCATAATCAGTGTGAACTGAATAAGCAAAAATAATATATAGATGTCAAGAGACATAAAAGACAATGTAAACATGGAACAAAACAGTGCTAATTAAGTGCAAAAGCAAAAGGGAAACCATAAGGGAAAAGCAAAAGGGAAACCATAAGGGTTCAATAACAAAAAGCCAATTTACATAAATAGCAATAGTATACATGAAATTATATCTCCTGATTGGTAGGGATCAGAGCTTCAACTTCAACCCTCTTAATACTAGGAATTGGGATTTGCATAATATATCCCCACTTCTGGCTTGCATAACGTGCAAGACAGATTGGTAATTACTACGAAGAGATGATCAAATAACAATGAAACAAAGGAAAAGGGGACAAAAAAAAACAAGGTATTGAGGTATGGAGGGTCAGGAATATGGTGCACAAAAATAGTCAAAAGGCACAGGCAATGCATTGAAATCTATCGCCAGTAGGTATGAAATCTTCACCTGCGATGACTAACATTCACCAAGGGTTGAGCCCTGAGCTGCAGGAGGCCAGCAGGACTTATAAGTTAGATGATTCAGGAAAAAGGGTTGCTTAGGAAATAGTCATAATCAAAGCAGAAGACAAATGTGCAGAAATTTAAAACTCATAAATAGTCCAGGTGATGGAAGTATATTCTGGAATCACGGTCGCTGTCTGTTGTAATAGAGAGCTCATACGTAAAGTGACATGTAGGTTCTGGAAAAGATGAGCCTGCAAAAATATTTAATATAGCAGAATATTTAAGAGACCTCATTTGGACAGAAGAAAAATCTCATTGGAGAAGTTGGTGCTTCTTTTTCTTGCCAGAGGTCAGTTGTAGCAGAAGTACTAAACTGGAATAGAGGCGGTAGATCAGGAATTGGATTAGCAGTCTTCACTCATCCTACAGGACTTAATAAATAGAGATGAGATACGAGTAATGCCTAGTAGTTAAATCTTAGCACAGGATCATTAGAAAGAAAAGTCAAAGAATGCATTGCTAGTTCCATGGGGCACCAATAGGAGGAGCGTAGTTTCAATATATAAAATCATAAGTTACAAGTAGAAAACAATTTTTCTCTGTAGATGAGATGTTGCTGGCACAGGAAGTCAGCAGAGTCTGAGGAAACATTGTGGTCAGAGTCTGCTCCAGGAAAATGCAGCCTTTAATATGATATTTAGAGAGATAGAGAAAAGCCAATATCAGAAATGTAAAAACTATATATTTCTATGAGGCCTCCTCACGTGACCTTTACAAGGTTAAATAGGTCAAATGAGAAGGATAATAACCTATAGTCCTCTGTAATAGTTCACAGCCAATTTGGAAACTGATCCTTTCTATGCTTTCACAATTTGGGCCCTAAATTATGACAGCATATCAAGATTCACATTCAGCGGGATAGCTAAAAATAAGCTTATATATTCCCAGGAATCAATTTACAATTTAGAGTATATTTGAAATGTAGAGGATAAGCAGCTTTATAAGCAGCAAACAAGTAGAAACATTTCTTTAAACATTTTAGTAAAATTCAAAAATCAAAGATATAATAACAATTTTTATTAATGCAATAAATGCATAAATTGACCAGTATGATATGTTCATATAGACCAGTATGATAAATGGAACAGCTTGTAAACCTACATTGTAGGATAACACAGAATCACAGAAAAACCCATCTAGTTATTAAAAATCCGAAACATGTAATGAATTCCTGTATCATATACTGAGTCCAAAGCATTTGTAAAGATGAACTTTAGAGAAAATAAGAACTACAAGGGTTAATCTCTGTCATTCGGTCTTAAGGAAATCACGAAATAACGGTGTTTCCTGTGTCTAATTTGAGTTTACTGCTCACTGCAAGCATTGGATATTATGGTGACTGAAAATAGGGCTATACATCAGTTCAAAACTGTAAGTTGAAGTTTTTATATTAATACTTCATGCTGGTGTAATTAGTCTTCATAGAATTAATACTTCAGGAGAGGAAAACAAGGTTATTACTTTATCTGCTTCCAGAGGTACGGTTCTCAATGAAGAGGAAATTGGCAATTGTAGCTAGTCTTATCTGAACATAGCCCTGAAATAATAGCAACCTGAATTTCTTTAGTTCAGATTTACTAGTTAATTATGTTATGCAAGGGTTAATCTCCGAACCCTATTGCATAGATAATAAGGTAAGCACTGTAGTATTATGGAATCTGGAAATGAATTTTAACTGAGCCATTTGGGGTTTGAGAACCATAAATGCTGGAACTCTATACAATAATATATCTTAAAACTATAAATCTTTAAGAGGCAGGGAAGGAAGTTTGAAAGTAGTAGATAAGACGTGAAAAGCAAAATTAAAACAATTAATTCATTCTTACGGAACACATCCCCAATAAAAAGCCAGGGAGTGAACATCAGCACTAGTTATTTTAAACAACGTCACAAATAAACAGTGTTTTTGATGGCATATAATATAGAACCTTTCATAGTAAATACCTGGAATAATTAAGCAATTTTCAAAGAACACATACAAAGACACACACCTATAAAATTAAAACAAAAAAGTGCTTGCATTTCCAGTGAAAGCAATTTACCAGAAGTCAAAAACAATCA
Organism: Microcaecilia unicolor; assembly: GCF_901765095.1. Lineage (NCBI taxonomy): Eukaryota > Metazoa > Chordata > Amphibia > Gymnophiona > Siphonopidae > Microcaecilia > Microcaecilia unicolor. The sequence continues at coordinate 148,202,086 of NC_044039.1, read as the reverse complement.
GGTATTTAACATCACGTCACAGACACAGTTGTTGTCCCACATACAGAGGTGTGCTTCTGTACTAAGGACAAAATCTTAGAGCTAATCCAACATACCATGAAAGTATACAACGGCAAGCTTCATAGTAACACATACAATAAATGAAAATATACTCACGCTTCGTGCAATGTAATCTCCAGTGCAGAAAATCAATTGAGAAAAAGAACAGTTGACGGGATCACTATGCCCTTTCGAACTGTCGGTGGCATAGGGAGGTCAACCGCAAAATAGGTTGTTTTCGGACGGAAAGTCCTTACCAGAGGTCAGAATAGATGTCAAATCACCAATATCTGGTGTTGGGTGCGGAGAGGAAAATATGATATAATGGGTAGTGAACAACATCACCCAATATGTATAATGACGGGACCTAGTGAGCAAGTGGTCTACAAATAAGCTTCAGACCTGTAATTTGCTAGTACAAGGTCAGTGGTTCAAAAGGCAGCTTCAAAGATAACAGAGAGACCTAGAAATGATAATGTACTAACAGTTTACAAAAACATGCGATTATTATCCTGATAGTAGAACATGCAGAGACATAACATATTCATACACACGCATCTATTAATGTATTCCAACAAAGGGACCCAAAATAAAAATTACCAATTGGCGGGAAGCTCAACGCTTTTACCGCAGATTAAATTAACAGACAAATGACAGTCACAAAGATAAAAGGAGAGTTTAAGAAAAAAGTACAAAAAGTGAATGGTGTCAGCTATTATGTATCCTACTTTAAAATCGAGAAAACTGTTCCCCAGGGTAGGCTTCTACAACTAGGATTCTGCTCTATTAGCTGCCAAGATTCAGCTGCATTGGCCATGATTCACTCCAATGGTAGAACCCTCAAAGGAGGGGAGACTACTACCCCTGAAAGTGTTCAGGAAGCTGCGAAACTAGTTCCCTGAACTCGGAGAACAGATACCCTATGGATTTTCGCTGGTTAGGAAGATTCTGCTCTATTGAAATGAAGATTCCGCTCAATTTAACTAACCTCCACAGGAAATTTTTAATATACAACTAAAATTTTAGAATGAAGATTCTGCTCAATTCAAGTGAAGATTCCGCTCTATTCAACAAACAACAATACACGTAGTAATTTAGAATTGCCCGAGTCAACCGGTACACAATCGCAACGAAAGTCGCTAGACGTCTCTTTATTAACCCCGCGCTCATCTATACAAGTAACCCTTATGTGGGCAATAATGCCGAAACCGCAGGCCACTCCGAAAATGGAATGGAAGTCTGCTCCTACTAATAGAGATACCGTCATCCACAGAAGGATCACCTACGATGGATGTAAGCCTCAGGCATCGGTATCATAGCCAATAGTTATAGCGTGACACTGGTATATAAGAAAGGTAGGAACAAATAGTAGAATAAAAGGGAAGAGCCCCTGAAACCTACTTCAGAGATAGCAAGAAACAATAATAAATAAAAAAAAAGAAATAAAACATGTGTAAGCTCTTCGGGGAAGGTACAATCCAAAAAAAAAAATCATTAGTTGGAACACATTAGCCAGAACCAAAAATGGCAAAGACATCACTTGTCATGCAGCAATGGAAAATAGAATTTTGCAGCCAACAATCCAGTGAAAGGAAACATAAGGCAAGAAAATGTAGATTAAAAAAGGCATTATAACATGTGTAGTCTGGAGCTATACCCCTAGAATAAATGAAATAAAGGCAAATACATATTAAATGCTTTTGGGGCGGGTACCGGATAGGTTGGAAGTAGCATCTGAACAGGAAAATATAAGAGAAGCATATATTATTCAAACAGGACACTAGAATCGTGGTGCAAATATGACAAGTTAATACCCATAAATATGACAAATTAATACCCATACACTCAGAAAAGGAACATAGTAAATAAAATAAACCCGAATGCGATGGCAGGAAGCTTTTGTGGCTAAACAGGTGAAAGGGGAAAAAACAAATTAAAACATGTGATTCTTACACCAAGAACTTCCAATGATACGGCATAAAACATACATACTAGTCAGTGACTGAAATGGTATGTCTAAATGATGACAAACAGAACAGCTGCAGCATTAGAAGGAAAGAGAAGGTGGGTTGGGTTATAAAGAACCAACAGGAAATTACTGAAGAAGTGAAGCAACGCTGTATTCTCATGGCACGCAGCCATCATCTTTTCAACCGGAAAGGTAAAACTTATTTTATATGCATATCTATTAAGGTAAAAGCAAAGAAATGCTGCTATATCATATAAGTTATACAAGGGGTTATCTAGCTCTTAATGTAACAATAAACCATTATAATTTAAAAGTGATTGTCATTCTCAGGACGTGGAAATATTCATCAGGAAATATTATAACATAGCTCATTATTACAAGGGTTTAAAATAAGCCAGTCCAGGCTGTATGCAGTCGGAGGACGAAAACCACAATGCAAGCGAGGAAGTGCAGTATTTCCTGCAGATAACGTTATAATATAGTCAGGCTCACCGATTATTAAAATTATTAAAAAGCATCCTTCAAATGAGGACAATTTATAATTCTGACAATCTATAATACTGTTCAAAACCAGGATTCAAAAATCCATGTTTCCTGAAGATAAGCAGGCTTGTAGTATTATTTAAAGTCAGACCATTAACTAACACGATAGTACGGTGCTGGGGCTGTAACTTATATTTCTTTTAAACAAGTACACCATTAAAACAGAGCACAAGAAACCAGAACTATATGAATATCGGAGATCCAAAGCATACGAGAATCTTATCTAGAGGGTGAATAAGATCCTATCTAATGCAGCATAATACAAACAGTAAAATAGATAGTGCAAGCAATAGAAGCTGATGGGCGGGGACAGCATAACCCCTAGCTTATAACGGGAGCAAGATATAATCTATATAGCGTCTAAACAGCAAACTGTAAAGGTATGTTTCCTAATTATGTCACAATAAAGCCCTATATCAAACTACAAATTCAGGAAAACCTCAGCAATTATATATGAAATTATACACCGCTTGGGAGAAAGAAACATCGGCTGGCATTGTCAACAACAGGAAACCTTAAAATAAAAGTGAATTCAGATTACGCCAGCTAGAAATGAATAAAAAAAATGATTTTGATGGAAAAGCAGAGCGAACCAATGAACAAACGACTTAGTATGTTCCCCATATCAGAGGAAGAAAAGCCGTACAACAAAATAGGAATATCAAGTAAATCATACAAAGAAGCTAGAGAACCGGCAACTGAATTATCAAAAGATAAGTGATTTAAAATAATATGTACCAATACACAAGAATATCATCATGCATGCTGAGAAAATGTGCCATAAAACAAGGTTAAATTTGCAGAAAACTGAAGATATGATTGAACTGAAAACTATGCCGCACACCATTAATTTATAGAACTCGAACATAGTCTTGCAATCTTAACTAAAAATGAAAATCCAAGTTTTTTCACCGCAGAGGTAATCAGTAGTTTAAAGTCTACCTTGCATCCTGAAAAGTTACGGGCAAGCAGTTCTACAGGAAATAAGTGCATATTAATCATGCCGTGCAGAAACAATGCCGTAAGCTAGATTCCGGAGTCAAAAAACATACAAAGTCATGTTATCATGAAACTACATAACCGGTTATCACGTCAATTATCCCCTCACAGCTAAACAAATGCAGCATATGGTTGTCCTAATCCAAAAACGGACACACACAATTACTGTTAAAAATATCAATTCTAAATATAATAACAATAATCTACGGAGGGCCACACATTTAAATGTTACTACTTTGGATATGAGGGGCAATCGGAAGGAGGAAAATAAATAATTTATGTAAGAGGAGAGCATCAGAGAGGAGGGCAGGGAAGAAAATAAAAAGGTGCAAGAGTCGGTAGAGCATCAGAGAGGAGGGCCGTGAGGTGTATCCCAAGTATGGGGCGTCAAAGTGAGAGCCCAAAGCATATCCAAGACATAAATAAGGAAAATAAATGACAAATCTGAAGCATTATTAATTAAAAATATAACATTGTCCCAAAAGAAATTATAAATTAAAAGGGTGTGATAACAGCTACTAGGACAAGTACAAATTTAAAATTACAACTGAAAATAGTAGCCAAGAAACCGTTTGCAAGGAGAAAGTATAGGTGGAAGTGAGATAAATTTAAAAGTCTTACAGCCGAGGCTGTGGCAAATTTACTTAGAGAAGCAGTAACCACGGGAGCTTAACGCAGATAACTGTCAGGATTAGTGCAGGACTTTTGGGACTTTTAGCAAAGACAAAATACAAAAGGTAGAAGGCTTAGAGCATAGTAACAGTTTCATATATAGCGAGTATGGCAGAAAGGTGCCGAAAGTGGCAGAGACGGGGTCTATGCAGCGAAGATTAAACCCGGAAGCATCTAAAGTGGCTGCGGGGAACGGAGACAGAATACAGACCGGGACTTCTCAAGTGGAGAGTTATAATATCATGAAATTTTCAGACGGGAGTTTCCAATGCAGACGGGCATGGAAATAAGTGCGGTTTATCAAGCCTAAAGCTGTATAACAGGAAGGAAGGGGGGGTTCTGTGGGCTGTCAGTTTTGAAGAGTAGTTTAGAAAACACACAGAATGATTTTAGGATTTCAGGGAACTGCAGTGAATAGGAGCGCAGACAAAGTTAGGAACATAAGATAACAATCGTTAGACAGACTCACAAAAGGACAAGAACAGAAAAACAAATGTGCCAGCCCAGGGCAGAAGGAGAAAGCGATAAGAGAACCGAGGAAGAAGGCAGAAAAACAGAGGAGTACCAGAGGAAGGGGTTAGAAAAGGAGCGAACTGAATACCAGTTCCCAGTACCCCTCAAATGGGCACTTTTCACCAGGGTATATGCCAGTCCAGTGAAATAAAAGCAGAAGAATAGGGTTAGTAACAGTAAGTTACACAAAATAGGCAAGTGAAAGCAGAAGTGAAAAGGTGGGGGCTGTCAGTTTTGAGTTGTCAGTTTTGAAGAACAGAGAAACAGGCATAGTGTTTCAAGAAATTTTAGTGGTGCTAACCAGGGTAAAACCACCGGGTCAAAAATGACAATGACAAATGGTCTGCATAGATGCAGACAAAGAACAGATGACAAAACCAAGTACGGAGAAAGGAGCGTAGAAAGCATAGAGTGCACTGCAGGAGATGCGAAGGTTATAGAGTTCACTGGCAGTAATAGAAAAGTATAACGGAAGAGCAAGTGGCGAGGAGATAACCACAGGAAAAAGTGAAATCATAGAGAGCAGGAGCAAAAACTTAAATAAGGGACATGAAAGAACAGAAAGTAGATTCTGGGTAAGACGGAACAGAACTGTGTCTGGATCAGACTCAACCCAAGATCTTCAGACATATAAGTACAGAGAAGACATAACAGAGAGAAAGCACTGCATCCCACGAATACAAGTGTATTGAGGGAAAGACAAAAAAGGTTAAGAACAGGAAGGAGGCGGCGAAGGAACCGCACAAGGGAAAAGAACAGAGGAAGTCAGAAGGGCAAGTAGGGGAGTTCATAGGTAGAGACAATAGATGTGAGAATAAAGGAAAACCGAGAATAGAATGGGAAGGGAACAGAAACGCGTCTGAAGCAGGCAGAACATCTGTAGTGAGCCAGAAAGCATACAGAGAACGTAGGGGTATAAAAGAGGAGAGAAGAGAACAGGAAAGAGAAAAAGAGAACGCGCAACCTCTAAGGATCGTTGAGCCAGAATGCTCGCATCAAGACCAATCCAAAGAATTGAGCGTGATATAAACAGTCAGCAAACTCCAAATCGCAGTCGCCTGGATTCGTTGTTATGCACCAATCACACAGCAAGCACACTCAGCAAGCACACTCTTGCGCACATCACGCAAATCAAAAAAGATGGACAGGATAGAAGAAAGAAAAGAGGGTGAGAAAGAACAGAACAGAATATTGAAAGACAGAAACGAAGGCTTGAACGCAAATATTTATCCCCACTGCGTTCAAAAATTAGGGAAAGAAGGACAGTATTGGGGGGCTATTGTGTCAGATCAGCGAACCGGGGTCACCAATGCCTAGAATCGAAGGGTCCCAAGCCCCCCCAAGAAGGCTAGAGTGACCTTAGTCTGACTCCATCTCTAAATAGCACTAGTACTGGGGTAATCAGGGGTTTGTGAAGTTCTAAGAGAAATTGCCACTGAGAGGGACGCTAGGTCTAAGGAAAAGGTACCAGCCTTATGACAAACTGGTATCAGATTACAAGCTATACAATGCAGTGAAAGATAGCTGCTGGATGCAACAAAAGCATTTGTACTTACAGCCTTTCATCATTAAGTGAAGCCCACAAACCATCATTTAGAATGAAGAGTTTATTTGCATATCAGATTTTAATCGGGTACATTCATCAGACAAATTCTGGATTCAGCTGACCGGAGCTCTGCTGCTTTCGAGGCGTTGAAGAAAAGTTCTCTCGAGGGCTTGCATGCACCCTGCTTTTATACAATTTGGTCACCATACAAGTCTATGGAGAGCTCTAATATTGCTTAATCTATGAGTCATGCCCTCCGGCCAGGTGCCCTATTGCGTAATTTCCTTTTTTGTCAACAACTTGTTCTTATGAAGTTCCGTTTTAGCTATTGCAAGTTATTGCGCAATTTCCCTTTTTGTAAACATTTCCTTAGATACGGACATCCAAACATCAAAACATGAACATCTCCCTAGATACAGACATCCAAACATCAAAACATGAACAAACAACTTTTTTATGAAGATATCTAAATTTGGATATATTAATTTCATATTATCTTGTGATCTGGGTTAGGATTTTAGCCATCAATTCCTTGATCTTGGCTTTTGCACTGCTTTTGAATGTCACACCAAATTCTAATGAGGCCTAGTCAGTGCCTTTTAGCAGTTTAAGCTGTTTAAGGTATGTAAATTGACCCACCACTATTCCAGTGGATACATCTTAAACTAGAACGCATATTAACTTGCAGGAAAAGCAAGTCCATGCTCAGCCAGTCATAGATTTTTAAACCTAGCTGGTATTTTTACAGCCTGAGTCCTAAAATCTGGCCTTCCACCCTTCCGGTGGGCATCCAGTAAGGGCCTCTTGCTGTAGTATAATTATACAATGTTAAAGAGGGAATTGAGTCAAATAAAATAAATATTCCACATGGAACAGATAGCAGCGTGGAATCATTATGGATAGAAATTGCATGTTTGAAGAGGAGTATTCTTGTAGGGCTGTACTACTGGGACAGATTGAACAGATGGATGAAGAAATATTTACAGAGATTAGGAAAGCTGGCAAATTGGGCGATTTCAATTACCCCGATATTGACTGGATAAATGTTACATCAGGGAAATAAAATTTCTAGATGTAATAAATGACTGCTTCATGGAGCAAATGGTTCAGGAACCGACAAGAAGGGGAGATATTTTGGATCTGGTCCTTGGTGGCATGCAGGGCATAGTGCGAGAGGTGGCAGTGTTGGGTCCCCTGGGAAACAGTGATCATAATATGATCGTCTGAGCTACTATCTGGGATGAACCCACAAAGGAAATTTACTGTAGCTGTGTTTAACTTTCGAAAGAGCGACTATAATAAAATGAGGAAAATGGTTAAGAAGAAACTAAAAGGATTGTCTGCTAAGGTTAGGACACTAAATCACATGTGGATTTATTTTATTTAGATTTTGCTCACACCTTTTTCTGTAGTAGCTCAAGGTGAGTTACATTCAGGTACACTGGATATTTCTCTGTCCCAGGAGCAGTGGCGTTGCCAGACCTGACATTTTGGGTGGGCCCAGAGCTAGTATGGGTGGGCACTATGTATATAGGTGTGAGTAGCATTTCTTAGGATACTCCTAAATAATGCCTTAGAGTGCACTTGATGAAGGATTTCTAATGAACAGTCTGCCCAACAACTACTGCTACTACTACTTAACATTTCTAGAGCGCTACTAGGGTTAAGTGTCCTGCATTAACATAAACCACATAAATACTCAGAGCCTATGTTGCAAACCTTAACACCTCCAATTTTGAACACACAAATATCAATAACAGCACCTTTAAAAAGGCAACGGTGGATATACACAACAGCAATACGTGTCCCATTGGAAAAGCCAAACAAGTCAGACTGATATAGATCCCCTCACAAGCCACATGCCAGAAGAATCTTTCACCTCAGTCATATGCAGAACACAGACCAACCCTCATCAATTACAGAATAAAGGACCAAAACTTTTAAATTGTCCTGTAACTCAGCATCAGCCCTACTCTTCCTTGTTCTCCATCCCTCCCTGTAGCCTGACATCAGCCCTACCCATTCCTTCTTACCACCCATCCATCCCTGTAGCCTGGCATCAGCTTTACCCTTCCCTTCCTAACCTGCCCCCATATATTCCTATAGCTCAGAATCAGCCCTACCCATCCTTTCCTACCTCCCATCCATCCCTGTAGCCCAACATCAGTCCTTCCCTTCTCTACCTTACCCCCTCCTATCCCATTCAACTCCATAGCCCAGCATCCATCCACATAGCCCAGCATCAGCCCTTCCCTTCCCTTCTCTACCCTAACCCCATCTCCATAGCTTGGCATCAGTCCTTCCATTCTCTACCCTACCCCCATCCCCGCAGCCTGGCATTAGCCCTTCCCTTCTCTGCCCTCCCCTCCATCCTTCCCTCCCTGTAGTCTAGTGTCAGCCCTGTCCTACCCCTTACCCATCCCCCCATAGTCTGGGATCTCCTCCATCCTGAGGCACATCAGCATTAAATATAAAACCTTTTGTTTATTAATGACCTGATCACTGCAGTGCCCCCCCCCCCCCACCATCCACTTTAAATATATAACCTTTTTTTTTTTTTTTTTTTTTAATAATTTTAACCTGGGCACTACAGAGACCATCCCCACCTAAAACCCACCAACATAAAATCATATACAACCTTTTTTTAAATTTTAACCTGGGCACTAAGCCCTCCTCCACCCAGAAACCCACCAAATAGTAACATTTATTGTTGGTGGGGTTGTGGGTGTGGATGGGCTGTTCACTGCCTAGGGGGAAAAAGGTTTTTAATGATTAAACATACCTTCCCCCCCACCCAGAAGCCCACCACTAGCATTACTCTCACTATACATATTACCTGGACAGCTGTGCTTGATTTTTCCCAAACTTGTGTGCAGGGCCGTGCCTAGGGTCTCTGGCGCCCCCCTGCAGACTATCAGTTGGCGCCCCCCCCCCCACCCCATTGAAAATGATCACGCCCCCCCCCCCCCCCCCCCGGTGAAAATGATCGCTCACCACTTGCTACACTGACAGGAATTGTCAGCAATATTCTTAGAAACAAATTGCTATACATTGCAAAATAAGATAGCAGATGTAAATTCTCAAAGTAGACATATTCCGAACGCTAAAATGATGTTTTTTCTACCTTTGTTGTCTGGTGACTTTCTTTTTCCAATCATGCTGGCCAGTATCTGAGTCTGCTGCTATCTGTCCTCTTAACTCCATTTCCAGGGCTTCCTTTCCATTTATTTCTTTACTTTTCTCCTTTCTTCTTCATTTCTTGCTCTATATCCATTTCCAGCAATTTCTCCTCTCTCCCTGGGTCCTGCCCTCCCATCCATGTCCATTCTTGTCCCTCTCTGCCCTTCCCTCCTCCATCCATAGCCAGCAATCCTCCTCTCTCCCCTCCATTTCCAGCAAATTGTCCTCTCCCTGGGCCCCCATGTCCATCCTTGTCCCTCTCTGCCCTTCCCTCCTCCATCCATAGCCAGCAATCCTCCTCTCTCTCCCCTCCCCTCCATTTCCAGCAAATTGTCTTCTCCCTTCACGCGATTCGCGAACCACTTCTTAGCACTTCTTAAAAAAAAAAATTACACGTCAGCAGGAACAGGCTGCTTCAGCCAATCCCAGGGGCCTTCCTTCAGCGTGTTCCGCCCCTGAGGGCTGAAGGAAGGCTCCTGGGATTGGCTGAAGCAGCCTGTTCCTGCTGACGTGTAAATTTTTTTTTAAGCAGTGCTAAGCGGCAGCGCGGTTCGCGAATCGCGTGAAGTGGGGGGTGGGACGACGCGACGGCAACGAAGAGGTCGCAGCAGCGTCAGCATAGGCGGTCGGTGGCCCAACTGTTTGGGGAGGCTAAAGGGGGCGGGGTTATGGGTGTTACCAGGGGGCGGGGCTTACATCCATAATTGTCTGACAACACACAGGAAAAATAAATAAATAAAAGTAAAATAGTCACAATTAATACCTTTAACAATTCAACATCAGATCCTCCAAAATATTATAAAACTATGTCTGATGTTATGACAAACTAAAATGAATTTAAAGTGTTGATGTCACCTTAGTACGGCCAACACACAATCTTTCCACTGCAAAACACTATACACAAACTTGTGCAAAAACACACTCAGAAACTTACCAAATCATAACAGCACTAATTCCAAGGACAGGACGAGCTACAATCTTATGCGTGGAAAAGCAGCACTGTAATTACACCAGGCTCTAAAACACCAATAACTACCTAGTGAAAAAACCAAAACCAAAAGGGCTGCAAGTAGTACACGCTAGCAGAATACTGCACCTTGATCACACATGAAAAACACATGACAACAGATATGACAAAAGGAACTAGAAATCAAAAGATATGAAGGCAAAATTATGAATTGGAAAATTACCTCAAGAAGTCAGACTTGGCATGCAGCAATACTAGAGAAATTGAAACTTACATGCAAAATATCACAGATGCACATTTCCAAAAGCTGACATATTCCAATTAATACATTCTGAATAAAATACTTTTTTCTACCTTTGTTTTCTGAGCATTTATTTTTTCTATTCGCTTTGGTCCCAGTGTCGTCTGTTTTATGGTGTCTTCTTTCCATTTGATATTCTTTCACTCACCATGTCCACCATCCTCCTGTGTCCTTATGCGTTCTGTCTACCATCTGTGGCACCCTGTCCCTATCCTTCCTCCAGTTGCAGCATCTGCCCTCAAAGCGTTTCAATCCGGTCCTTAAATTCAGCAGTTTCCCCTCCATCCATATTCAGCATTTCTCCTCACTCCCCTCCCCTCCATTCATCCATCCATCCGTGTCCAGCAACTCTCCTCTCTCCCCTGTCCTCCATCCATATCTAGCAAATCTCCTTTCTCCCCGGTCCTTCCATCCATCCATCTAGCAAATCTCCTCTCTCCCCTGACCCCTCCATCCTTCCATATCTAGCAATTCTCCTCTCTCCCCTGCCCTCCCCTACATGTCCAGTCCAGTGATTTCTCTTCTCTCCCGTCCCGTCTACCCCCCTCTCCTCATCCTTCCATCCATTTTCCCTCTTTATCTCCCCATCCTTCTGTCTTCCTCTTCCCTCTTTCTCTCCATGTCCTTCCATTCGTCTACCCCCTCTCCCGATCCTGCCATCCAACATCTACCCCCCTCTCTCCCAAACCTTCCATCCAGTGTCTCTCTCTCTCTCTGTATCCCCTTTTCCATCCAGTGTCTCTCTCTCTGCCCTTTTCCATTCATCATGCCCCCCTCTCTCTCCCCATCCTTCAATGTTTCTCCTCCTGTTAGTTTCTCTCTCCCTACTCTTCCTTCCAGTGTCTTCCCTCTTTCACCCCCCCCCCTCCCATTTTCTCCTCATTTTAAGCAGCTTCTCCCTTTCTCCAGGACTCCAGCCCTTCTCCATGTCCCCTCCTTCTCTCCCCATCTTCCCACTCTCTCCATTATACCTGCCTAGTGCCTCTCGCTCCCCCTTCCACCCCGTATTAATTTGTTGGCCACTGCTGCTGCTTCTCCTCTTCAGCAGCAGCGCCCCGAGTCCAGACAAAAAAAAAAAAAAAAGGTAACGCGCGTTACACGCACCCAAAGCGCAGGAATCAGCTGGGAGGACCGACACCACACGCAGCTTCAACCGCTTTGGAGCCCCCAGGAGCAACAGTTGGCTGCTGGAACAAGCGCGGGGCTGTACCGTAGCAGCTTTCAGCATGGGCTATCGGCACTGCAGCCGCTCCTCTCTGTCCCCGGAGCAGAGCAGGAAGTCGATGTCAACTTCCTTCCTGCTCCTCCAGGGGCAGAGAGAGGAGCGGCTGCAGCGCAGACAGCCCATGCTTGAAGGCTGCCACGGCCCCGCTCTTGCTTCTTTTTTTTGTTTTATTGCGCGACTCGCGCTGAAGAGGAGACTTTCCCACTTTGCCGGCCCAGACTCGGGAGTGCGGGAGACTCCCGACTTGGCAGGTCTGGATGAGCGGGCCTCGGGCCTGGAGGGAAAGTGGCTACGTTTGGGGGGGGGGGAGGAGGCAATGCAGCATGGGCGGGAAAGGTCACAGCTGGGCTAAGCCTCTTATACGGGGCGCCTATGAGCGTCAGTGAAAGCGGAGCGCTGCCGACGTCTACCTTCCCTTCGCGCTCTTGGTTCCCTCAGTGTCCGCCTTCTTCTGACGTCAGAAGAACGTGGGACACTGAGAGAACCAATGAGTGCAAGGGAAGGGAGACGTCGGCAGCGCTGCTGTGACCAGGTAAAAGATTTAAAGGCCTCGCGGGGCGAGAGTAAGCACCGCGGCGGCGCCCTCCAGAGGTGGGCGCCCCCCTGCGGCGCTTACCCCGCTTACCGCATCGGCACGGCTCTGCTTGTGTGCACATGGTGGCAGTTACAGATTTAGAGAGCACTGGAAGTCTCCAGTGCTCTCTAAATCTGTATCTGCCACCATGTGCACAAGGGTGCTTCATGTGCTGGCTCCTGTGCCTGTTTGGGGCTGTGGAGGAGAGCTGAGGTCTGTCTGGAGGGCTCAACTGAAGGGTGATTCAGGCAGCGAGGGTCCAATACAATATAGGACCACCTAAACTTCCGGAAATCACTAAAAAAAATCAACCTATTCAAAAAGGCATACCGGAACCCTGCTACACAAGGAAACTAAAGCCCATAATGGATATAACACAACTCTTCCTCTCTACGATTCCCAAATGTGTCTGTAACACATGAACCTTATTCTACCATAACATCACTTTGTATTTGTTCTTTACTGGACTTGGCGAACGCCTTATGGTACTATGTAAGCCACATTGAGCCTGCAAATAGGTGGGAAAATGTGGGATACAATTGTAACAAATAAATAAAATAACATCTTCTCCTGCAGCCAGCTACAGTGGAGGAAACCTGGCAGCTGAGCTGTGGCACTGGCACAGATTTTTCTGTGTGGCGCAGGACTGCTTGCACAGGGGCGCTGGGAGTAATGAGAGCGCGACTGATGGGAGAAAGAGCAGCAGGGCACAGCACTGCGTCAGTAGCGGCGCAGCATTAGAGTGGACGACTTCCTGACCCAGACAAAAAAACAATTAAGCAGTTTACTGAGGGTAGGACTCAGAGCCATGGGTGTAGTTTGACTTTCATTTGGGGGGGGGGGGGGGCATATTAGCATATTATGGTTATTCCCAAAAAAGCCAGCTGCTTCTCCCTTCTTTCCTCCTTACTCAGCACTCCCTCTTCCTCTCCAGTAGTATTTCCCCACCCCCTTTCCCATACCATGCCAGTGTAGACCTTAGAAATGCATAAGCTCTATATGTAGATCCTTCAAGAGGTAGTGTGTCATTGTTTAGGCTCTAAAACCCTTTCTGATGTTTTGGTGCCATCTCAGTAAGGCCAACAAACAATCTCTCCACTGCAAAACACTATACACAGACGTGCAAAAATACACTCATAATCTTACCAAACCATAACAGCACTAATTCCAAGGACAAGCTACAACTTTATGCGTGGAAAGACAGCACTGTAATTACACCGGGCTCCAAAACACCAGTATACTACCTAGTGAAAAAACAAAAAGGGCTGCAAATACTACACGCTAGCAGAATACTGCACCTTGATCACTCATGAAAAACACATGACACAATAGATATGACACAAGGAACTAGAAATAAAAAAAATATGAAGGCAAAATACTGAACTGGAAAGTTACCTCAAGAAGTCAGACTCGGCATGCAGCAATACCAGAAAATTTGAAACTTACATGCAAAATATCACAGATGCACATTTCCAAAAGCTGACATATTCCAATTAATAAATTCTGAATAAAATACTTTTTTCTACCTTTTATTGTATGATCATTTAGTTTTTCTATTCACTTTGTTCCCAGTGTCTTCTGTTTTATGCAGTGTCTTCTTTCCATTTGATATTTTTTCACTCACCATGTCCACCATCCTCCTGTGTCCTTGACATGTAAGGGCAGAGGAGGATGGTGGACGTGGTATGTCCTGTCTACCATCTGTAGCCCTGTCTCCCTATCCTTCCTCCAGTTTCAGTATCTGCCCTCAACGTGTTGCAATCCAGCCCTTAAATTCAGCAGTTTTCCCTCCATCCATATCCAGCATTTCTCCTCACTCCCCTTCCCTCCATCCATGTGCATCTACTTCCTCTGTCTTCCCTTCCCTCCATCCATGTCCAACATTTCTCCTCTCTCCCTTCCACTCCATCCGTGTACATCTCCTTCCTTCCTTCCTTCCTTTCTTTCCTTCCCTCCATCCTTGTCCAACATTTCTCCTCTCTTCCCTGCCCTCCACTCCATCCATGTCCAGCAACTCTCCATTCTCCCCTGCCCTCTCCTCCATCCACCCATATCCAGCAAATTTGCTCTCTCCCCTGCTCCCTCCATTCTTCCATCCATGTCCAGCAATTCTCCTCTCTCCCCTGCCCTCCCCTCCATCCATGTCCAGCAACTCTCCATTCTCCCCTGCACTCTCCTGCATCCATCCATATCCAGCAATTTTCCTCTCTCCCCTGCCCCCTCCATCCATCAAGGTCCAGCAGTTCTCCTCTCTCCCCTGCCCCCTCATTCATCTATCCATGTCCAGCAATTGTCCTCTCTCCCATGCCCTCCCCTCCATCCATGTCCAGCAATTCTCTTCTCCCCTGCCCTCCCCTCCTCTTCACGTCCAGCAATCTCTTCTCTTCTCTCCCCTTCCCTCCCCTTCCCTCCACGTCCAGCAATCTCTTCTCTCCCCTTCCCTCCACGTCCAGCAATCTCTTCTCTCACCTTCCCTCCACGTCCAGCAATCTCATCTCTCCCCTCCTCTCCACATCCAGCAATCTCTTCTCTCTCCTCCTCTCCACGTCCAGCAATCTCTTTTTTCCCCCTCCCCTCCACGTCCAGCAATCTCTTCTCTCCCCCTCCCCTCTTCTCCACGTCCAACGATCTCTCCCCCTCCCCTCCATTAGCTCCCCGACATCCTTCCTCTCCGTTCCTTCCTGCCCCCCACCCGGCGCGTGTTTAAACCTTTTATTTTTCTCGCAGAAATGGCAGTGAAGCACTTCTTACAATTATGTATTTCCTGTTTCTCCGAGGACAAGCAGGCTGCTTGTTCTCACGACTGGGGTGACGTCCGCGTCAGCCCCCATCAACCGGAAGAAGCTTCGCGGGCGGTCCGCACGCAGGGCACGCCCACCGCGCATGCACGGCCGTCTTCCCGCCCGTGCGCGACCGTTCCCGCCAGTTCCTTTTTTTCCGTGACTGGAGGGAGTCGTGCTTTCGCCGCTCTCTCTGTTTCAGCCCCGGGAAAACCGTCGCGTTTACGCGAACTTCTCTATTTTATTTTATTTAGTTGCCGCGCGCTCCACTTTTCTTTTCTTTTAAAAAAAAAAAAAAAAAAAAAAGGAGCACGCGCTCCCATTTTCCCTTGTTTCTAGCGGGGGCGTCGCGTTGCGGCCTAGTGGCCGCACGGTCGAGTTCTTTTTTCGAGGTGTGATTACCGCCACCATCGACGACTTTAACTTCGCCGACGCGATTTTTCCGTCGATGTCCTCGAAGGTCCCGAGTGGATTTAAAAAGTGTGGTTGGTGCGGCTGGCCGATCTCGCAGACCGACACCCACGCTTGGTGCCTCCAGTGCCTCGGGCCGGAGCACAATATCAAGTCGTGTTCTCTGTGTCTCGGTCTCCGGAAACGGACTCAGGTTGCGAGGCAAGTTCTTTGGGACCGTCTTTTTGGAACTTGCGCCGGCCCCTCGACGTCGACCTCGACGGCATCGGTATCGACGGCCGGTTCTTCGATACCGGTATCGATGCCCGAGAAATCGGCACCGATGGCATCGACCCCAGGAGCACAGGTCCCGTCGGCCCGCCGGTCCTCCGGTGAAGGTAGGGGTGAGAGGCCGCGTGGGCAATCGGCCCCGGTCACTCCCTCGGCCCATGGCCCTCGGGACCGAACCCTGTCGGACCCGGTTCCTCGTGACCGAGGGGGATCGACCTCCTCCTCCTCTGCTCCACCTGGCGCCGATGACGGGCATCGGAAAAAATCAAAAAAGCACCGTCATCGGTCGCCCTCGATGCACCAGGGTTCCGGTGCCGGCAAGGAGTCGACGCCGAAGCGTCCTCGTCGAGAGGAGAGATCCCCTTCGGTTGTGGAGGTACCGCCACGTCAGGGTCCCAGCACTTCGGTGCCGTCTCCTGGACCCGAGCAGCTTCTGGCACCGACACCTCTACCGGCCCCACCGTCTTTCCCGGCAGCGGGCCTGGACGAGTGCCTCCGAGCCATCCTTCCGGGGATCCTGGAAGGGCTGATGCGCCAGGCTGTGCCGGCGCCGGGGGTGCTTGCGCCCTCGGCGCCGTTGACTGTGGCGCCGGCGAGCTGTAGCCCGGTGCCGAGGCCGTCGACACCGCCACGTCTCGACCGCCACGCAGGTGGAGTCCCCGTCGACGTCGATGGAGGGAGCTTCGTCCCCGCCGGCGCGGGAGTCCACCGCTCGACGACACCGAGGCCTCGGTGCCTCGACGTCGAGCCGGGCCCGGTTAAGGACTCAGCTACATGAGCTTATGTCCGATACCAAGGAAGAGGCCTCGTGGGGGGAAGAGGAGGACCCCAGATATTTCTCCTCAGAGGAGTCTGCGGGCCTCCCCTCTGACCCCACGCCTTCACCGGAGAGGAAACTCTCACCCCCGGAGAGCCTCTCCTTTGCCTCCTTTGTCAGGGATATGTCTATCTGCATTCCCTTCCCCGTGGTCTCTGTGGATGAGCCGAGGGCTGAGATGCTCGAGGTCCTCGACTATCCATCACCACCTAGAGAGTCCTCCACGGTGCCGTTGCACAATGTCCTCAAAGAGACACTGCTACGGAACTGGATGAGACCGCTATCTAATCCCATCATCCCCAAGAAAGCGGAATCCCAGTACAGAATCCACTCTGACCCAGAGTTAATGCGGCCCCAATTGCCCCATGACTCGGCAGTCGTGGATTCTGCTCTCAAGAGGGCACGGAGTTCGAGGGATACCGCCTCGGCGCCCCCGGGGCGGGAGTCTCGCACTCTGGACTCGTTTGGGAGGAAGGCCTACCAATCCTCCATGCTCGTGACCCGCATCCAGTCATACCAGCTCTATACGAGCATCCACATGCGGAACAATGTGAAGCAACTGGCGGACCTGGTCGATAAGCTCCCGCCGGAGCAGTCCAGGCCTTATCAGGAGGTGGTCAGGCAGCTGAAGGCGTGCAGAAAGTTCCTGTCCAGGGGTATCTATGACACCTGTGACGTGGCATCTCGTGCTGCGGCCCAAGGTATAGTGATGCGCAGGCTCTCATGGCTGCGTGCCTCTGACCTGGACAACCGCACCCAGCAGAGACTGGCCGACGTCCCTTGCCGGGGGGATAATATTTTTGGTGAGAAGGTCGAGCAGCTGGTGGACCAACTGCATCAGCGGGAAACCGCCCTCGACAAGCTCTCCCACCGGGCACCTTCAGCATCCACCTCAGCAGGTGGACGTTTTTCCCGGGCCCGGCAGGCTGCACCCTATTCTTTTGCAAAGCATAGGTACACCCAGCCGGCCCGAAGGCCTCGTCAGGCACAGGGACAGTCCCAGCGCGCTCGTTCTCGTCAACAGCGTGCGCCCAAGCAGCCCCCTGCGCCTCCACAGCAAAAGCCGGGGACGGGCTTTTGACTGGATCCACGGGAACATAGCCGCCCTCAAAGTGTCCGTACCGGACGATCTGCCGGTCGGGGGGAGGTTAAAATTTTTTCACCAAAGGTGGCCTCTCATAACCTCCGACCAGTGGGTTCTCTAAATAGTGCGGTACGGATACGCCCTGAATTTGGCCTCCCTGCCACCAAATTGTCCTCCGGGAGCTCAATCTTTCAGCTCCCATCATAAGCAGGTACTTGCAGAGGAACTCTCCGCCCTTCTCAGCGCCAATGCGGTCGAGCCCGTACCACCCGGGCAGGAAGGGCAGGGATTCTATTCCAGGTACTTCCTTGTGGAAAAGAAAACAGGGGGGATGCGTCCCATCCTAGACCTGAGAGGCCTGAACAAATTCCTGGTCAAAGAAAAGTTCAGGATGCTTTCCTTGGGCACCCTTCTGCCAATGATTCAGAAAAACGATTGGCTATGTTCCCTGGATTTAAAGGACGCATACACTCACATCCCGATACTGCCAGCTCACAGACAGTATCTCAGATTCCGCCTGGGCGCACGGCACTTTCAGTATTGTGTGCTGCCCTTTGGGCTCGCCTCTGCCCCACGAGTGTTTACAAAGTGCCTCGTGGTGGTGGCGGCGTATCTACGCAAGCTGGGAGTGCACGTGTTCCCATATCTCGACGATTGGCTGGTCAAGAACACCTCGGAGGCAGGAGCCCTCCGGTCCATGCAGTGCACTACTCAACTCCTGGAGCTGCTGGGGTTTGTGATAAATTACCCAAAGTCCCATCTCCAGCCCACCCAGTCTCTGGAATTCATAGGAGCTCTGCTGAATACCCAGACGGCTCAGGCCTTCCTTCCCGAAGCGAGGGCCAACAACCTCTTGTCCCTGGCTTCGCAGACCAGAGCGTCTCAGCAGGTCACAGCTCGGCAGATGTTGAGACTTCTGGGTCATATGGCCTCCACAGTTCATGTGACTCCCATGGCTCGTCTTCACATGAGATCTGCTCAGTGGACCCTAGCTTCCCAGTGGTTTCAGGCCACCGGGAATCTAGAAGATGTCATCCGCCTCTCCACCAGTTGCCGCACTTCACTGCTCTGGTGGACCATCCGGACCAATTTGACCCTGGGACGTCCATTCCAAATTCCGCAGCCCACGAAAGTGCTGACGACGGATGCATCTCGCCTGGGGTGGGGAGCTCATGTCGATGGGCTTCACACCCAGGGTCTGTGGTCCCTCCAGGAAAAGGATCTGCAGATCAACCTCCTGGAGCTCCGAGCGATCTGGAACGCACTGAGGGCTTTCAGAGATCGGCTGTCCTGCCAAATTATCCAAATTCGGACAGACAAGCAGGTTGCGATGTATTACACCAACAAGCAGGGGGGCACCGGATCTCGCCCCTTGTGTCAGGAAGCCGTCGGGATGTGGCGTTGGGCTTGCCAGTTCGGCATGCTCCTCCAAGCCACATACCTGGCAGGTGTAAACAACAGTCTGGCCGACAGACTGAGCAGAGTCATGCAACCGCACAAGTGGTCGCTTCATTCCAGAGTGGTACGCAAGATCTTCCGAGAGTGGGGCACCCCCTCGGTGGACCTTTTCGCCTCTCAGACCAACCACAAGCTGCCTCTGTTCTGTTCCAGACTACAGGCACACGGCAGGCTAGCGTCAGATGCCTTTCTCCTCCATTGGGGGACCGGCCTCCTGTATGCTTACCCTCCCATACCTTTGGTGGGGAAGACCTTACTGAAGCTCAAGCAAGACCGCGGCACCATGATTCTGATAGCGCCCTTTTGGCCCCATCAGATCTGGTTCCCTCTCCCGTGGAGATTGGAGTGTTTTCCGACCCTCATTTCGCAGAACGACGGAGCGCTTCTGCACCCCAACCTTCAGTCTCTGGCTCTCACGGCCTGGATGTTGAGGGCGTAGACTTCGCTGCGTTGGGTCTGTCGGAGGGTGTCTCCCGTGTCTTGCTTGCCTCTAGGAAGGATTCCACTAAAAAGAGTTACTTTTTCAAGTGGAGGAGGTTTGTCGTTGGTGTGAGAGCAAGGCCCTAGAACCTCGTTCTTGCCCTGCACAAAACCTGCTTGAATACCTTCTGCACTTGTCAGAGTCTGGCCTCAAGACCAACTCAGTAAGGAATCACCTTAGTGCGATTAGTGCTTACCATTATCGTGTGGAAGGTAAAGCCATCTCTGGAGAGCCTTTAGTCGTTCGATTCATGAGAGGCTTGCTTTTGTCAAAGCCCCCTATCAAGCCTCCTACAGTGTCATGGGATCTCAACGTCGTCCTCACCCAGCTGATGAAACCTCCTTTTGAGCCACTGAATACCTGCCATCTGAAGTACTTGACCTGGAAGGTCATTTTCTTGGTGGCAGTTACTTCAGCTCGTAGGGTCAGTGAGCTTCAAGCCCTGGTAGCTCATGCTCCATATACCAAATTTCATCACAACAGAGTAGTGCTCCGCACCCACCCAAAGTTCCTGCCGAAGGTGGTGTCGGAGTTCCATCTTAACCAGTCAATTGTCTTGCCAACATTCTTCCCAAGGCCGCATACCCGCCCTGCTGAACGTCAGTTGCACACGTTGGACTGCAAGAGAGCATTGGCCTTCTACTTGGAGCGGACACAGCCCCACAGACAGTCCGCCCAATTGTTTGTTTCTTTCGACCCTAACAGGCTAGGGGTCGCTGTCGGGAAACACACCATCTCCAATTGGCTAGCAGATTGCATTTCCTTCACTTACGCCCAGGCTGGGCTGGCTCTTGAGGGTCATGTCACGGCTCATAGTGTCAGAGCCATGGCAGCGTCAGTGGCCCACTTGAAGTCAGCCACTATTGAAGAGATTTGCAAGGCGTGGTCATCTGTCCACACATTCACATCACATTACTGCCTCCAGCAGGATACCCGACGCGACAGTCGGTTCGGGCAGTCGGTGCTGCAGAATCTGTTTGGGGTGTAAATCCAACTCCACCCTCCAGGACCCGCATTTATTCTGGTCAGGCTGCACTCTCAGTTAGTTGTTCTTCGTAGGTCAATTTTCTGTTGTATCCTCGCCGTTGCGAGGTTCAATTGACCTGGGTTCTTGTTTTGAGTGAGCCTGAAAGCTAGGGATACCCCAGTCGTGAGAACAAGCAGCCTGCTTGTCCTCGGAGAAAGTGAATGATACATACCTGTAGCAGGTGTTCTCCGAGGACAGCAGGCTGATTGTTCTCACCTACCCTCCCTCCTCCCCTTTGGAGTTGCGCTTTCATTTTTTTGCTTGTCATTCAACTGGCGGGAACGGTCGCGCACGGGCGGGAAGACGGCCGCGCATGCGCGGTGGGCGTGCCCTGCGTGCGGACCGCCCGCGAAGCTTCTTCCGGTTGATGGGGGCTGACGCGGATGTCACCCCAGTCGTGAGAACAATCAGCCTGCTGTCCTTGGAGAACACCTGCTACAGGTATGTATCATTCACTTTCTGCAAGGGCGGGACACTGAGTGAGGGAAGGGAAAGGCTGGAGTCGAGCCAGCTGTGTTGTGTGCTTCACTGCCATTGCTGCGAGGAAAATAAAAGGTTTAAACACGCGCGGGGGGAGGGGGTGGCAGGAAGGAATGGAGAGGAAGGCTGTCCGGGAGCTGAGGGCGGGAAGAGCTGCCTACAGCGTTGCGCCAGTCCTGCGTTTGGGGGGCATCGCCTCCCACACACACACACACACACACACACAAACTACGCCAGAACTTCCGGAGGACTAAAATCTGGTGAGCTGCAAGTCACTTAACCTTCCATTGCCCCTGGTACAAAATGAATATATGTAAACCGCTTTGAATGTAGTTGCAAAAAACCTCAAGCAGTATATCAAGTCCCATTTCCCAACCCCCCCCCTTTTTTTTCTGCCGGCTTTAGATATTGCCGCTCAGATGGGGCAGAACCAAACGACTGTACACTCTCTCTCTCGCTGCAGTGTAATCGGCGCCTAGAGGACTAGCACCGATTGGAGGAGCAGGACAAACTGGGTGGGCCCAGACCTACCTGTGGCTACGTCCCTGCCCAGGAGGACTCACAATCTAAGTTTGTACCTGAGGCAATGGAGGGTTAAGTGACTTGCCCAAGATCACCAGGAGCAGCAGTGGGATTTGAACCGGCCACCTCTGGATTGCAAGACCGGTGCTCGGATGTTATTCAAAAATACCATCTTGGAAGCCCAGTGCAGATGCATTCCACGTATTTGCAAAGGTGGAAAGAAAACGACAGCCAGCATGGTTAAAAGGTGAAGTAAAAGAGGCTGTCGCATCAAAAAGATTGTCCTTCAAAGAATGGAAAAAGGATCCAAATGAAGAAAATAAGAAGCAACATAAGCTCTGGCAAGTCAGATGCAAAGCATTAATAAAGAAGGCCTATTCGTCTGTCCAGCACTGTCCTCATGTTCCAGCCACTGAAGTTACTGTCTAAGCCCTTTCTAGCCCATCCTAAACCAGATTGCCACATATGAGAGACAGACCATACAAGTCTACCTGGTATCGTCCCTAGTTCATCACAGCCAGAGTCACCATCTATGTGTCACTCAACACATCCACACACATGCAGTCATTTAAGCTTAGGTTTTTTTATAACTTCAATTTTCTAATTAGAGATCCTCTGTGTTCATCCCACGCCTTTTTTGAATTCCATCACTATTTGTGTCTCTACCACCTTCTTAATGGAGACTTTCTGCATCTGTGTTGTTAAAGCAAGGAGGAGGAGACAGCACTCAAATAACTTGGTGCTTGGTAGGAGAGAGGCTGGCGCAAGTGCAGTGTACACTTCCATGGGAACCCCGCAGGAACTGTATCCGCCCCCACGGGAGCCCCGCAGGAGCTGTATCCGCCCCCACGGGAGCCCCGCAGGAGCTGTATCTGCGCCTGCAGGAACCCTGCAGGAACTGTTTCCGCGCCAACGGGAACCCAGCAGGTACTGCTTCCATCCCCGCAAACCCCGTTCCCATGCAGGTCTCTAGTTCCAACCACAATGTGCCCAGGCCCCCGTGGAGACAAAATTCCATTTTCAACCAACCCTCCCAGCACTGGCACCAATTTCTGATTGGATATGCCCTCAGGGATTCCCAGGAACCTTAAATTCCCTCGACAGGATCGATTTTCTAGGTCCTCCAACTTATCTGCATGAGCATGTACTAAGGCCTGCAACGCCTCCAGCTCCGTTTTATGTCTTGGTCGCTCCATCCTCCATGCCAGACACTCACTGTTCCAAGTTCTGCTGTGCATTGAGTAACATCCGACATCAGCCGCTCCAAATTTGATATCTGCTGTGACAACTGATGAAAACGTGGCTCAAGCACTTCAACCCCTAGCAGTTGTGAGTTACGATAAGGCACTTTTCAGTGAACTTTCGAACCACGCCATCGAGTCTCATGCCATCTTAGAATTCTCAGGCTTGTCTCTGTCAGTGTCTTTAGGCTTCACTTTCGCAGGCATCACCTCACTCAAACAGGTAAAAAATTTGTCCATAAACTCCTGGAGGCTCTACTAAGAGAAACTTGCTGGCGGATGACTAAAAAGAATGAAAAGGATAGAGGGATGAAATTGGGACCTCAGAGCCGGTCAAGCACACGTCCTGTCCCGTTCACAAAATCACATAACCCCCCACAGACTGCGTCTATAATGATTCTTTACATTACTGTATTTCAGACAGCATCCTAAGCAGTAACTTTTCTATTTTCTCAACCATACAGATTGTATTTAATTATTGCTGTCAATTTTTAAATCCATGTTGCTTGGAGGCCAGCACTGCAAATACTTCAGCATCCACAAACTTTGAGCATCTTTTCCAGATACCAAGTCTGCAGCATAAGTCACATACAGAGATTTTAAAATGAATTCTTTGCATATTTATTTTTCTTCTGGCTTTACCAACCCCTTTATGGTGCAAGTAAATACAGAGGAGAGAAATTTTCAGCCTCCACTTTTCATCTGATGACATCTTCTGGAAAATTGTTCTTCTAATATATAAGTGACTACAGCAGAATAAAACATGCTGTATTGCTAAACTCTTCTTAACATTAAATTCAAAAATCAGTCATTTTATATAAATATTTCCAAAATGTATGGTGACAATGTTTGAACCATTTATCCATCTCATTAAATTATCTTGGCAGGGGTATGGTATTACAGCTTATGCATTTGTATGTTGTCACTGCTACTGTTCGATGTTTTTATACTCTACAGTGAGCTTTCCAAATTGGAGGAGCAAAAGCAGAAACTTCTCACACAGATAAACAATTTGCAGAAGGAGGCAAAGACCGTAGGCAAGCAACTGGAGAGATACAAGTACGTAAAAAACAGGATGGGAGAGCTAAGCAGAGTTTCTTCACTAGCGGAAATGAAATGAGCTGAATGTTTCATCATGTGTCACTAAAACACTGCCAGAGCTTAGCTTTTGCATTAATTGAAATCAGTAAAACACCTGTGGACAGACTTCCTTTTTATTTTTATTTTTTTTTGCTATACAGCAAAATCCTAGAGATCTGGGTCTTCAAGTTAATTATCTGGCTAATGTTATCCAGGTAATTGCTCTAACTGGCTTTTTCAATGGATGTTCAGCATCACTGTCTGGATAGTGCTATTCAAATAGTTCTGTGGTAGTGTGGACATTCCATCAAACTGTGGTTAATGGCAGTGATATACAGTCTATCAGAACATTTCTATGGTCTGGATAGTGGCACTTGAATATACCTGACTTATTTAAATGCATTGGTTGACATTTAGAAAAATTAACGCTGATCTTGGTCTTTAATATTGGCTCAATAGTGTTTAAAATCCTTAATAATATATAATGTAGTCTTTTATCATTTGCTTACAGTGGCTGTAGTATAGTAATATAGTAAATGATGGAAGATAATGACCTGCATAGTCTATCCAGCCTTCCCATCAAGGTGGCTGGAACTGCACCTACAGTTCTGTTCTGGTTACTCTCCTTCATGATTAAATACTGGTATCACAAAAAGAGCAGTTGTCAATTTGCCACGTCAGCCAAAAGCAGTTATATGTGATGCAGTCTTGGAGGAATGATTTTGTGTTTTTTCTGCAGCACAGTCACATTAGTTAGCAATATATGATTAAACCAACAATCCAACAGTTGCTAACGATTAACATTTTCCTTAGCATCCATTCGAGACCAGTCCAGACCCTGAGGGTTATGTCCGTTGACCAGCAGATGGAAACAGGAAAAAAGTAGTTCTACGTGATTCACTCCTTAAGGGTACCATGGCGCCTCAGAACGTTCAGTATTTTGAATTACAAAGCAGTAGAACTCATGTTCACACTTCCAGGGAAATACTGTATCCATCAATACCTTTATCAGCAAGACACTGTTGTACTCTACTGACCCACAGTTCCCCAATTGTTGTAATCATCCAGGACTTTTACCAGCAAGATACTGTTGGTGTCTACTGACACCTTGGTGTCCAACTGCTGTATTCATCCATTACCTCTACAAATAAGGCACTGTTGTAATCTGACAAACAGTTGTACAACTATTATAATCTTACATTATTATTATTATGAACAAGCAAAAATGTCCATTTTGTGAAAAAATGAAATGGGCCCTAGCAAGGCTATCGTCTAATGGCCATTATGTTTTTAACGGAAGCAGTAGCAGAAATAGCCTATGATAAGCAATAAGTGATAATGCTTTACAATGCAGGAATATCTGCCACTCTAGCTGCTTTTCTTGCTGTATTTCATTCTCTCTCACGGGCCCTTTCCTCTTCTGGCAGATTGGCAACTGTTTGCCGTTACAAATCTGCTCTCCTTTCTCTGTTCATTGCTCATCCATCCTTTCTACAGTTCTTTGCCGTTCTAAATCTGCTTGCCTTTCTCTAGTCATTGTTCTTTGCTCGTCCGTCAGTTCTGCAGCTCTTTGCCGTTCCAAATCTGCTCGTTTTTCTCTTTGTCTTTGTCTCTTCCTGTCTGTCATTTCTGCAATTCTTTGCTGCTCTAAATCTGCTCTCCTTTCTCTCTTCGTTGCTCATCCGTCATTTCTGCAATTCTTTGCCATTCTACATCAGTCCGCCTTTCTCTGTGTCTTTGTCTATGCTCGTCTGTCATTTCTGTAATTCTCTGACTTTCCAAATTGGCGTTTCTTTTTTTTATTGTTTGCTCTTTGTTCATCAGTCATATTCGCCACCCTGGACCTTTTCTTTGCAGTGGCTTGTTCCCTTTCATGGGCCTTTTGTTTGCTCATAGCTACACGCCTTTTTCTTTGCACTTCGGCTTTTTTCTGTTTAGCTTCAGCCTGCTCCTCAGCAGTTAACATATTGAGTCAGTTCTGCACTTCAGAACCGACAGAGACACTTTTAAATTTGGGATATTGTGGTGAATAGTAGTTAAGATATGTTGCAGTAGATGGTGTATGATATACAGCAGGTTGGAGTGTGCCTCTTCTTCCCTAGAGCAGTGTGTGGTGGTGGTAGCTCATTTGCATACGATTATGAACCCATCCAGCCATCCAGGAATGCAGATTGACAAATTATTAGATAAGGCACTGTAGCACTCTTGTGACACCCAGTTCTGTAAAGTTCACTGAAGTAAGTCAGAGAAACATTGTAAGAGAAGTCCTGCAAACTGAGAAACAAGGAAATAGAACAATTTAGAATGGAAGCATGTTCCTTAATATTCAACTAGGAAGGGCTTCTGGTCTGGTCTGGTAGGACTAAAGGAAAGAAAATTATCAGGTAAGGCATAATTTCTCCATTTGTTAATTTTAACTTTAAAATGTCTTCCCCTCCCGACTGAGATACATAGCACCCACGCTCATAACATATGAATGTGATATAAAATACGCATACTTGACCCTGATTTGTGTTTGCCAATTTTGGGCACAGACCATAGAAGTCTGCCTGGCTCTGGCCTTACTTCCCAACTACTGGAGTTGCCATCTAAGTTCATTCCAGCCTATTGAGATCTGTTTTGCCATATTCGAGACACTGACCATAGAAATCCACCCGACACTGATTTTGCTTCCCAGCTACTGGAGTTGCTGTCTAAGCATTGATCAGTTTTGTTTTGATTCCATCTTCTTTCTATTGTAAGTTCAGGAAAGCATTGAAGCAAATATAAATGGGAGATGAGATAATGTCTACAGTAGACAAACTGGGTGGGCTTTTATCATAAAGATTCCATATACTTGCTGCAACTGACGTTATTCTAGGTAGATATGTGTAGTAGATAACCAATACTGTGGATATAATAATAGGGTCCCTTTCATTGTAATTTTGTGCCTTTTTTCCTTAATAGTTTTTCTGAATGGGATCTATGTGAATGGACACGAGATCATGCAATATTCACCTTCCTTTATGATTCTATAGAGCTTACCATCACCTATGGAGAGCCTATAGGTGAGTGTATGAAATCAGTGTGACTGCCATTCCCTAACACTGTACAACTAAGGTTCATCTTATGGGTAGCTTATATCACAAAGAGACATAGGATTGATTTGAGACACCAGTATCAATGTAAGTTTGAGGAGTGGTGTAATTCTATGCAATGCCAACCATGCATGTTCAGAAACGTTTTCTAGCAATAGCTAGGACACATTCTGTTCACGCTGTTGGATGATATCACCTACATATGTGGCTGATTTACCCTGTTCTCCCATGAAGACCACCAATTACAGATAGGCAATGTTGCTTTCTGGGTAAAGGTAATGGTAATTTCCAAACACAACTAATTGGTTTGTATTGTCAAACCATCTTATTCCATCAGTTTAAGAAGTTAGTACAACCTCAGAGGATCCAAGTATGTTTTTTAATTTTTTTTTATTTGTACCCCGCGCTTTCCCCACTCATCGCAAGCTCAATGCGGCTTAGGTACTTATTTGAACATGGGGCAATGGAGGGTTAAGTGACTTGCCCAGAGTCACAAGGAGCTGCCTGTGCCTGCAGTGGGAATTGAACCCAGTTCCCCAGGACCAAAGTCCACCACTCTAACCACTAGGCCACTCTTCCATGCTGTTGTGCTTATTTTGTGCTTATTTTGCTCTGCTCTGTCTGTATCTGCTCTGTGTCTCCTGTATCCTGCAGATCTCACTGTTACCAGTCCCCAGAATCAACTGCAAATTTCAATGTTGCTCACCAGCGTCCCTGAAAGTGACATAAGTAGTAGAGTCCCATATTAGGCTGTTAATTTCTGATGCATTGCATGACAAAGTGCAAAAAAGGAGAATGCCTTGCTCCTTTGTGCGCATCCCAAGTGCCAATCTTGTACTAGGGTTGTCATTGTGCTTTCCATCTTCTGGTCTGTCTTTCTTTCCTCTACCAACATGAAAATTGGTCTACTTATCCCAGCTATATGGGAAAATAGACTACTTGAACCCCGCTTAGGCTCTAAGGTAAGGACGAAGCAAACTCTCATCGATATTCCTTTACTTACAAATCTAGTATCAAAAACTCCTGCTGCATGTTCCATCACAATAAGTAGGTTTACTTGATGTTCACATGGTTTGTAGAAAATGCCTATTAGTTAGAGACCTTATTCTGGACTATAATTTGGACATTGTCTTACCAAAACATGACAAATAGTCCATAAAGTATATAATTTTAGCCTATCATGGTTTCTGTCTTGGCTGTTAATTCCTTATGTACCCTCATGTTTCTTATTTTCATCAATCCAAAACCTTCCTTCCATCAAATTTGCTACAATTTCACTTGCTTCACTGTTTTTAGTGTTCTTGGTTCTGTTTTATGGAACAATCTACCAATCAAATTGCAATTTGAGTTATGTAAAATTATGTTTAAAATTATGTTTAAATCTGTTTATTGACTTACATAGTAACATAGTAGATGACAGCAGAAAAAGACCTGCACAGTCCATCCAGTCTGCCCAACAAGATAAACTCATATGTGCTACTTCTTGTGTATACCTTACCTTGATTTGTATCTGCCATTTTCAGGGCCCAGACCGTAGAAGTCTTGCCCAGCACTAGCCCTGCCTCCCAAACACCAGTCCTGCCTCCCAATCTCGGCTAAGCTTCTGAGGATCCATTCCTTCTGAACAGGATTCCTTTATGTTTATCCCACGCATGCTTGAATTCCGCTACCATTTTCATCTCCACCACCTCCCGCGGGAGGGCATTCCTAGTATCTACCACTCTCTGCGTGAAAAAATACTTCCTGACATTTTTCTTGAGTCTGCCCCCATTCAATCTCATATCATGTCCTTTAGTTCTACCGCCTTCCCATCTACGAAAAAGGTTTGTTTGCGGATTAATACCTTTCAAATATTTGAACGTCTGTATCATATCACCCCTGTTTCTCCTTTCCTCCAGGGTATACATGTTCAGGTCAGCAAGTCTCTCATACGACTTGTAACGCAAATCCCATACCATTCTCGTAGCTTTTCTTTGCACCGCTTCAATTCTTTTTACATCCTTCGCAAGGTACGGCCTCCAAAACTGAACACAATACTCCAGGTGGGGCCTCACCAACGACTTATACAGGGGCATCAACACCCCTTTTCTTCTGCTTGTCACACCTCTCTCTATACAGCCTAACAACCTTCTAGCTACGGCCACCTCCTTGTCACACTGTTTCGTCGCCACATACATCTCTCGAGGATTTCTATTCCCTAAGTGCATCACTTTACATTTCTTCGCGTTGAATTTTAATGTAATAATGTTTTTATTGATGAATGCATAAATGATACAATATCATGCCAATCCTTATAACTCCGGTAGTAAACATTTCAAACCTGTACTAATACATCTGAACATCTATCATCAACATTTTTGTTCCCCCTTCCCTTCCCCTTCCCCCTCCCTTTTTTTGTAATATGTTTATTGACTGTATCCATTGTTGAAGAGAAAATCTGTACAGAATTATTGTCAAGAAAGCTTTACAGGAACCTTTGGACTATATCAATCCGTAACCATAGCATTGTTCAGCAAGTTCATAATGAAAATAAATATGGAATGCTGTCAACATTCTGTAGTCAGTACATGTAGTTCCTGTGTTTCACTACTTTCCATGTCTCCTCCATCGTATGTCAAAGTTGTGATTCATCAACAAGTTAACGCCCACAGGGCAGGAGGAACATATCACGGTTTTAAATGCCATCCTCCTTTTCCCATCTCACAGACTCCCTTCATTCTATTCTTCGCGTTGAATTTTAATTGCCAAACCTTAGACCATTCTTCTAGCTTCCTCAGATCCTTTTTCATGTTTTCCACTCCCTCCCGGGTGTCCACTCTATTACAGATCTTAGTATCATCCGCAATTAGGCAAACTTTACCTTCTAACCCTTCGGCAATGTCACTCACAAATATATTGAACAGAATCGGTCCCAGCACCAATCCTTGAGGCACACCACTACTCACCTTCCTCTCCTCCAAGCGAATTCCATTTACCACCACCCTCTGGTTTCTGTCCGTCAACCAGTTCCTAATCCAGTTAACCACTTCAGGTCCTATCTTCAGCCTGTCCAGTTTATCCAAGAGCCTCCTGTGGGGAACCGTGTCAAAAGCTTTGCTGAAATCTAAGTAGATTATGTCCATAGCATGTCCTTGATTCAATTCTCCAGTCACCCAGTTAAAGAATTCAATGAGATTCGTTTGACACGATTTCCCTTTGGTAAAACCATGTTGTTTCGGATCTTGCAAGTTATTGGCTTCCAGGAAATTCACTATCCTATCCTTCAGCATTGCTTCGATTACTTTTCCAATAACCGAAGTGAGACTTACCAGCCTGTAGTTTCCAGCTTCTTCCCTATCACCACTTTTGTTAAGAGGGACCACCTCCGCCGTTCTGCAGTCGCACGGAACCTCTCCCGTCTCCAAGGATTTATTAAACAAATCTTTAAGAGGGACCCGCCAGAACCTCTCTGAGCTCCCTCAATATCCTGGGGTGGATCCCGTCCGGTCCCATGGCTTTGTCCACCTTTAGGTTTCCTAGTTGTTCATACACACTCTCTTCCGTGAATGGTGCTAAATCCACTCCACTCTCACATGTACTTTTGTCAGGCCATCGTGGTCCTTCTCCAGGATTTTCTTCTGTGAAAACAGAACAAAAGTATCTATTTAGCAAATTTGCCTTTTCTTCATCATTATCTACATAGCGGTTCGCAGCATCTTTCAGTCTCACAATTCCCTTTTTAGTCATTTTCCTTTCACTAATATACCTGAAGAAATTTTTGTCACCCCTCCTTACCTTTCTAGCCATTTGTTCTTCCACGTGCGCTTTTGCCAGACGTATCTCTCTCTTGGCTTCCTTCAGTTTCATCCGTGTTCCTCTTTTTGAGTTTTTCTGTATTTCTGGAACGCCAACTCTTTAGCCTTTATTTTCTCAGCCACTTGCTTAGAGAACCATATCGGTTTCCTTTTTCTCTTTCTTTTATTTACTCTCCTTACATAAAGGTTTGTGGCCCTATTTATAGTTTCTTTCAGCCTGGACCACTGCCCTTCCACTTCTCGTACGTCCTCCCAGCCCATCATCTCCTTCCTCAGGTATTCCCCCATTTTACTAAAGTCAGCATGCTTGAAATCCAGGACTTTGAGTTTTGAGTGGCCACCCTCCTCTTCAGCCGTCATATCAAACCAAACCGTTTGGTCACTGCTGCCCAGGTGGGCATCCACTCGGACATTTGACACACTATCCCCATTTGTGAGTACCAGATCCAGCGTCACTCCCTCCCTCGTTGGTTCCGACACCATTTGTCTGAGCAGAGCACTTTGAAAAGCATCTCCCAGCAACAGCACCTCTCTCTTCTTCCCCAACTTTTGAATATCTGCAATCAGATCTTTATCTAGTTCCTCCAATTGTGTCAGGGGTCTGTAGACAAAATCCACGTGGACAGAGGTTCTATCCTCTCTTTTTAAGGTGATCCATATTGCTTCTTCCTTTCCCCAGTTCCCTGTCATTTCAGTTGCGGTGATATCATTTCTCACATACAGAGCTACTCCTGCACCTTTACGAACATCTCTATCCTTCCTAAAAAGATTATAGCCTGGTATGTTTGCATCCCATTCATGGGAACCATTGAGCCATGTCTCCGTGACTGCAACTATGTCCAAGTCTGCCTCCAACATCAGGGCTTGAAGGTCATGAGCTTTATTACTTAGACTGCGAGCATTTGTAGTCATCGCTTTCCATCTACATTTTCTAGTATGTGTTTCAATTTTAGTGATTTGGGGGTGTCTTTTCTCTTTGGGTACCTTCATATCTTTTTGTTCCACCTTCCTTGCTTTTTCTTTTTCTTCCGCCTCAGTTCTATTTTCAGGAACATCACAATGCTGTAATGGAGCAGAAGAATTCTGTAGGGGCAACACTTGTGAGGGCAGATGCTTCTGTGTCACATAACGAAGCCTGCCTGAGCCTACTGTGAACCATCTATTCTTAGGTGGTTTTATCCTTTGAGGCAGTGGTGAGAATTTGGTATGATTCTGTGCAGTATGATTTTGTGCAGTCCTAGAAGTTGCTTTAAGTGCATTCAATTCCTGCTTCCTCAGCAATCCTCCAGACCGTTCAAGATGCTTTGGTTATGCACTCCTACCAGCAGAGGGAGACTGAGAACACTAAAACTTCTTATACAAATAGCCTGTGCAGACCTTCTACTAACCAGTATTTTCTCAGTCTCAGCAGAGGGTAGATGTGTGCAGCCTGTGCAGTTTACTCAGTCTGGTAGGCCCGTTTGGGGTTTCTAGGTTGGGTTGTAAATGTTAGAGAACCCACACTTGGATCTCTATTACAGGGTGTAAGTCCTAAGGGGCTTCTTATTCCCTGTGGGGTGTCACACCCGGGTGGCCGGGTCCCTCCCCCTGTGCTCTTCCTCTGGAGGACTGCTTGACCTCGGCTACAGACCTCGTTCTGTACCCTTGAGGTGTTTAGGCATCAGCAACGAGGTTTAAAAAAAAAATAAACGTTGTTTTTAAAAGGTGGCTATTTTGGCCGTTCTTGTGGCAGTCCAGAGATAAAACGTCTTCAAGGGCGTTCTTGCCTTAGGCGGTTTTGCCTATTAGTCTGTCAGAGCACAAAGCAACTGTTTGTTTTTATTGTGTTCGCAGCCATTATGTCTAAGCCGGCGAGGTGTCGGTTTTGCGCGAAGCGCGGCGTTGAATCGAAAGGTGGCCAGTGTAAATTTTGTGGGGAGCCTACGTTGTCAGCGCTCTTGCCCCCCGTGCTTTCCCCTGAGTCGGCGAAGGTGTTGGGCAGCGATTTGACCGCACATTCCGGGCCAGGAAATGCGGCCGTTTTGGCTGCACGTCCCAGGTCGGCTTCGACTGAGCCGTTTTTGGCGGGAAGAGCAGCCCTTTTGGCCGCGCATTCCGTACCGGCGTCGGGGGACCCGTGTGTGGCGAGATACGCGCCTAGTTTAGCCGCGTATCACGCGATGGACCTGCCGCCTCGGGAGCAAGGGGGTCCGTCGCGGAGACTGCGGGAAGTGTTGTTGGGGCTTCAGCAGCGTCAGGGGGGGTCTGGCTCCCCCCCTGAGTTTGTTTGGTCTCTGTATAATGCCTGGAGAGCTGGCCCCTCTCAGGCTGTTTGTTCCCTGGAGGCTGCTAGCTCAGTGGGAGTTAAGCGCCCACGGGTGGATATTTCGGAGCCTATGGAGATACTTTCTCTGCCTGGGTCGGACGTTTGGAGTGACCCAGGAGAAGGAGGATCTCTCAGATGTGTCTGAGGATCAAGATGGGCTAAGGCCTGGGGAAGATTCTTCAGTGGTTTGCATTTTTCATAAGGAGGAGTTGTTAGAGCTCATTGATCAGGTGATCTCTACTTTGAAGTTTGCTCCGGTGGCCACTCCCTTAGCGCAGGGACCCCAGGTAGATCCCTTGGTTAAGGGGATTCGGAGAGCCTCCTTTCCCATGAATTCAGACATTAGGGACATGGTTTTTCAGGAATGGTCTATGCTGGAGGCTGCTTGTAAGGTGTCTAGGGCTATGGCGCGGCTGTATCCCTTGCCTCCGGAAGATTTGGCCCTGCTGAAACCACCTACTGTGGATGTGGTGGTTACGGCGGTTACTAAGGCTACGGCCATTCCGGTGGATGGCGGTACAGCCTTACGGGGATCCTCAGGATAGGAAGCTAGAGTCCTTTCTGAAGCGCAGCTTTGTAGGCTTTGGCCTTGCAAGCCTCTGTGTGTGGGGGCTTGGTAGCCAGAGCTTGTTTCCGTTGGGTGGAGAAGCTCTTGGATGAGCCTGCGATAGATAGGACTGGTTTGGTTCAGGACCTGGCCAAATTGGAGATGGGGTCTTCGTTTTTAGCAGACACCCTTTGATTTGCTAAGGGCTTCAGCTAAGAATATGGCTCTGGCGGTGACAGCTCGCAGGGCTCTTTGGCTTAGGGGCTGGGTGGCAGATGCGGCTTCTAAAGCAAAGTGGTGTTCTCTACCTTTCAAAGGTTCTATATTGTTTGGAGAGGACTTGGATAAACTGATGAGTGGTTTTGGGGATATCAAGGTCTCACGGTTGCTGGAGTTACGGCCTAAGGCGGCTAGTCGAGGTGGTTCGCTAGAGGTCGGTTTAAGGATGCGAGGCGATACAGGCCGGGCAGATTTGTGTCTCCTTCTAAAAGCCATTTTTTCCAGCGGACGCAGTCCTGTCGAGGAGGTCGGGACTCCTCCGGAGGTGCCAGAAATGGTAATAAGTCCTCCTTATGAAGGTGTGCTTGTCCAGCCTCTGGTGAAGGTCAGGGCGCAACTTCGCCTGTTTTATCAGGGGTGGACCCAAATTACTTCAGATCAGTGGGTGCTGGAGGTCGTTTGCGATGGTTATGCGCTCGAGTTCGAACACCCGCTGCCGGATCTGTTTCTTCCCTCTCCTTGTCACTCTCGAGTCAAGTTAAAGG
This sequence comes from Microcaecilia unicolor, assembly GCF_901765095.1. NCBI lineage: Eukaryota > Metazoa > Chordata > Amphibia > Gymnophiona > Siphonopidae > Microcaecilia > Microcaecilia unicolor. The sequence goes on along the minus strand of NC_044039.1, from coordinate 148,167,420 downwards.
CTATTCAAGAGACTCTGGGTCGCTTAATCCAATTGGGAGCTGTGGTACCCGTTTCTCGGCACGAGCAGGGAATGGGTTGTTATTCCATTTACTTTGTGGTGCCGAAGAAGGAGGACCAGTTTCGACCCATTTTAGATCTCAAGAGGGCGCTCAAGGTGCCATCCTTCCGCATGGAGACTCTGCACTCGGTCATAGTGGCTGTTCGTCAGGGAGAATTTCTCACATCACTGGATCTCACAGAAGCGTATCTGCACGTGCCGATTCCAGAGGCCCATCAGCATTTCCTTCGTTTTGCTGTTGTAGGGAGGCACTTTCAGTTCTATGCTCTGCCTTTTGGTCTGGCAACGGCTCCACGCACCTTCTCCAAGATAATGGTGGTGTAGCAGTGGCTTTGCGGAGGCAGGGAATTCTGGTGCATCCGTATCTGGACGACTGGTTGATCCGGGCGAAGTCTGAGGCTCACAGTGTGGCGGTGACGGCTCAGGTGGTCGCGTTTCTGGAATCGCTCGGATGGGTAGTGAATGTAGTCAAAAGTCAGTTGATCCCATTGCAGAATCTGGAGTACTTGGGAGTGCGGTTCGACACGGCAGTGGGTTGTTTTTCTGCCGGATTCTCAGAACGCCTCTCTTCAGCAGCAGGTCCGGCTGTTAATGTCCGTTCAGAGCCTGACGGTTCGAATGTACCTTCGGGTTCTGGGCCTCATGGCAGCGACAATAGAGGTAGTACCATGGGCCAGGGCGCATATGCATCAGCTTCAGGCGGCTCTGTTGTCCAGGTGGTCTCCTCAAGTACACAGTTTGGAGTTGCGGTTGCCATTGAGGGGGGCTCCTTGGTGCAGTCTCCAGTGGTGGCTGTGCTCGGCTCATCTGAAAAAGGGCATGCCGTTGGAACCTCCTCAGTGGGTGATTCTGGTAACGGATGCCAGTCTGCTGGGCTGGGGAGCTCAGTGTCTCGGTCGTTCCACGCAGGGGCGGTGGTCGACGGAGGAAGCTCAGTGGTCTATCAACCGGTTGGAGACGAGGGCGATTCAGCTAGCTCTGTTGGCGTTTCGCTCAAGTGTGGTCGGAAAGGTGGTAAGAGTCATGTCCGACAACGCGACAGCGGTAGCTTATGTCAACCAGCAGGGCGGTACAAAGAGTCCACGGTTGGCAATCGAGACGGCTCTGCTCATGAGTTGGGTGGAAAGGCGTCTAGTGCAGATTTCGGCGGGGCACGTGGCCGGGGTGGACAACGTGAACGCGGATTTTCTAAGCAGATACATGTTGGACCCCGGAGAATGGTCTCTGCACCGGTCGGTATTCGACCAGATAGTTCTAAAGTGGGGAATGCCAGTAGTGGATCTCATGGCGTTGGCACAGAATGCTCAGGTTCCTCGGAATTTCTGTCAGCATCGGGATCCACGAGCGGAAGGGATCGATGCGTTGGTCCTTCCGTGGCCTTAGCGGGTATTGCTGTATGTGTTTCCCCCGTGGCCCTTGATAGGTGGAGTCCTACAGAGGGTCATGTGGGTCCGGTGTTGTTGGTGGCTCCGAATTGGCCGCGTCGACCGTGGTTCGGGGATCTGATGCGCTTGTTAGAAGGCGAGCCTCTGCGGCTGGGGGGCTCGGTGCTGTTGTGTCAGGGTCCAATTGTCATGCCGGATCCGGATCAGTTCTCTCTTACGGTGTGGCCCTTGTCAGGGAACAGTTGAGAAGGAAAGGGTTTTCCCCTCAGGTGATTCAGACGATGTTGCAGTCTCGCAAACGTTCGACGTCTTTGGCATATGTGCGTGTGTGGCGCATATTTGAAGATTGGTGTGGGGACCAGGCGTGTGTCCCTTCGACAGCTTCTGTGTCGTGCATTTTAGATTTCTTGCAGGATGATTTTGAGAAGGGCCTTTTCATTGTCATCTTTGAAGGTGCAGCTGGCTGCTTTGGCATGTTTTCGGGGTAAGGTGCAGGGCAGGTCAGTTGCGTCTTCCCCGGATGTGGTCCGTTTTTTGAGGGGGGTGAAGTTGCTTCGTCCTCCTCAGCGGCCGGTAGTTCTACAGTGGGATCTTAATATTGTTCTTGACTCTTTGGCGGGTTCTCCTTTTGAGCCCTTGGAGTCTTGTTCGAGAAAAGACCTTACTATGAAGGTGGTCTTTTTTGGTAGCCATATCGTCGGCTCGCCGGATTTCAGAACTTCAGGCTCTTTCACGTAGGCTTCCATTTCTGTGGTTTTCTAAGGAAAAGGTTTTGCTGCGTCCAGTGCCTTCGTTTTTGCCTAAGGTGGTATCCTCCTTTCATATCAATCAGGTGATTTTGTTGCCGGTCTTGGGGGACCGGACGGGGGATGCTTTCTGGGTCGTTTGGCGAAATTGTGCGCAGAGTGTTGAAGGTTTACTTGCGCATGTTGGAGGAATTCAGGTCTTCGGATAGGTTATTTGTCCTTCATGGGGGGCCCAAGAAGGGAGCGGCTGCTTCTAAGGCATCTATAGCTCGGTGGTTGAAGGATGCCATCTCTTCGGCTTACATATTGCATGGCTGTACGGTGCCGGTGGGGCTCAAAGCACATTCCACTAGGGGGATGGCGGCTTCTTGGGCAGAGAGTAGTTTTGTTCCACCGGTGGACATTTGTAGAGCGGCGGTGTGGTCCTCCCTGCATTCTTTTGTCAAACATTACAGAGTGGATGTACAGGCAAGGGAGGATGCCAGTTTTGGAGCTGCAGTCCTGTCCTCTGGGCTTCGCAGGTCCCACCCTTAGATGTGTTTACTGCTTTGGTACGTCCCAAGCGTCTTGAACGGTCTGGAGGATTGCTGAGGAAGGTGAAATTAGGCCTTACCTGCTAATTTTCTTTCCTCTAGATCCTCCAGACCGTTCAAGAGCCCACCCAGTGTATCGGACAGTTCAGTATGATAATTTCTTTAGACTTCAGTTGCTGATATTTCTAGTAGCTCCTGTGATTTGGGTCCTGGAGTTTTACTAAGGGCAGATTGTGGTACCGTTTGTGTCCATCTGCAGTTGAATTCCCCCGTCTTAAGGGGAGGAGATCTGAGTGTGGATTCAGTGGTTTTGTTTAGGTGGAGGTGTTTTGTTCCTCTGCTTTGTTACTGTTTTACTGGTTAGTAGAAGGTCTGCACAGGGTACTTGTATAAGATGTTTTAGTGTTCTCAGTCTCCCTCTGCTGGTAGGAGTGCATAACCCAAGTGTCTTGAACGGTCTGGAGGATCTAGTGGAAAGAAAATTAGCAGGTAAGGCCTAATTTCACCATTTTACATGTTACCCATGCTGTGCTTTTATTGGAGTGGTGGCATATCAAATTTAAACAAATAAAATTGCTAGACCAACATTTCCTGATAAAAGGCCATTCACTGTCCAAATTAAAGCATCTCGTCCCCAGGGGGTTTCAAAGGACTTTGGGTTTTGAGAGAGGACTCTAAGCTCCCAGACTCCCCCTCATCCCTAGACCCTCCCTTGTTTACTGCATTAAAAGTTGTGAAAGGGACAAATGGAGGCAGAAGTAATATTAGCTTGCTGGTGCCCCTACTCAGTCTAAGATGGTTAAAGATGCAACTAATCTTGATGCTCATCATCTAGAATCATTTGATCCTTTGGAGCGAGCAGATATTGGTTCAGCCCTTTGGGATAGATGCAGTTGTCCAGAGTGATCTAAGGGCTTAGATACCCCTTAAAGCTCTTAGGAAAGGGAGGGGAGAGAAACTGGTTTTGGAGTGCTTCGAGACCCCTGGAAGAGTGAGTGTTTACTCCTGACAGGGGAAAAGGGCATTACTTTGGGATGTGAATGGTCTTTTATGCAGAAGAGGGGAATAAGCTAGTCTTACCATGAATGGTAAGGCTGATGCCTTATTGGAAATGTAAGATTATTACCAGCTACAGTAAAATTGGGTTTATGTAGTATTTACTAAAGGCTTAACATCTTTAGTAAAGGGTGCAGACTGTTAATTGCACTAACACAAGTTGGTAAGTTGCCCCCAAAATAAGGGATTGTGATTAGAAAATAAGGGAAGAGGGGCTGGCAGTCAGCAACTAAAGTGAAAGGTTTTTTTTTTCTTCATCTGATTCAGCAGTTTTGTATTTGGATACAGAACTACTGCTTTATTGACCCACATGAAAGTTAACTTACTTTTGGAGAGTGGTGTACTCATGTTCAAACAGGTCAATTATAATATCAATATTAATAGACTAGTTAGAACAAAATGATGGATGGGAGTATTAAAACTAGACTGCAGATTTGTTTGTTTATTATTTATTTATAGGGATTTATTAACCACCTTTATGAACAGATTCACCCAATGCTTTGTCACTGCTTTCTTCTTTACCTGGCAGATGTTGCTCTCTTCAATAACAAACCATGCAGAACCATCTCAGATGTGGCGTTTGAATCTCTAATTGATGGTAAGAATTAGAAATGAAGCCTAGGGAAAAGATATGACGGTATGAGGGAACAGAATTCATGTAAAATATTTGTGGGGCTCAAGGTGTAAATGCCATAGTTTTGCTAGTACTGGTTTTAGTCACTATTTGAATTCCCTAGAGTGACATGGAGGCATATTTTCAAAGCACTTTGGGAGGCTAAGTTCCATAGGTTTCTATGGAACTTTGGGAGGCTAAGTGCTTTGAAAATGAGCCCGATAGGCTTCCTTATCATCCATGCTAGAGGAGTGGGTTATGTCCTGCCAGCAGGTGGAGACAGGAAAAACTGGCGAAGCTGATTTCTCCCTTTAATAGGAGGCTGATGCTGCATTCAGCATCTCAGTATTTTTCTAGCACCAGCAGATGGTGCAGACATTTGGCCTGGTGCAGCAACTACAAGTAGAAAGATATAGGCCCAGGTTCCCAATAGAGCATATACTGAGTCCGTGAGCTGTTGTAGGTAGCAGTCCTTTAGGGCTGATTTCCCTCCCCTTTTGGGAACAGGCTGGAGGGCTAGTATTTGCAAAGTCCAGGCCATAGAGCCCAGGGATGCTAAAACCAGTGGTCCTGTCCCCTAGCCCCCCCCCCCCCCCCCCAAATCATTCTGAGGGTTTGTGGCTGCAGTGCCTACCGTCATCCTTTCCTTTCCTTGTGAGGCGGCTTAGAGGTGTGTGCAGCCTGTTTCCAAATTGCCTCCTGTGGTGCTGTGTATTTGAATTTGGTTAGGATCTGAAATGATCCACTCCCCCATTTCTTTCCCTCCACTTGTTTCCATTATGTTTGGGGAAGAAGAGAGGTAGCACATTGCAGTAAGTAATGGTGTGTTTGCCAGTGCATTTGGCCTAGCCTGGGAGTAGGCAATCAGGCACCAGCTAGGTGAGTGCAGCTGCTTTCCTACCACTTGCTTCCAATATGAATGGGAAAAAGGGAGGTGGCACCCAGCAGGTTTGTCATAGCAGTTCAGTGTCAGCCAGTGCATTTGGCCTGGCTTGGAAATCAGGCAAGTAGATACCAGGTTGAGTAGGTGCAGTCTGGAGGTTTAGAACCAAGCTAAAAGTGAAGCTGGAGAGACTCCCCAGATTGAGCTGTGGCCTGTGCAGTTTTTATGGCATAAGATTAGTCAACACTCGTGGTTTAATGGGCTCACTAACCTTTTTATAGCTGCTTTGTTCCAAAAATAGTTACGTAAAGAATGCTGGGCCCTTTATCCCCTCTTTCTTGCTGACAGAGAAATGGGGGGTTCATAAAGGCTACATATTTACACTCAAGCATGGCAAAGCCTGTGCAGCTGTAGTTATCTACGGAGTTAATATGTTAGATAATATCACATGTAGGTCAGAGCTCCTCTCTTCTCCCCACCCCTAGCTAGAGGAGCAATGGTGGGAGCAGCTTGTAGAACCAGCTCTCTGCCCCTCTACCCAAGTGAAGCTTCCCAGAGTTCCTTTAAGGCCAGATTCAGTTTGTGATGCATTAAAAAGCTCTGCAGTGTGATAAATCTCTCTATATAAAACGCACCTCCAACATTCTGAAGCCTCCACAAGTCCCAACATTCCAAATGCATGGTGGTGAAACCCAGAATTTGCCCATGAGTGTTTGCCCTGCCCACCACGTCAAACGTCATGACGTCGAGGGCGGACCAATGACAAACAATCGCATCGCGAACCCGTTACTAAGCGACGGTACGTGACGAACAACGCATCACGAAACAAAGAAAACCAGCAGCACACAGTTGCTACGCAACGTCAACAGCAATGCTAAAAGGACCAATCACGCAACAAGGCTACGGAACAAGGGAGCAGAAGGAAGAACACAAACCGGGAACGTCAAGAAAAACAAGGAGACAACGAAACTCCCTGGAAGCCGATTCAAATTTGGAAGACCATGCTTAAGATCACGGTATGTGCTTTCCCCTGACAAAACGCCATGCTTAAGAACACAGTATGTGCTTTCCCCTGACAAAACGCCCTACCAGAACAAAAAAACGCTATTCAACATCGGAAGTACTATGTACAATTTCACAGCTGAGACCTCATTTTCACACTACTCTTGCACACTCTTTCACACACACACACCCACTTTCTCTGTGTGTCACACACACACACAGACACACATACATATACACACTCTCACTGTTTCTAAAACCTTGCTAGCGCCCGTTTCATTTGTTTACGAAACGGGCCTTTTATACTACTTTTAAATAAAAATCCTGGATGTCCTGCTTAATCAGCACCTTCAGATTCCACTTTGAGCCCTTGCTAGCCTTAATCTCTTTCCCTACATGGAAGGAACCACAAGTTGACCTTGGAAGTGCATGAGAGGTTTAGAGTATTCCACTGATTGGATGAAAAGGAGATAACCAGCTCAGTAGAGAGAATGCCTTCTTAAAAAGAAATAGTGCCAGTGGGGAAGTTATTTGGAAAAGAAGCTGGTGCCTCTTATTTTCTAAGGCTCGGTCTCCAGGTAGTTTTCATATGGGCCATGAAAGACGGTAATCTCTAGGGAGATCCTGTATTCCTGAGTGGTCATAGGCCTCTCTATTCTCCACCCCCCCCCCCCCCCTTCATGTTTCATTATACATCTAACAGCTGGAGATGTGATCTCATCAGTCTCCGATACTTGATTTTAAACTTAAAGTAGCCAATACAATGTTTTATATTGTTCCTGCTGAATAGAAGGATACAGTGTTACTCAACAGGCTTGTCCTTATCTTATAAAACCACATAGGTATAACCACATGGTATAGACTGACCTGCACTAAAGGAATTGAACAGACGCATCAGCAACGGACCCAGGACCTTAGCAAAAGTTTTATAAAATTTGTTGGTGAAACCATCTGGTCCTGGTGCCTTGCTGGAGGAAAGACCTCGGATCGCTTGAAGGATCTCCTCTAAATCAACTGGCCGAGATAATTTTTTGTTGGGCCCCTGCTGAGAGCTCCGGCAACGTAACCTGATGCAAAAATTCCCAGATATCCTCCCTCGAGGGGTGTACATCCGGAGTATAAAGATTTTCATAAAACCTCTGAAATTACCTTTATATCTGCGGTAACTCAGATGTTATTGTGCCATCCTCTGTTTTGAGGGTAGCCACATGATTGCGAGTTGCTTGCTTTTTAAGCTTGTGAGCTAGAAGTTTAGTAGATTTATTGCTGAACTCAAATTGGCATTGCCGAACCCGTTGCAATTGCTCAGCTATGTCAGCTAGTTGCAGCTCATGTAATTAATTTTGCAATTTATGTACTTGCTCTAATTCTGTGTGTGAGTGTTGCGGGGCCTTCCGAAGTAATGTCTTTTCTACTACTAACAGTTTCTTCCTCAGGTCCTGCTCCGCCGTCCTACGCTCTCTCTGTATATGGGACTTTAAGGCTATGAAATGTCCTCGCAGTACTGCTTTCAACCCATCCCACGTAACACCCAATGAGACTTCCCCATTATCGTTGAACTGAATGTACTCCTTAATATGGTTCTCTATTTGCACCACATACGATAGCTCTGATAAGATAGAATCATCCAGCCGCCATAATGGCCGGACTCTCTGCGTCAGTGGAAAACTCAGCTTTAATACTACTGGGCTATGATCTGACCACATGCGGCAGACGATTTGATGTTCCAGAATTACATGCATCAGCTCAACATCCCCCAACCAAAGGTCAATACGTGAGAGGCTGGTGGACCTGAGAAAAATAGGTGTACTCCTGTTGTGCCGGATAACTTTGCCTCCAATAGTCTAGTATCTCCCACCACTCCAAAAAAGCGTGAAACAACATGCGGTCTCTCCTCGCATACAGTACCATTTAGTGGAGTTGTCTAAGTAGTAGGAATAGATGGGGATTGAGAGTTATATTGAAGTCTCCCCCAATGAGCAGGCGACTTACTTTGTTTCAACAATGCTTGATCTACTACTACTACTACTCATGGGGAGGAATGCTGGCTTCGGCCTAACCCCTGGTAAGCCTTTCCTCAGCTGAGAGGTGCCCAGCTCTACCACCGGCTGCCTTTCAGGTGCTGTGGAGGACTTGCAGCTCATCTGCATATCCTTACAGCCTTTTCCGGGGTGACACCCAGGTCCACTCCGATCCACTCAGGGCCTCCGCTCTAGGTGCGCATTTTTCTCTTTACATCTAATCTTCTTCCCAGTTGCTAAAGTACCTCAGTTGTTTATGGCCCCTATTCACATTCTCTTCCTAGCCCTGTCCCTTCCTAATCTTTTCCCTCACCCCCTACCTCTCTCCGCTACAGGAACTCACTGCCCATCCATCGATTTCATCACCTCACCTTCTCTCCTACCCTCTTCCTCCCTCTTGGCTTTTAATCTCTGTCTCTTTCTTCCCTCCATTTTACCTTCCCCATTCCACCTAAATACCTCTCGCCTTCGACGCCTTTGTGGTCACACCTCTCCTACTCTCCTCCGCTCTCTTTTACTCCTCCTCTTACTCTCAGCCGGTGACATCAATCCCAATCCTGGCCCTCCTCACCAACTATTATCCCAACTCTACAGATCTCACCGCGACCTCTCTAACCTCATCTCTATTCCTCTACTCCCCTCCTCTTCTCTGCCTTTCTCTTGCGCCCTATGGAATGCCCGCTCTATCTGTAACAAGCTCCCCTATATCCAGGACCTCTTTATCTTGCGTCACCTCCATCTGCTTGCCATAACAGAAACCTGGCTCTGCCCTGATGACTCTGCTTCAGTCGCAGCCCTCTGCCATGGCGGTTATCTTTTTTCACATACTCCTCGCCCTGCTGGTCGCGGGGGTGGTGTTGGACTACTTCTCTCTCCCTCCTCCAGACTTCAACCCCTTCTTCCACCTCAATCTCACTGTTTTTCCTCCTTTGAAGTCCACTCCATCCGCCTTTTCTCTCCTCTGCCTCTTCGAATAGCGGTCATTTATCGTCCCCCTGATAAGTCCCTTTCATCCTTTCTCAGTGACTTTGATGCCTGGCTTGCCTTCTTCCATGATCCTTCCTCCCCCTCTCTCATCCTTGGTGACTTTAATATTCCTGCTAATGATCCTTCCAACTCTTATATTTCCAAGTTACTCGCATTAACATCCTCCTTTAATCTCCAGTTATGCTCCACCTCCCCCACTCATCAAAATGGTCACTGTCTTGATCTCATCTTCTCCTCCAACTGTTCACCCTCTAGTTTCCTTGCCTCTGATCTTCCCCTCTCTGATCACCATCTTATAACTTTCACACTTAAATCTCCTCCCTCCCAGTCCCGTCTTATCTTATCTAATTTATCTAGGAATCTTCACGATATTGACCCTTCATCTCTATCCTGCCATGTTTCAAACCTCCTCTCTACTGTGGCACCATCCACGTCTGTCAACAAGGCTGTTTCTTCTTACAACAATACTCTATCCTCTGCCTTAGACACTCTTGCACCTTTGATGACCCACCCTATAAGGCGTACAAAACCCCAACCTTGACTGACTTCTAATATCCGCTACCTACGTTCCTGTACCCGCTCCACCGAACGCCTCTGGCGGAAATCTCGGGCCCTTGCTGATTTCTTACACTTTAAGTTCATGCTGACCTCCTTCCAATCTGCTCTTTTACGCGCCAAACAGGATTATTATATCCAACTGACCAACTCTCTTGGCTCTAACCCTCGACTTCTCTTCACCACATTGAACTCTCTCCTGAAGGTGCCCCCTCCCCCAACTCCCCCTTCATTATCTCCTCAGACCCTTGCTGAATTCTTTCACGACAAGGTTCAAAAGATAAACCTTGAATTCTCTACCTCGCCACCTCTCCCTCCACTAGTCCGTTCCCCTCTCTCTTCTTCCCCTCATTCCTTTTCCTCTTTTCTTCCTCAAAATGTACCACCTGTTCCTCTGATCCCATTCCCACCCACCTTCTTAATGCCATCTCACCTGCTCTTATTCCTTTTATCTGTCACATTCTCAGCCTCTCACTTTCCACTGCAACTGTCCCTACTGCCTTTAAACATGCTGTGGTCACACCTCTCCTTAAGAAGCCTTCACTCGACCCTACTGGTCCCTCTAATTACCGACCCATCTCCCTCCTCCCTTTTCTCTCCAAATTACTTGAGCGTGCTGTTCACCACCACTGTCTTGATTTTCTCTCCTCACATGCTATTCTTGACCCACTACAATCTGGTTTTCGCCCTCTCCACTCAACCAAAACTGCGCTTACTAAAGTCTCCAATGACCTATTACTGGCTAAATCCAGAGGTCTCTATTCCATCCTCATTCTTCTTGATCTTTCCGCTGCTTTTGACACTGTCGATCACAGCATACTCCTCGATACCCTGTCCTCACTTGGATTCCAGGGCTCTGTCCTTTCCTGGTTCTCTTCCTACCTCTCCCTCCGCACCTTCAGTGTTCACTCTGGTGGATCCTCTTCTACTTCTATCCCTCTGCTTGTCGGCGTACCTCAGGGTTCTGTTCTTGGTCCCCTCCTCTTTTCTATCTACACATCTTCACTTGGTTCATTAATCTCATCCCATGGCTTTTCCTATCTTCTCTATGCTGATGACTCCCAAATCTACCTTTCTACCCCTGATATCTCACCTTGCATCCAAACCAAAGTTTCAGCGTGCTTGTCTGACATTGCTGTCTGGATGTCTCAACGCCACCTGAAATTAAACATGACCAAAACCAAGCTTCTCATTTTTCCCCCCAAACCCACCTCCCCACTCCCCCCGTTTTCTATTTCTGTTGATGGCTCTCTCATTCTCCCTGTCTCCTCAGCTCGAAACCTTGGGGTTATCTTTGACTCTTCTCTCTCCTTCTCTGCTCATATCCAGCAGACCGCCAAGACCTGTCATTTCTTTCTTTACAACGTCCGTAAAATCCGCCCCTTTCTTTCTGAGCACTCTACCAAAACCCTCATCCACACCTTTGTCACCTCTCGTTTAGACTACTGCAATCTGCTTCTTGCTGGCCTCCCACTTAGTCACCTCTCTCCTCTCCAATCGGTTCAAAACTCTGCTGCCCGTCTCGTCTTCCGCCAGGGTCGCTTTACTCATACTACCCCTCTCCTCAAGTCACTTCACTGGCTCCCTATCCATTTTCGCATCCTGTTCAAACTTCTTCTACTAACCTATAAATGTACTCACTCTGCTGCTCCCCAGTATCTCTCCACACTCGTCCTTCCCTACACCCCTTCCCATGCACTCCGCTCCATGGATAAATCCTTCTTATCTGTTCCCTTCTCCACTACTGCCAACTCCAGACATCGCGCCTTCTGTCTCGCTGCACCCTACGCCTTGAATAAACTTCCTGAGCCTCTACGTCTTGCCCCATCCTTGGCCACCTTTAAATCTAGACAGAAAGGCCACCTATTTAACATTGCTTTTGACTCGTAACCACTCGCCTCCACCTACCCTCCTCTCCTCCTTCCTGTACACATTAATTGATTTGATTTGCTTATTTTTTTTTTGTCTATTAGATTGTAAGCTCTTTGAGCAGGGACTGTCTTTCTTCTATGTTTGTGCAGCACTGCGTACGCCTTGCAGTGCTATAGAAATGCTAAATAGTAGTAGTAGTTGTTCCCCCATCCCCGCCCCTAATCCCTCCCGACCCTCCCACCACACCCAAAACATTGAGATCCTCCCTTTAAACATAACAGAGAGGTATCAAATGAAAAGAAGTGACATTTTCTCTCCGCACCCCTCCCACTTCATAGATTTCTAAACTTAGATTAAGATACTCATCATATTCCCAACAGACTATTACCCATCATTACAAAAATAGGTTAAATTTCTCAGGCCGAGCTTCACTCAGTCACCAAACAAACCAGATGGCCTGATTAACAGCCCACACACGTAATGCACTCAGGTCAGCTGTCCATCAGATTTTTGATGCTGTAGATGTTTGTGACCTTTTTCCACTCGCTGCTATTGCGGACGTGCCGGCAAGGAGGTCACTCTTGAGCTTCTTAAGGCTGACTCAGGTTCCGCAGTGCTGCCCTCCGGTAGAATCTCTCTGGTGTCCTCTATCAATTTGACTTGCTGCATACGGCCATCCTTGTAAAAAACCAGGGCAAATGGATGTCGCCAGCAATATTTAATCCCCAGTTCTTGGAGCTTAAGATTCACTGGTTTCAGCGCAGCTCTATGCTTCAGGGTTGCTGCGGCCAAATCCTGATAGATTTCAATAGCATACGTATCCCATTTGAAGTTATGAGCTTTGCGGGACCTCTGTAATACCTGTTCCTTTAGCTTAAAGTCCTGAAAACAGACTATAATATCTTTGGAGAGATTTCCTCGTGCCGGTCCCAGGGCTCTATGCGAACGCTCCAGCAGGATCCCCACAGGCTCAATCGCTGTTCCCACTTCCACTAACAATGAGCTGACAATTTGCTGCACTGTTGCTTCACAGTCCTGATACAGCGGAACCTCCGGTAGTCCTCTAAAACGCAAGTTGCGCCTACGGCCCCGGTTCTCAAGGTCCTCGATCTTTTCTGCAAGCTGCTGAAATTCTGCTTGCGCACCATCACATCGCTTATGGATCGAGCTTAACTCCTCTGCCTGATCCTCCATTCGAGTCTCCACGTCCTCCAGTCTGGTCCCGAGCTCTCGAATTTTCCCCCGTGGGTCCGCTTCCAGGGCGGTTAAGTCCGCTAGCACTGCCTTCAGATTTCCGCCATTCTTTAAATTCATCGAGAGGCATTGTCTCCGACATTGCCTTGTACATCGGAGAGCCAAATAAGTCTGGCGGAGACGATTCCCCTAACTGATGTACCTGCTGCGGGGCCTCCAACTGCAGGCCTGCCCCACGGTTCGCGGTTGCGAACCTGAACTGGGAGAGAGCTGCTTGTCGATTCATCTCAAAAATCAAGAAATATGGAATCCTCGATAGAACTTAACTTCACTCACTCGATCGCTGCACTGCTGGGAGTATAGGCTAGATCAAAAGTATAGTTTAACTCGGAGGGGAGCTGGAGCTACAATTTCAAGCGACCATTGCAGTCGATGACGTTACTTCCTCCGCCGTGTTTGCTTATTTTAAATCAAATCTCTTTTCATGATACTGAAACCACATCGTGTATCTACTCTGCTGGTTTCTCCAGACTAGGATTGTTTCATGTAACACCTTATCTGAATGTATATTTGGACTGATTTTTATGCCTTAAGTTTTATACATTTAAAACAGAAACTCTTCTTACTGCACTGTACAGCAAGCTCTGCACTTCTTTGGATCGGAAATCATCTAGTGTCATAGTTTCCACTGATCTCTACTCGGCCTTCGATGGTGGATCATGATCTCCTACTGCAGCAACTTTCCTTTATGGGTATTTCGGGATTAGTTTCATCTCGGTTCACCTCCTATCTCCACAGATGTTCTTATTTGGTGTCTGGACCTCTTTCTTCTAAGAAGTACTCCTAAACTGTGGAGGTCCCTCGGGGATCAATACTTGCACCACTCCTCTTTAAACTTTTTCTCTCTCCATTAATCTTGCTCTTTCAATCCACGGGCTGCAGTCCATGTTGTTAAGTGGATGACATCCAAATTGTATATTCCTATAAGGTGAATTCCAAAGACTCTTTTACTTTAAACCTTTGAGTTGAGCAGGTCGCCTCATGGCTCAGAGATTACCAGTTTGCTCTCAATGTTTCTAAAACAGTATCTATGCATTTCCCAAAACCTTACTCTAATATACTAACTCCACCATTTGTTCAGAGGCAAACCATAGCCTTCAGTAAGGTCGTTCAGTCCTCTTTCTTCATAATACAGCAGCAAGGCCACCAAGAAGGGGGGGGGGGGGGCAAGATTCCCCGGGCCTGGTCTCCAAGAGGGGCCCAGCACCGGCAAGGCTTCCAGAGGCAGGCAGGTTCTGCTCCTTTGGTCTATTTCCTGTTGCTGTGTGTCAGGACCCGGGTGATCACGTTAACGCGATAAATTGGGTCCCGGCACACAGGAGCAGAACAGTGACAGACTGAGGGAGGAGCAGATGCAAGAAGGTAAGGTGGGTGATGGTTACGGTGGCCTTGCCCCGGGCCCTGCTCTCTTTGCGGCCCTGTACAACAGATTTGTTCAGTAAAACCCTACCTACCTACTGCGTGTATACTTACGTTACTTATCTTCTTGGTTATCACACACGTAGATTACTGCAATGCTTTGTTCTTTGGCTTGCCTTTATCCTCTCTCAAATGCCTGTTGCAGCTGTAAAACATCTTTATAATGCCTGAAAATTTGATTGTTACTCCCCATCTCTTACCATATTACTTATAAATTGCTCCTTCTGTTTTATAAGGGTCTTCTGCCAGCAGTTCTTAATTACATTTCCAAGTTGCTTATTCCCTGCTTCCCTTCCCATTCCATTTGGTTCTCTCAACAATCTCTCCTTTACTTACCATCCCCTAATATCATATGCCTTGAGCGTAGCAACATATGCGGGTCCTAAGCATTGGAATACATTGCCCTATCACATCAAATCAGAATCCTTATACCCTGTCTTTAAAAAATGAAGTCCTGGCTTTTCTCTGTCATTTTCCTGTTAATTTTTCCTGCTGATTATCTGATTATCTTTCTCTTTTCTTTCCTCTAATCTTACTTTTTTTTTTTTGCCTTCCCCTCTCTGAGTTTTATTGTTAACTGCCTAGCTGCCATATGGTGATTGGTGGTATATAAAGTGTAATAAAATAAATAAACTCTTTTTCTATGTTGTATTCTATCATATAGCTCTAATCTTCTAACTTTAAGGCCCACACACAAGTTTAGTGAATGGGCCTGTGTAAGGAGAAGCTACAAGATTTAGCTTGCAAAGTAGCTGATGACTTACTCATCATCTTTTCAGATGACAGAGCTCCGACTTCCTCTCTTCTGGTCCATCGACTTATTTTCCAGTACATTGAAAGTAAAGGAAGTTTACCTATGAAATATACTACACAGCACCAGTTGCCACAGGTAAGGTACAAAAAAAGAACATATATGCTGGAAAGCATGGTGTAAAAACAAGCGCTAGAATACATCTGCAGAACTAATTAAAGTGACCACCCTGCTGTTAAACTGAATTGTTTGAATTTAAAGTGGAACCTGTGAGAGAAAAACCCCCCACAAAAAAACAAACCTTATCCTATATAGTTGAAAAGTCCCTAATTTTGAATGCACTGTGTATGATTCAGCTTCATACATATCAAATTGATTTTCTTTTTAGCTACTGTTTGAGATCTCACTTGTAGTGAACCGCTGCCGACTCTTAGGAGAAGAAATTGAGTTTCTGATGAAATGGGGTGCATTGTTTGACATTCTGAAGACAGAAGTACACAACACAGAGTAAGTAAGATCTGCCAGATTCAAAGCATGACTTAAGGCCCGTTTTCTGATAGCAAGTATCTACAGTGAGCCACTTTGGGTAATGGGAAAACGCCAACCTGATTTCTGCCAAAATAATTCTTTTAAAGCTTTATAGGAAGCTACATTGCTGGATTTTTCTGTTGCCATTTTGGCCTCTATGTGATTTTGATGGTTAGAGAGGTTCTGCCTGTTTGGTGCATCAATGAGAATCTTTTAAGAAAAGTATCCTATCACCTTCTTAGTCTCATTAGTTTTGCTTGTTTTTCAAGGTTTCATTCCTGCTGCTTTTTTGCTTAACAAATTAATAGAATTTTGGCATGACTTGCCTACAATCTTTGCAGGTTGGTCATTATTTTATCCTTGGATAGGTTTTCTTTTCCGTTTTTGCCACTGAAAAATGTCAACTCCTTTAGAATTTCAATTTTTGAGTGGTTGTAGTGAGAACGGTTTCGGTGATACAAGTCCTAATTTAGTGTTATGGCATCCATCTGGTGGATCTACTTGTTTAACTTCACCAGATCCTTTCTTAAAGTGTTTATTGTTAAATTGCAGAGCTGTTAAAAATAATACAGAGTTCCATATCATCAAGCTGATCAATCCATAGACTGGTGGGTTGTGTCCATCTACCAGCAGGTGGAGATAGAGAGCAAACTTTTGCCTCCCTATATGTGGTCATGTGCTGCCGGAAACTCCTCAGTATGTTCTCTATCTCAGCAGGTGGTGGTCACACACAGCAGCAGCTCTGGCTAGGCCTCCAAGCCTAATTTTTAGGTTTTGTTGAGTGCCTGGGGTTGAGGGCTCTTTTGAGCAAGTGCAAACCTGGTGGTGCCAGGTCCCTCCTTTTCTCCCCCCTCCCGCTGGCTCCGTTAAAAAAAAAAAAAAAAAAAATTTTGAACGTCCTTAAAGGCGTTTATTTCGACGTTTATTTAAGCGTCTATTGCAGCTACTCACTGGGACACCAGGTCGTTACAACTCGGAGCGGACAGCAGGTAATTTTAACCTTTTTATAGCGGGCAGGGGGTTCCCCGATTCTTCTCCTCGTGGCATATGGTGTCGGAGGGCGAGGGCGCAAAGGGTCGCTCCCCGGGTCGCTTGAGCGCTTCTAGAGGGGATGCGGGGGGTCTTAAAGCCTGATTCGCCCTTGTTGGGTGACAGTTTCGTGACCGATGAATGTCCCGGTCCTTCCTCCGGCGTGGCGGTTTTTCCCGCCATAAACGCCCATCCCCCGCTCCTCGCCTCCGCCATCTTGGCCGGCCACGGGGCTCGGACGGCTTCTTCTTGGGCCGCCCTTGAGGTTGGAGACATTAATGCCATGAACGCCCTTAATTTGGGCGACGGCACAGAAGCGGCTAAAGTTAAGAGCCGTTCTTCCCGCGCGGCTCCTTCGCGGAGTTTCGCGCCGGACGCCATTTTGGATGCGCAGCATGTCTCTCCCCCGCTATTTCGAGCGCCGGTTGAGGGTGCGTCTAGGGCTGTTGCCCAGGCTGCGGAAGTGCACAGTCTGGGGGGTTTCTCCCCCGAGTTTGTTTTGCTGCTGCATCAGGCCTTCCTCATGCACAACGCTGCCCCTGCTCCCTCGTCTGGTAAAGAGGTTGAGGTTCCCAGAGGTAAACGCCCTCGGGTTGATTCCCAGGCCTTGGAGGAATTTGTCTCCTCCGATGTAGATGAGGGCAGCGTGTCTGAGGTCTCCCAACGGTCCTTTGCGGATTCCTTGGAGGAGACGGATCCCCGCTCGGATGGAGCGGATGACCCCTCTGCAGCGCGGCTTTTTAGCCCAGAGGATTTGCCCAACCTGTTGTTACAGGCCATGGACACTTTGAAGATTTCCTCTCCGGAGGACGTCTCTCCCTCAGCCCCTGTTGGCTCTGCCATTATGCTGGGGACGAAGCGCCCGCCTAGAACCTTCCACGTGCATGATGCCATGCACACCTTAATTTCGGCTCAATGGGATGTCCCAGAAGCGAGCCTTAAAGTGGCTAGGGCTATGTCCCGCCTCTATCCTTTGGCTGTGAGTGAACGTGAGGCCTATCTGTGGCCTACCGTGGATTCTTTAATCACTGCGGTGACTAAGAAAACGGCGTTGCCGGTGGAAGGTGGCACGGCCCTAAAGGACGCCCAAGACAGAAGATTGGAGGCGGCCTTAAGGTCGTCCTTTGAGGCGGCTGCTTTAAGTTTGCAGGCCTCAGTTTGCGGCTCCTATGTGGCCAGGGCGTGCCTGACTGTGGTGCAGCGGGCTTCCCCCTCGGTTCATTCCTTGAGGGCTGATTGGCCGGCCCTGGAATCGGGCTTAGCCTATTTGGCAGACTTGCTGTATGATGTCTTGAGGGCCTCAGCGAAAGGCATGGCTCAGACAATCTCTGCGCGGCGGTGGCTTTGGCTGAAACATTGGTCTGCTGACCACGCCTCTAAATCCCGCCTGGCTAGGTTGCCTTTTAAAGGCAAGCTGCTCTTTGGGGTCGAGCTGGACAAAATCGTGACCGATCTCGGCACGTCTAAGGGCAAGAAATTACCAGAGGTCAGGGCTCGGGCTAGTACTCGTCCCGGTACCTCCAGAGGACGGTTGCAGGAAGCCCGTCGGTACCGCCCGGGCAAGTCGGGTTCCTCTGCCCCCTCTTCCTTCAAGAGGAATTTCTCCCCCAAGCAGCATTCCTTTCGCAGAGACCGCCGTCCCGGAGGTGCTCCCTCCGGTCCTCCCCCAGGGTCTCGTACCCAATGACGGGGTCTTGGTCCACGCCCCAGTGCAGATTGGAGGACGGCTGTCCTCGTTTCTGGGCGAGTGGACCACAATAACTTCAGACGCGTGGGCGCTGGAAGTCATCAGAGACGGCTACAAACTAGAGTTCTGCCGACCCTTAAAAGACGGGTTTGTACTCTCTCCCTGCAAGTCTCCGGTCAAAGCTGTGGCAGTGCAGCAGACTTTGGACAATCTGATCCGCCTGGGCGCGGTCGTTCCGGTGCCAGAAAGTCAGCTTGGCAAGGGACGTTACTCCATTTACTTTGTGGTACCAAAGAAAGGAGGTTCTGTCCGGCCTATCCTCGACCTCAAAGGGGTCAATCAGGCCTTGAAAGTGCGGCACTTTCGCATGGAGACTCTCCGCTCTGTTATAGCGGCAGTGAAGGCAGGAGAGTTCCTGGCATCCTTGGACATCAAGGAAGCGTACCTGCATATTCCCATCTGGCCTCCTCATCAACGCTTTCTGCGTTTTGCAGTCCTGGGACGACACTTCCAGTTCAGAGCCCTCCCTTTCGGGTTGGCTACTGCTCCGCGGACCTTTTCCAAAGTAATGGTGGTCATCGCGGCCTTCCTACGAAAGGAAGGGGTACAAGTCCATCCTTATCTGGACGACTGGTTGATCCGAGCCCCCTCTTATGCAGAGTGCGGCAAAGCTGTGGACCGGGTAGTTGCTCTTTTGAGCTCCCTGGGATGGATCATCAACTGGGAGAAGAGCCAGCTGCGCCCGACTCAGTCCCTGGAGTACCTGGGAGTTCGATTCGACACCCAAGTGGGCAGAGTGTTCCTGCCAGACAATCGGATTGTCAAACTTCAGGCTCAGGTGGACCAGTTCCTAGTAGCCTCTCCCCTTCGGGCTTGGGACTATGTGCAGCTGTTGGGCTCTATGACGGCCACGATGGAAGTAGTGCCCTGGGCCAGGGCTCATATGAGACCACTTCAACACTCTTTGCTGCAGCGCTGGACTCCGATGTCGGAGGATTATGCTGTGCGCCTTCCCTTGGACCCAGCAGTGCGCAAGGCGCTGAGCTGGTGGATGCAGACAGACAAGTTGTCTGCGGGAATGCCTCTGGTGACCCCAGAGTGGATTGTCGTCACGACGGACGCCTCGTTGTCGGGCTGGGGAGCCCACTGCTTGGGAAGGACAGCGCAGGGGCTCTGGTCTCCTGCAGAGGCAAAGTGGTCTATCAACCTCCTGGAACTCAGAGCCATTCGGTTGGCGCTTTTGGAGTTCATCCCGGTACTGGTGTTGAAGCCTGTACGGGTCCTGTCGGACAATGCCACGGCTGTGGCCTATGTCAACCGCCAGGGAGGTACCAAGAGCGCCCCTCTAGCCAAGGAGGCTATGAATCTTTGCCAGTGGGCGGAAGCGAACCTGGAGCAGCTTTCAGCGGCCCACATTGCCGGAGTCATGAATGTCAAGGCGGACTTTCTCAGTCGCCATACCTTGGAGCCCGGAGAGTGGCAGCTATCTGCTCAGGCGTTCTTGGACATCACGAAGCACTGGGCCAGCCGAGCCTAGATCTGATGGCGTCATCGGCCAATTGCCAAGTGCCGCGCTTTTTCAGCAGAGGACGGGACCCTCGATCCCTGGGAGTAGATGCTCTTCTCCAACAGTGGCCGACACAAGAGCTTCTCTATGTGTTCCCGCCCTGGCCCATGTTGGGCAGGGTGCTAGACCGGGTGGCAAAGCATCCCGGCAGGGTAATCCTGGTGGGTCCGGATTGGCCCAGGCGTCCCTGGTATGCGGACTTGATCAGGCTCTCAGTCGACGATCCTCTGCGGCTGCCAGTGGAGCAGGGCCTGTTACATCAGGGTCCCGTGGTGATGGAGGATCCCTCCCCCTTTGGTCTTACGGCCTGGCTATTGAGCGGCAGCGTCTGAGGAAGAAGGGCTTCTCAGACAAGGTCATCGCCACTATGCTGAGAGCGAGGAAGCGCTCTACTTCTACTGCTTACGCCAGGGTTTGGCGTATCTTTGCAGCATGGTGTGAAGCAGGCTCACTTTCTCCCTTCACTGCTCCAATTTCTTCAGTGTTGGCGTTCCTGCAAGAAGGTCTGGAGAAAGGCCTGTCGCTCAGTTCCCTTAAAGTCCAGGTAGCGGCTCTGGCTTGCTTCAGGGGCCGCCTGAAGGGTGCTTCCCTGGCTTCGCAGCCAGATGTGGTGCGCTTTCTCAAGGGAGTTAATCACCTGCGCCCTCCTCTGCACTCAGTGGTGCCTGCGTGGAATCTCAACCTGGTACTAAGAGCATTGCAGAAGCCGCCTTTTGAACCCTTGTCGAGGGCATCTCTGAAAGACCTGACGTTGAAAGCAGTCTTTTTGGTGGCTATCACTTCAGCCAGAAGAGTTTCCGAGCTCCAGGCGCTCTCCTGTCGAGAGCCTTTTCTGCAGTTCACTGAGGCAGGAGTGACTATTCGCACAGTGCCTTCCTTCCTGCCCAAGATTGTTTCTCGCTTCCATGTGAATCAGCAGCTCTGTCTCCCTTCCTTTCGTAGGGAGGACTACCCAGAGGAGTACTCTGCTCTTAAATATCTGGATGTGAGACGAGTCATCATCAGATACTTGGAAGTGACCAATGATTTCCGGAAATCGGATCATCTGTTTGTCCTGTTTGCAGTTCCTCGTAAGGGTCTGCAGGCTGCTAAGCCTACAGTGGCAAGATGGGTCAAGGAAGCCATTGCAGCGGCTTATGTGGCCGCGGGGAAGGTGCCGCCTATCCAGCTGAAGGCTCACTCCACGAGAGCTCAGGCGGCCTCGATGGCAGAGGCCGGATCCGTCTCCTTGGAAGAGATATGCAAGGCGGCAACTTGGGCTTCGGCTCATACATTCTCCAAGCATTACCGTTTGACTGTGGCTGCACGGGCGGAGGCCCGGTTTGGAGCTTCAGTGTTGAGGTCAGGGATTTCAATGTCCCGCCCTGGGTGAGTACTGCTTCGGTACATCCCACCAGTCTATGGATTGATCAGCTTGATGATATGGAAGGTAAATTATGTATAATCATACCTGATAATTTTCTTTCCATTAATCATAGCTGATCAATCCATAGCCCCTCCCAGATATCTGTACTGTTTTTATTCTGGTTGCATTTCAGGTTCAAGTTTAGTCTTCAGTTACTTCAGAAAGACTTCGTGTTCAAGTTTTTTTCACTTGGATTCTTCAAGAGTTAAGACGAGTTTGTGTTACAGTGAGCTGCTGCATTCCTCTCCCCTCCGTTTTACGGGGCTGGATTGAGACTTAAAATTCTGCCGGCACTCCCTCCCGCTTCGTGCGGCTGTAGGGCAGCTTTGTACCCCTCCCGCTTCGGCGGTGTTAGGGTCAGTCAGCTCCTCCCGCGGTTGCGGTTGCAGGATAAGCCAGATCCCCCCGCATCGGCGGGTGTGGTGTCCCTCCCCCGCTCCGCGGGGATGAGCTAGACGGATTCCCCTCCCCCACTTGTGTGGGGATGAGCTGGGTTATTTCCCCTCCCCCGTTTCGGCGGTGGTGAGCTGGGCAGAGTGTCCCTTCGTGGGTGTAATTCTCTAAGTGCTGAGTCCTGCGGATGGAGCTTTGATATCGACATACTGAGGAGTTTCCGGCAGCACATGACCACATATAGGGAGGCAAAAGTTTGCTCTCTATCTCCACCTGCTGGTAGATGGACACAACCCACCAGTCTATGGATTGATCAGCTATGATTAATGGAAAGAAAATTATCAGGTATGATTATACATAATTTTACCTTATTGTAGGACTTAATGGGAGATTTTGGGCCATGAGTGGTATATTTGACAGAGACTTGATTGCGTTTAGGAGAGGAGCTGTGTTTGGTGCAATGTGTGCCTCCGGGTTATAGATTTGCTATGAGTACCTGTAAAGCCCGAAAAGGTGGTGGATTGAGATTTTTGAGTAATAGTGCGTTTGTGCAATTGTCAGTTGATAGGCTTCCGTATAAAGAATTATTAGTGATGCATTAATGATTATCCTTTCTATATAGCTCTTTTATGTTTCCATCAAATTTATCATTTACAGATTAGGATGTTGTGTTGCAAATTACTGGCGAGTTATCCACAGCTTACCCTCATATTTTGTTTTTAGGGGATTTTTATGCTCCTATGAATAACTTGCTCTGTCAGCAGTCTAAAACTTTGTTTTCGTTATTGAATAATTTGGACTTGATACAGTGGGTTCATGTGCCTATGCATTCTGGAGGTCGTATTTTAGATTTGCTTTTTTTTTTTTTTTTGCTTTCTTAGTTACTGACTTCTGTTGTACCGTTATCTTGGACAGATCATAAGGCTATTATGTTTTCAGGGAGGAAAGAGCATATCTGTGAGCCCTCATTTGGGGAAGGTGTTGATCCTGCTACTATGTCTCCTTTGTTTCAGTATTTTCCTAACAGATTTATAGATTGTTCACTTGAGGAAAAAGCTACTTTGTGGAATGTTATCTTGGAGGGTGCCATAGATCAGGTAACTCCTTTGCGGAAGAGAAAGGTGGTATTGAATGATCACCAGCATTGATAATCATGCTGGTTTACATTTGTTGAAAAGGCAGATGCAGCATTATGAGAGGTTGTGGTGAAAACATAAGACTGAGGTTTGTCAACAGCAATGTTGAATGACACAATGGTTTTATATGTGGGAGGTTAGGAGGGCAAAGCGGGCTTATTTTCAGTAGTTGATTGAGAGAGCTGATTGCCCAGCTCGTAAATTGATGAAGTGGTAACCTGTTAGTGTGATGGGGTTACCACTGATGAGGTAGTAAAGCCAACTGAGGAGTGTCTTGCAGGGTATTTTGAAGTCAAGATTAAAATGTTAGGGGTGAAATCTGTTGAGGATTTGCCAAGTTCTTCAGGAGTGACACATTGGTCAGAATTTCATGAAGTGGCCCTAACTACTGTTGAAAAAGTGGTGTGGAAGGTAAAGAAGGGTTTTGGTGCCTTTGGACCCAGTCCCTCCAAATTGGTTGTTGGTACCAATGCATGGCCTTTTACCATTTTGTCATTTTGATGATGAACCAGAGCCTGAGTAATGGGGGTGGTTCCACTGGAGTGGAAGCAGGCTATAGTTTGTCCAGTCTTGAAAGGTCGGATGTTGGATCCTCTTAGGCCACAACATTATAGGCCTATTTCAAATATTTGCTTTTTAGCAAAGCTGGTTGAGCAACTTGTTTTAAGGCATTTGGTAGAATTTGTAGAGGATAATGCCTTATTACATCCTAGACAGACAGCCCTTCATTCCGGTGATGGTACTAAGACGACCTTGGTGGCATTTGTTAATGAGCTGCAACGTATTTTGGATGGTGGAGATTTGGTTTTTCTGCTGTCTATTGATTTGTCATCTGCTTTTAATATGGTAGACCACCGTCTGTTGTTAGATCTGTTAAAGCAGTTGGACTTGGCAGGTATGGTACTGGCCTGGTTTGATGATTTTCTTTCAGGCTGCACCTTTTCAGTTATTGATGGTTTGGAGTTGTCAGACCCAGACCTGTGACTTGTGGTGTCCCTCAGGGCTCAGCCCTATCCCCTATTTTATTTAATATTTTTATGAGCCCATTGTTAGGGGTTATTCAGCGGTATGGGGTGGTCTGCATGTATATGCAGACGATTTGTTGGTATTGGTTCAGGTTGATAAAAATTGACTGGATTTAACTCAGATGCAGATTTGCCTCTAGAAGTAGTGGGTTGGTTGTCCTCACTTGGTCTAGCGATAAATGTTGATAAAAACCATGCCAGTTGGATGACAGGTCATTGTATATGACCAGAAAAATCTATCCAGTTTTTGGGTAGGGAACTTCTGCTTGTTGACTCCTTTTGTTATTTAGAGTCGTCATTGATTTCCAACTTAATTTTACAACTTAGGTTGATTCTTTGGTTTGGCGTGGGTTTATGGTACTTCGTAAGTTGCGGGCAGTGCGAGGGTTTATTGCTGAGAAATCATTTCAGGTCTTGGTTTATTCTCTTTTTATATCATTGTTTGATTATGCAAATGGAATATTGGCAGGTATTTCAGCTGAGAATTTAAGGAAACTTCAAACCCTTCAGAATATTGCAATATAGATACTGGGTAAATCTGCTCAGTTATCATTGCATTATTGATTGCCTGTTTTTTTATCGTATTCATTTTGTTGGTGTTAACTCATAGGGCTTTTTATGAGCAGACAAGGTCCCCTTTGTTGAGTTTGCTTTGTAAGTATTTTCCGCTTCGATCTTTGCATTCAGCAGATTCTCTTCTGCTAAGTATTCCTGCAGTGAAAGATGCACGTCTTATGTCTAGAAGATGGAAGGCTTTTTTATTTGGCATCTTTGTTGTGGAATTCCCTTCTATTGACATTAAGGGGAACTCAGTCTTTGGTACATTTTAAAGCCCTGTTAAGGGCACATTTTTTTTCACTCGGCATTTATTGTAACCCTTCCTGGTGATTAGGGAGCGATTGGATGGGAGTCTGTTTGATAGTTGAAGAGTTTTTTGCAGTGTGTGTATGGTTCTATCCTGTTTTTAATGACTTTCTTTTCCTTTGTTTTTCTATTTTTTTATATTGTAATACGTTGTGATCTTATGTCCCTGATGCCTTTAAGCATGCCGTAGTCACACCGGTCCTCAAAAAAACTTCTCTGGATCCTACCTCTCCTTCCAACTATCGCCCCATCTCCCTTCTTCCTTTCTTATCCAAGTTACTAGAACCTGCTGTCCACTGTCGCTGCCTCGACTTTCTTCTCAACCTATTCTTGATCCACTCCAATCTGGCTTTCGTCCCCTTCATTCAACTGAAACAGCACTTACTAAAGTCTCCAATGATCTATTCCTGGCTAAATCCAAAGGGCTATATTCTATCCTCCTCCTCGATCTTTCTGCTGCCTTTGATACTGTTGATCACAGCCTACTCCTTGACACGCTGTCCTCACTTGGATTTCGGAATTCTGCTGTCTCCTGGTTCTCTTCTTATCTCTCACAGCATACTTTTAGTTTATACTCTGGTGGTTCCTCCTCTTCCTCTATCCCGCTGTCAGTGGGTGTACCTCAAGGATCTGTTCTAGGACCTCTCCTTTTCTCTATCTATACTGCCTCCCTTGGTGCTTTGATCTCATCACATGGCTTTCAGTATCACCTTTACGCTGATGACTCCCAGATCTACCTCTCCACACCAGTAATCTCGGCAGAAATCCAGTCCAAGGTATCTGCCTGCCTCTCTGACATTGCTACCTGGATGTTTCACCGCCACCTGAAACTCAATATGTCCAAAACTGAACTCCTTATCTTCCCTCCTAAACCAACCTCTCCCTCCATTCTCTATTTCTGTCTACAACACGCTCATTCTTCCTGTCTCGTCTGCTCGCAACCTTCTGTCTGTCCTTCCCTTCTCCTTTTTGGTCCTGTCTGTTTGTCCTGATTTAGATTGTAAGCTCTTTTGAGCAGGGACTGTCTTCTTCATGTTCAATTGTAAAGCGCTGCGTACGACTGGTAGCGCTATAGAAGTGATTTATAGTAGTAGTAGTAAGACGTATAGTAAATGAAATAAACTGTAACTATAAACTATATAGACCTCCTTGAATTATTTTCCAAGCTAGTGGTGAGACGCAAACAAACAGCTTTACAGAATACCCAATAATCAGCCTGGTTGGCTCAATGGCAATGATAAATATTGCCGTGCGGGAGACCTGAGCTTAATTCATGAGCAATCTAGAGCTGGGAATACTGTAAAGCCAGTAGCCGTAGTTTCCAGAGAGTAAGATATCACACTATTGAACAACAATGACACCTAGTGACCAGGACTGGTGTGTATGCATGCCATGTTCCTATACACAAGGCAATCTACAATGTATAAGCAAATACAGCATAAATACATATAAGCAATATAATATAAATAACTGCCAACTAATATAAGTTCAAGAACAAACAGATCGCAGCAGTAAGTAAATCAAGGCCCTGAGGGTGGTAAAATTATCAAGTATAGCTGCTAAATGTGGGATAACAAGGTCTTATAGTATTGAGCCCAAAACAAAAGCATCAAACACAAACAGTAAAAAGAATAGCCACAAAAGCACATGCACTGTATACTGAATGTGTTCTCGCATAATAATAAATGTTAGGCTTTTTGTTATACCCTGCCTCTTATTTTCTCAGATTGTTAGGTTATATTCCTTTCAGCTAAAGTGACTCTCAGCTTTACTTCCTTTTCTTTTTATTATACCTTCCTCTTTGTAAATGTAATCTTTTCCTGTGTGCATTTAACATTTTTAACCTCCAAATGAGTTAGCTCCTGAAATCAAGTCAGAAATGTATTATTCGTCTGGTTTAAAAAAAAAAAAATCCTCTTTTTGTTGTCTCTTCATCTTTTATTTCTGAGCTCCTATAAGAATCAAAGCTAGTAACAGTTATGCAGAAGATCAGGGTTTCAGTTTTTTCAAACCTAGCTTCTGCACTTTGAACTGGTAAGGCCCAGTTCTCTGAGGACAAGCAGGCTGCTTGTTCTCACTGATGGGTGACGTCCACGGCAGCCCCTCCAATCGGAATCTTCACTAGCAAAGTCCTTTGCTAGTCCTCGCGCGCACCGCGCATGCGCGGCCGTCTTCCCGCCCGAAACCGGCTCGAGCCGGCCAGTCTTCTTTTGTCCGCACTCGGTACGGTCGTGTTTTCGCCGTGTCGAGCCCTGGAAAGTCGACCTCACGCGTCCTTTTTTCGTTGACGTGTGTTTTCTTCGGAAAAGCTTTAAAAAATTGTTGGGAAGTGCTCCGGAAGCCCCCCGGGCTTCGTTTGTCCCTTCCCGTATTTTTCAGTCTTTGCCCCGGTAAGTTTTCTTTCGTCGTCGGGGTAGGCCTCTTTTCGGCCTCGGTCGAGATTTTCTCCCTAAAACTTTTTGGTGCTCAAATTCGTCATTTCGGATTTTGATTTCGCCGGCGTGATTTTTCCGCCCATGACATCGAAGCCTTCCAGCGGCTTCAAGAAGTGCACCCAGTGCGCCCGGGTAATCTCGCTCACTGATAGGCACTCGTCGTGTCTTCAGTGTCTGGGGGCCGAGCACCGTCCTCAGAACTGTAGTCTGTGTTCCCTGTTACAAAGGCGGACTCAGGTAGCGAGATTGGCCCAGTGGAACGTTTTGTTCTCGGGCTCTTCGTCGGCATCGACACCAAGGTCATCGAGTGCATCGACGTCGTCAGCGTCCAGACCTTCATCCTCGGCCGCCAGTGCATCGAGTGCATCGAGGCATCGGCCCTCTGCATCGGCGCTGAGACATCAGATAGCTGCATCGATGTCGGTGGTACCGGGACCTCATCTGCTGATGTCGTCGGACGGTGGTGCATCGTCAGGAGTGCAGGTGAGGGCTGTCCATTCCCCTGCTGGTGGCGGTGAGCCTTCGGGTGGGTCTCCCCCTACCCTGAGGGCTCCTGCGGTACAGCCCCCCCGAGATCGACTTCCTTCGACCTCGGCCCCGAGGAAGCGACGGCTGGATTCTACGTCCTCCTCGTCGGTGCCGGGGAGCTCCGGTGACATGCTTCGGAAGAAGTCGAAGAAGCATCGACACCGGTCTCCTCCCCGCGTCGGCACCGAGAGCTCTGGGTCGCCGAGGGAGTCGGCACCCAGCAGGCATCGGCACCGAGAGGACCGCTCACCCTCTGTTCAGGAGGTGTCGATGCGCTCCACTCTGGACAGCCCGGAACAGCCTCCACGCCCGGAACAGGTTCTGACGTCGACGCCTGCATCGACCTCCATGCCTTTCTCTGCAGCCGCTCTGAACGAGAGCCTCCGGGCCGTTCTCCCAGAGATTCTGGGAGAGCTGTTGCGCCCTACCCCTCCGGTACCGGCGGTGCTTGCGCCTCCGGTACCATCGAGCGTGGCGCCGGCTGGCCCATCGCCCGGGGTGAGGTCCCCGACGTCGGTACCGCGTGCGGTGCCGACTGCGGCCACCTCCCAGGAAGGCTCCCCGACTACGTCGGCGGAGGGAGCTTCGCCGATGCGGGCGAGGGAGTCTACCTCTCGACGCCCCCATCGTGGACGTGGCTCCACTGAGTCGAGCCGGGCGAGGTTGCAGACACAGGTTCGTGAACTTGTGTCTGACACCGAAGGTGAGGCCTCGTGGGAAGAAGAGGAAGACCCCAGATATTTCTCTGACGAGGAGTCTGAGGGTCTTCCTTCTGATCCCACTCCCTCTCCTGAAAGACAGCTTTCTCCTCCTGAGAGTCTGTCTTTCGCTTCCTTTGTCCGGGAGATGTCTACGGCCATCCCCTTCCCGGTGGTTGTGGAGGACGAGCCCAGGGCTGAAATGTTTGAGCTCCTGGACTATCCTTCTCCACCTAAGGAAGCGTCCACTGTTCCCTTGCACCATGTCCTAAAAAAGACATTGCTTGCGAACTGGACCAAGCCACTAAGTAATCCCCACATTCCCAAGAAGATCGAGTCCCAGTACCGGATCCATGGGGACCCAGAGCTGATGCGCACCCAGTTGCCTCATGACTCTGGAGTTGTGGATTTGGCCCTAAAGAAGGCTAAGAGTTCTAGGGAGCATGCTTCGGCGCCCCCGGGCAAAGACTCTAGAACCTTAGACTCCTTTGGGAGGAAGGCCTACCATTCTTCTATGCTCGTGGCCAAAATCCAGTCTTACCAGCTCTACACGAGCATACACATGCAGAACAATGTGCGGCAGTTGGCGGGCTTGGTTGATGCTCTTCCCCCTGAGCAAGCCAAGCCTTTTCAGGAGGTGGTCAGGCAGCTGAAGGCGTGCAGAAAATTCCTGGCCAGAGGGGTGTATGACACCTTTGATGTTGCGTCCAGGGCCGCTGCTCAAGGTGTGGTGATGCGCAGGCTCTCATGGCTGCGTGCCTCCGACCTGGAGAATAGACTCCAGCAGCGGATTGCGGACTCGCCTTGCCGTGCGGACAATATTTTTGGAGAGAAGGTCGAGCAGGTGGTAGAGCATCTCCACCAGCGGGACACCGCATTCGACAAGTTCTCCCGCCGGCAGCCTTCAGCCTCTACCTCTACAGGTAGAAGATTTTTTGGGAGAAGGAGGACTGTTCCCTACTCTTCTGGCAAGCGTAGGTACAATCCCCCTTCTCGACAGCCTGCGGCCCAGGCTAAGCCCCAGCGCGCTCGCTCTCGTCAGCAGCGTGCGCCTCAGCAAGGCCCCGCGGCTCCCCAGCAAAAGCAAGCGGCGAGCTTTTGACTGGCTCCAGCAGAGCATAGCCGACATCCAAGTATCAGTGCCGGGCGACCTGCCGGTCGGGGGGAGGTTGAAAGCTTTTCACCAAAGGTGGCCTCTCATAACCTCCGATCAGTGGGTTCTGCAAATAGTCCGGCAAGGATACACCCTCAATTTGGCCTCAAAACCTCCAAATTGTCCACCGGGAGCTCAGTCTTACAGCTTCCAGCACAAGCAGGTACTTGCAGAGGAACTCTCCGCCCTTCTCAGCGCCAATGCGGTCGAGCCCGTGCCATCCGGGCAAGAAGGGCTGGGATTCTATTCCAGGTACTTCCTTGTGGAAAAGAAAACAGGGGGGATGCGTCCCATCCTAGACCTAAGGGCCCTGAACAAATATCTCGTAAAAGAAAAGTTCAGGATGCTTTCCCTGGGCACCCTTCCCATGATTCAGGAAAACGATTGGCTATGCTCTCTGGACTTGAAGGATGCCTACACACACATCCCGATACTGCCAGCTCACAGACAGTATCTGCGATTTCAGCTGGGCACACGTCACTTCCAGTACTGTGTGCTACCCTTTGGGCTCGCCTCTGCGCCCAGGGTGTTCACAAAGTGCCTGGCTGTAGTAGCAGTGGCACTTCGCAGGCTGGGGGTGCACGTGTTCCCATATCTCGACGATTGGCTGGTGAAGAACACGTCCGAGGCAGGAGCCCTGCAGTCCATGCAGATGACTATTCGCCTCCTGGAGCTACTGGGGTTTGTAATAAATTACCCAAAGTCCCACCTTCTCCCAGTGCAGAGACTCGAATTCATAGGAGCTCTGCTGGATTCTCGGACGGCTCGCGCCTATCTCCCAGAGACGAGAGCCAACAACTTGTTGTCCCTCGTCTCGCGAGTGCGAGCGTCCCAGCAGATCACAGCTCGGCAGATGTTGAGATTGCTGGGCCACATGGCCTCCACAGTTCATGTGACTCCCATGGCCCGCCTTCACATGAGATCTGCTCAATGGACCCTAGCTTCCCAGTGGTTTCAAGCTGCTGGGGATCTAGAAGACGTGATCCACCTGTCCACGAGTTTTCTCGAATCCCTGTATTGGTGGACGATTTGGTCCAATCTGACTCTGGGACGTCCTTTCCAAATTCCTCAGCCACAAAAAGTGCTGACCACGGATGCGTCTCTCCTGGGATGGGGAGCTCATGTCGATGGGCTTCACACCCAAGGAAGCTGGTCCCTCCAGGAACGCGGTCTACAGATCAATCTCCTGGAGTTGCGAGCGATCTGGAACGCTCTGAAGGCTTTCAGAGATCGGCTGTCCCACCAAATTATCCAAATTCAGACAGACAACCAGGTTGCCATGTACTATGTCAACAAGCAGGGGGGCACCGGATCTCGCCCCCTGTGTCAGGAAGCCGTCAGCATGTGGCTCTGGGCTCGCCGTCTCGGCATGGTGCTCCAAGCCACATATCTGGCAGGCGTAAGCAACAGTCTGGCCGACAGACTGAGCAGGATTATGCAACCTCACGAATGGTCGCTCAACTCCCGAGTGGTGCGCCAGATCTTCCAAGCATGGGGCACCCCCTTGGTGGATCTCTTCGCATCTCGAGCGAATCACAAAGTCCCTCAGTTCTGTTCCAGGCTTCAGGCCCCCGGCAGACTGGCATCGGATGCCTTCCTCCTGGATTGGGGGGAGGGCCTACTGTATGCTTATCCTCCCACTCCTCTGGTGGGGAAGACTTTGTTGAAACTCAAGCAAGACCGAGGCACCATGATTCTGATTGCTCCTTTTTGGCCGCGTCAGATCTGGTTCCCTCTTCTTCTGGAGTTATCCTCCGAAGAACCGTGGAGATTGGAGTGTTTTCCGACCCTCATCACGCAGGACGAAGGGGCTCTTCTGCATCCCAGCCTCCGGTCCCTGGCTCTCACGGCCTGGATGTTGAGAGCGTAGACTTTGCCTCTTTGGGTCTGTCAGAGGGTGTCTCCCGCATCTTGCTTGCTTCCAGGAAAGATTCCACTAAGAGGAGTTACTTCTTTCTGTGGAGGAGGTTTGCCGTCTGGTGTGACAGCAAGGCCCTAGCTCCTCGCTCTTGTCCTACACAGACCCTGCTTGAATACCTTCTGCACTTGTCTGAGTCTGGTCTCAAGACCAACTCTGTAAGAGTTCACCTTAGCGCAATCAGTGCATACCATTACCATGTGGAAGGTAAGCCGATCTCAGGACAGCCTTTAGTTGTTCGCTTCATGAGAGGTTTGCTTTTATCAAAGCCCCCTGTCAAGCCTCCTACAGTGTCATGGGATCTCAATGTCGTTCTCACCCAGCTGATGAAACCTCCTTTTGAGCCACTAAATTCCTGCCATCTGAAGTACTTGACCTGGAAGGTCATTTTCTTGGTGGCAGTTACTTCAGCTCGTAGAGTCAGTGAGCTTCAGGCCCTGGTAGCCCAGGCCCCTTACACCAAATTTCATCATAACAGAGTAGTCCTCCGCACTCACCCTAAGTTCTTGCCAAAGGTCGTGTCGGAGTTCCATCTGAACCAGTCAATTGTCTTGCCAACATTCTTTCCCCGTCCTCATTCCTGCCCTGCTGAACGTCAGCTGCACACATTGGACTGCAAGAGAGCATTGGCCTTCTATCTGGAGCGGACACAGCCCAACAGACAGTCCGCCCAATTGTTTGTTTCTTTTGATCCCAATAGGAGGGGAGTGGCTGTGGGGAAACGCACCATATCCAATTGGCTAGCAGATTGCATTTCCTTCACTTACGCCCAGGCGGGGCTGGCTCTTGAGGGTCATGTCACGGCTCATAATGTTAGAGCCATGGCTGCGTCGGTAGCCCACTTGAAGTCAGCCTCCATTGAAGAAATTTGCAAAGCTGCGACGTGGTCATCTGTCCACACATTCACATCTCATTACTGCCTGCAGCAGGATTCCCGACGTGACAGTCGGTTCGGGCAGTCAGTTCTTCAGAACCTGTTTGGGCTTTAGGATCCAACTCCACCCCCCGAGGGCCCTGTTTGTTCTGTTCCAGGCTGCACTCTCAGTTAGTTGGTAAATTTTTTAGGTCAATCTCAGTTATGTCCTCGCCGTTGCGAGGCCCAATTGACCATGGTTGTTGTTTTGAGTGAGCCTGGGGGCTAGGGATACCCCATCAGTGAGAACAAGCAGCCTGCTTGTCCTCGGAGAAAGCGAATGCTACATACCTGTAGAAGGTATTCTCTGAGGACAGCAGGCTGATTGTTCTCACAAACCCGCCCGCCTCCCCTTTGGAGTTGTGTCTTCCCTTGTATTGTCTTGCTACATACTGGACTGGCCGGCTCGAGCCGGTTTCGGGCGGGAAGACGGCCGCGCATGCGCGGTGCGCGCGAGGACTAGCAAAGGACTTTGCTAGTGAAGATTCCGATTGGAGGGGCTGCCGTGGACGTCACCTATCAGTGAGAACAATCAGCCTGCTGTCCTCGGAGAATACCTTCTACAGGTATGTAGCATTCGCTTTATAGCACCTGGTAGCGCTATAGAAATGTTGAGTAGTAGTAGTAGTAGCACCTGTTGCCTAGACTTGGGATACACATATACCAAAATTCAGTCAACCATAATTTGTAGTTCCTGTCTGAGAAAAGAGGGTTAAAAATAGGTAAAAACCCCCGAGTAGTTGTGAATGAAGGCTTCCTAGAAGAAAATGTTTCCTATGTGAGCTGGAAGCCATAAGGGGCAGGATGAAACTATAGGGCCAAAAATAGTTTTATTCTTAAGAAAGATCATCATAATAAGAGGATCTACTGCTTTCCACCGAGGAGCATCCTTTATCAGAGTGGTCTCTTTTCTAAACCAGAAACCTGCAATATGAAAAAGACTGGTTTCATCATCATATGCTGAGTAGAACAGGGGAGATGCCTTTTTCTTAATATTTGCTTAGACCATCTCTAGGGTATCAACATATCTGCTAAATGTAGTTCACCTCTAGATTATTGGTTCAAATCCAGCTGGCTCTGTAGGAACTTTTGCATGTAGTGAATTAATGATTTCTGTCAGTCTGTAGGCCATAATAAACACTCGCATTGTAGCCCCTGCCAAATTCCTGCATATCTGTGGATTATGTGGACACATGTGACTCATATGTGAGGAGCACACAAAGGAAGAGCAACAAGATATTAGGTGTTTCTTCTGTATAAGAGTATCTTTGTTAACCCTGCCTATGTATATAATTTTTTATAGGGTGAAGCTTCTTTTTTCCAGTTCTGCAGCTATGGCAAAATTTGAATTGACAATATGTCTGTCATCAAACTACCCAGCATGTCCTCTGTCCATCATTGTTCTGAAACACATTGGCAACATTGGGTGAGTTGGGGGGGATGGAAATCCTATGAAAGGCTTGTGTATTTTTAAATTTGGAAGTAGTATGGCAATGGTGGGCAACAGATTATGTTGAGAAGAAGACATGCTATTAGGTTTCTGGCTGCTGTTTAGTTGAGCTACTTGAGAAACTAATATTTTGTTCTCTCTCTTTTTTTTTTAACTTGTCCAGCCAAGATGAAATCTATACAGTTCTGTCGGATGTTCCTCTGGGCACCAATTACCTGAGGAGAGCAGTCAAAAGGATTCACCAGAACCTTCTCCAGGAAACACCCCCTCTCTCTGCTTTCGTAAAAGCATAGTACATGGCAGAAAACTTGGAATTCTTGCCCTTCTTTTTAAAATCATTCTAGCTGTTCCAAAGAAAAAAATGCTCCCAGAGCTTCTCTTGGTCAGAAAATTCCCTTAGGAAGGTTGTCTAATAGGTGCAACTCTTCTGAACTGGCAGCATCTGTGTTGTGCAGATCACCTGAGAGAAAAGATGACATGAACAGAGCTCTTTCTACTGGAGCATCAGCTCAAAAAAGCTCTACAGGGAGGTGCAAGCTGTGTGTGGTACATAACCAGTTTTCACTCCCCGTTTTTCCTGTAGACAAAAAGTCAGCAGATTTATAATTCATTAAACTGTGTTTCAAGGTTCATCACATTCTTTGGCATGATGAATAAATCTTCAGAAATGCTGAGTTAGTTTAAGTATACTTCCTGTTCCTCCAGTCTTGGTGCCACCTTCCTTTGATATACCTATGCCTCTGTGCAATTGTTTATTTTGCTTAAAATAAGTCATATCCTTGTGTACAGCTAAAGTTCATAACTGTACTAATAAAACTTTTTCTATCAGCATAGCTTTTCATAATTTATACTAGAATTTCATATTAGCAGAAGGAGTCATGCACTTAACCACACTTATTAGATCAAAGTACTACTTTCTTAAATATATTCTCTTTCACACATGCATGAAATCAATCCCATTCATGTAAGGCAGTTGTGCCACTGTGTTCAACAAAACTACTTCCAGGGATGCAGGGGAATTAAACCAGCAGTACTAGTAAAATCAATTTTAAGTAAATTAAATCAATGAGATCCCACCTTTTAAGGAAAATTGGGAATTTATGTAGTACCTTAACCAGGGTAGCAAATTACTACACAATTACAATGAGCCTACCCCGGAGATCATATATCTGTTATCTAAGTCAAGAGGAGACAAAATGTCTTGTCCAAAATCATAGTGGATGTTAATGAGAAAAGCAGGATTTGAACTGCCACTTTGAGATCTTTGAATTGCCATTCCATTAATTGGAACCACTAGATCTGCTGTTCATTCCTCCATAGATATGTTCCAACTTTTATAAATTTTCATGATTTTCATGATTTTCTATCATGAACCTAATTTAAGGACATGGGCAACTGTTTCCATTAAAAATTTAAATTGATAGGACTGTTTGTAGTATATAATTGTACATTCCTTTTTGTCTAGCTAGACCAGTCCAAACCAGTTGGAGGTAGAGACCAGCAGATGGAGAAAGAGAAAATTGAGTTTCCAGTAACATCACTAGTATACAAGCTATGGTCTGACCTCTGCTGTTTGAGTTCAGTGGCCACAGGACCACCTAGGGGGTAGGTCTATGGCCCCTTCCCTAGTGGAGTTAGGGGATGGATTGCCTTCCTTGGCTTTGAGCTCTTGCCTGTAGGCTAGCACTCTGGAAGCATCTAACACAGGCCATATGGGGCGCCTGCCAGGGTGGGGTGCAGAATCTCTTGCCCTCCTCCCTTTTACCCCTAGAAATTAGAGCCTCCAGGAATTGTTTTTTTAAAGGGAGGAACAGTTCTACCTGTCTGGCTGCTTCCCCTTTCACAACAGACAGCTTCAAGTAAAGTTTATTTTTAAAAGGGGGGGGGTGTACAGCTCCTGGGACTCCAGAATAGGGTGAGCACCTGATGCTGTGCCTTTTGTGGCAGCCTCTGGATCTTGGTAGCTGTCTGCTCCATATGCTCTGATTATAGGGTGGTGCCATCGGGTCTCAAGGAGCATCAAGGGAAGCTTAGGTGGGCTCCAGGAAGGCCCCAGAGCTGGCAGGGGACTCTGTTGCAGTAGCATGCTGAGGTCAGCCCAACATCTACAAACATGGGGACTTTGGCGGGAATAGCATCCATCTTTGAAACAGGCCAGCTGTTTCCTGCAGCACAGCAGTCCTTGCCAAGTTCTAGCCCTAGGGGTTGCACTTACTAATGGAGGGCTAAGCATATTCGTACTCTACTTCCAGCTGCTTTGCCCCATGGGATCATGTCTTGGTTTTGAAGGCTTTGATGGGACCTCCTTTTGAGCCCTTCAAGCATGCTTCCTTGAAAGACCTTACACCAAAGAGGGTCTTCCTCATGGTTATTTGTTCAGCCTGCCATATATCTGAACTTTCTTGCAGGGATTCTCTCCTGGTCTTTACCAGCAACTTGGTGGTTCTGCATACAATCCCTTCGATTGTGCCAAAAGTAGTTTCCTCCTTCCACCTGAATCAGGTTGTCTCCTTGCCTGCCTTTTGTTTTGCTTCAGATTTGGATGCATGCCATAAGCACCACAAGCTGGATGTTCGCAGAGTCCTGTTGCAGTTTCTTGCAACTACAGATGAATTTAGAAGATCCAGTTATCGGTTTGTCCTGTTTCGAGGGCTATGCAAAGGGTATGTGGTCACTAAAGCATCTATAGTGTGTTGGATCAAGTTGGCCATTGAATCAGTTTACATTGTATCTAGGAAGTTGATCCCAGTGGGTCTCGGGGCTCATTTGACTAGGGCACAGGCGACTGGGCTGAGTCTCAGGCAATGTCTCCAGAGGACATTTTTTCATGCAGCAACCTGTTCTGCACTACAAGATTGATGTCTGGGAGATAAAGCACCTTCGGCAGGGTGGTTATTTAGGGAGCCTTGTCTTTGGCCTGGATGTTTAAAGTTTTAGTACATCCCACTGTTTTGGACTGGTCTAGCTGGACAAAAAGAGAAGTGAAATTTATTCTTACTATTTAATTTCCTTTGAGTCCTGCAAGACCAGTCCAACATCCTGTCCCAGAAGATTGTGGGATCATTCTATAGATCAAGGTTGTGTTTCTACTCCACCCTCCTTGGCTTTTGCTTTGTGGAACTGTGACAATTATTCTCTTTCCTTAGCTATTTCTGGACTCCTTTGAAGCTTTTCATTCCATAGGTTTCTAATAGCTTTGTTACAGAAATTCTGATTTGCTCTAGGTTGCACTTTCTGTTACACCAGTGATGTGCCTAAAACTATCATTTTTCTCTACATCCATCAGTTGGTTGGGATGTAAACTGGTTTGGACTGGTCTAGCAGACTCAAGGACAAAAAATAGCAAGCAGGAGTAAATTTCATCATATTTTACAGTTCATAGAGGGTATCTCTTTAAAGTATCCATATTGCTGTCAGCTAAGTGGAATTACTGTTGATTTCAAAGTCTGGGTCAAGGCAGATTATTTTTTAATATGTTTAATTTTTAGAAAAAATGCATTAATAGCTCTGGTGCATTTTTATGCAGTCTTTCCCATAAGTCACCTGTGTTTTGAATTGTTAACTTGAATAAAAAAGTTTTTAGTGAGTTGTGGAGTGATTTCCGGATTTTTTTTCCTTCAGTATAGCTCTGTAGAAGAAATGATGGGATAACATTTTCTGAATGAATTAGTTATGATGTCAGCATTTACCTAGATAACAACAATACAGTGGCGTAGGAAGGGCGGGGCGGTGGGGGCGGTCCGCCCCGGGTGTCAGAGGGTGGGGGGGTGCTCCGGACTGCCCTCGTCTACTGCCTTCACCCTTCGTTTTTTTTTTTTAATCCATTGCAGCAACGCAGGCAGCGCTTCGCGTCTGCCCTGCGTGTGCTGTAAAGAGAGAAAATCACCTCGCTGGCGTCGGGCCTTCCTTCGTTGTGTCCCGCCCTCGAGGAAATAGGAAGTTACCTCAGAAGAGGGCGGGACACAACGCGGGAAGGCCTGACGCCAGCGAGGTGATTTTCTCTCTTCACAGCACACGCAGGGCAGACGCGAAGCGCTGCCTGCGTTGCTGCAATGGATTAAAAAAAACGAATGGTGATGGCAGGAGACGAGAGCTTTGTCGGCTGTCCACGAGGGGAGACGGGACTGGGTCGGGGGGGTCAGATGGGACAGGGGGAGCTCAGAGGGGAGAAGGGGTGGGGGATATCAGAGGGGAGAAGGGGAGTGCTCAGATGGGAGAAGGGGTGGGGGGTGTTCAGAGGAGAGAAGGGGATTGGGGAGGGTGGGGGAGCCCAGAGGGGAGAAGGGGATTGGGAAGGGGTGGGGGTGCTCAGAGGGGAGAATGGGATTGGGAAGGGATGGGGGAGCTCAGAGGGTAGAAGGGGATTGGGGAGGGGTGGGGTGCTCAGATGGGAGAAGGGGTCTGAAGCTGGAACTGGGGTCTGACAAGGGGCAAGAGGGAAAATGGGTCCATGCCTGGGGCAGGTGGGAGAATGGGGCTGAAAAGGGGGGATGCAAGGCATGTGGTGGATGAAGGGGGCTGGAACTGGGGGCTGAAAAGGGGATAGGGAGAAGTGGCTGGGGGTTGAAGCTTGGGACTAATGGAAGAAAAGGGCTGGGGACTGGTGGGATAGTGGGGCTGAAAAGGGGGGCAGGTGGGAGATGTGGGCTGGAACTAGGGGCAGGTGGAATAAGGGAGCTGAAAAGAGGGGGCAGAGAGAGAGGGGACAGACCCTGGATGGAAGGGGGGAGTGTGAGGGAGGGCAGCCCCTGGATGGATGGGAGAGGGAGGGCAGACGGATTGAAGGGGCAGAGAGAAAGGGCAGATGGTGGATGGAAGGGGGAGAGAGAAAGAGAGCAGATGGGGCAAATGGTGGATGGAAGGGGCAGAGGTAGAGGGCAGATGTTGATGGAAGGGGGAGAGAGAGATGGCAGACTGGGGCAGATGGTGGATGGAAGGGGCAGAAATAGAGGGCAGATGGATGGAAGGGAGAGAGAGAGCAGACAGTGGATGGAAGGGACATTAGAGAGGGCAGAGAGAGAGAGCGAAGACCTGCTGGATGGAAGGGAAGACTGTGAAAAGAAGATGAGGAAAGCAGAAACCAGAGACAACAAACTGTAAATAAAATACATATTTTTATTTTTTTGCTTTAACATGTAAATAAGGTAATCTTTTTATTGGACTAATTTTAATACATTTTGACTTAACTTTCAAAGAACAAAACCCCCTTTCTCAGGTCAGGATAGGATACTGTAACAGCACTATACTGTATTGACCTGAATAAAGGAGATTTTGGCCTCTGGAAGCTAAATGTATTAGTCAAATAAAATGGTATTTTATTTTCTGTATTTGTTTTATTTCTATTTGTTAATTTGTAAAGTGGTGATTGGTATTTGTTAGTTTTTTCAAATTTACATCTGCTTTCTTTATATTTTGCACAGTACTAGGGGACATTTTCTGTTTCTGTGGTGTTGCATTGTATGCAGAGTCTGGCATCGGGGGTTCAGTTTAATTTTTGTCTAAATAGAAAGTTTATTATTACTTTTTCTATAGTGGATTAGGGTGTATCTGTGTTTGTGAAAAAGACATGGCTTTCGGTTGGCATTGATTGCAGGATCTACGATCTGTACTAATCTGTCTGTTTTCGTTTTACAATAGGTGAATTGATGTTCTAGTGTTCACTGTAGTGTTTAAGATGCTTTCCTTTTCCTTGTGTGACTCGTACAAATTACTGCTTATGGTATGGTATAATTGCTCTATATATAGGTCCTGAGTGTTTTGTATTCTCGGTATGCCTAGTACTGGATTTGGGGGGGGGGGGGGGGTTAAAAAATGACCGGCCCCGGGTGTCAACTACCCTAGCTACGCCACTGCAACAATACATGTTCTTTAGCTGTTCATTATTTTTAATTTGTTTTTTCTTTGTTCTTAATACACGTTTGTGTATAATTTAGTTTTGTAACCTCTTCCCCACACTTCCTAGAAAATTAAGCCATAGGAGAGGGGAGAACAGGAGAAACACTGAATATAAACACCCCCGTCTCGGTTTATATTCCAGTTAAGTTTTCTCCCTTTTTCGGGGGGAGGGAACTATTATCTTAGTTTATACTTAGATGGGTTTATATTCAAATCTATATGGTAAGTTGGCTTCTACCACATCTCAGTTTACTGAGGTACATGTACCACAAGTTGGTGACTCCCATGTTAAATGAATAACACTTTTATTCCACCATACCAGAAGCATCAGGCCACAAAGCTGTACACTCTAAAGGGGCTGGCAACAGTGAAAATGAAGGAGCCCCTGAGCACCCCCTTAATCAGAAACCCAATCCTGAAGGCCTCCCATTAGTCCCTACTGACAGGCCTCCCAGAAGTACCCTCCATGTAACCTCTCTGAAAAATACCTCTAAATGTGAAGGTCCACCCTCCCCTAGGCTCTCTACTTTGAGTGTCCCTAGGGGGCTATGGTTGCCCTTCCCTGTACCTTTTCTAATAGCCCTATAGATTTTATTTTATTAATTTTGCAGTGTGGCAATGAATTGTACACAGTATTCAAGGTATGTGTACCACAATGGGATACAGAGGCATATCATCATCCTTTGCTTTATTCCATTCCTAATAATTCCTGTTTGTTTATTAACTGCCCTATCCATGGTTTTAGCCACCACTGTACACTAAGCAGATTTCAATTTACTGTCCACAATGATGCCTAAATTTTTTTTCCTGAGTGGTGACGCCTAATGTGGAACTTAGCATCATATAGCTATAATTAAGGTTATTATTCCCTACCCCCATAACTTTGCACTTTGTCCACATTAAATTGTCATTTGGGCTTCTAGTCCTCCAGTCTATTACCAACTCATTTGGGCTACTACAAAATAACTTATTGAGGAAATAAGAACCTGATATGAATAAATGCTATGACAACTTCATTATATGTAACTATGTTGAAGTGTTGGGCGCATATTCTTCAATATCACCAGATACCATAGATTGGCAGTCTTAACACTTTATAATCATAGCTCTTTAATGTCCAAAGTATATGTAGGATTTCTTTACATTATATTACACTCTTGAAGGAGTGGAGCGCCGGTACTACCTGAATGCTACTGAGCAACAGGACAACCTCATGTTTTGTGCCTACTGATGGACTTTTACTTATGCACTCTACCTCTGCTTTTGGCTATTTGGCCACACCTTATTACTGCACTGGACATTTGTGCCTTATCCAGTTTTACTGTTTACTAACAAGACAAGTTTGCTGTTTACTAATGTACAGACAGAATGCAGGGCTATTAGATATATAGCTTGTAACAGTAGTTTGCAAGGCCTATACAAGACCAGCTTGCACGTAGCAACGCCATCTGAATAGGCGACCTTGGAGGGTGCTGACACCCCCCTGCATTCCTGAGCCGCACCTTATCTCCTGTGCTAGAAAGGAGCATTGTGTGTGTACAGAATAAGCTGCTAAGTTTCGTTTTTCTTGCCAGTATCATTTCAGTGTTATGACGTGTGTACGTACTGGGACTACAATTTTGTACTGTAAGAACTACAAATGTTTACTGCGCATGACAAGTATGACGTGTAAGGGGCCAAATGCGCAGGCCCAGTAGGGAAGTATAAATGTAAGCGTCAGATGATTTATGACACACAGTGTCCCGAGGCTACTCGGTGCTGTTCACTTGCTAGCAATAAAGTTGCCTTGTTTGGAACCAAAATTTGCCTT
This sequence comes from Microcaecilia unicolor, assembly GCF_901765095.1. Taxonomy (NCBI): domain Eukaryota; kingdom Metazoa; phylum Chordata; class Amphibia; order Gymnophiona; family Siphonopidae; genus Microcaecilia; species Microcaecilia unicolor. The sequence goes on along the minus strand of NC_044039.1, from coordinate 148,125,850 downwards.
TCGTCTCCTGATTTCCCACCTGTTTCATTGGCGACCCAGATGGGACAGAAGTAGAAAGGGGAATCGGATTATATTCTTCCCCTCCCCCACTGCAGTCGGATCGGGTCATCGATTCCCACCCGAGGAGGTGGTGAGTGGCCACCGCTGATTTCAGCGTCCATCTCCCGGAGGAGGGCCGATCCACTCCGCCTGACTGTAGAGGGGGCTGTGTGGTTCCGACAAGGCACCTTTTTCCATTTCAGGGAGAAGCGCACGACGGCGCGGCCTGCGACCCCGGCGGACAGGCGAGTATACTCTACGTAGTGACCGGCCCAGTAAGGACCGAAGAAGAGGCGTGATCACCCTCTTTTAGCCAGTGACTAATACGGACTATTGGTATCCGACTAGGTCCCGAAACTCACTAGGCTCCGGCGACGAAACCGAGCGGCGAACGAACGGGGGGGTTTCTTGTGGCGTATGAAAGTGTGTGAGTGGGCTTGCAGTTCCAGGCCGGGCGACCGCGTCCTGGTCAGGCCGAGTGTTGACCCTTCTGTGTCTGGTGGAACGAGACCCCTTACTCCTCCACCTCCCCTTTCCCCCTTTGTCCGTCACCTGTCCTTTGGCACTCAGGTTAGGATGGGCGGGGGTGGGTCTTCACCGTTAGATTTAATGACGGAACACTTTAGCGAAGTGTTCGACCTAGATAAATGTAGCAGGGCCGGGATGATACAGAGATGTCAATTTATGTGGCCAGGGCTAGGAATTGCTGGATGGCCCCCGGAAGGGTCATTCGAGTATGAAAAAGTGGCGGCGGTCATGAATATTGTTATAATTGAGGGAAACCCCGGCTGTCCCGAGGACATTCCATACATAGAAGCGTGGTTGGATGTAGTCCGGGATCCGCCGGCTTGGGCCCAACGGAAGGTAGAAAAGGCCGCCCTTATGTTGGTAAAGCAGAGAAAAGGCCGGAAAACCAAACTTAGAACCCTGCCGACCCATGCCTTCGCTCTCCAAAGCTCGGCAACCGCTGCCGTCCCGAAGGCCGCAGGGACCGCCCCCATACGGCCTACCGCCCCTAGCACTGAAGCCACTGAGACCACGCCCCCTGCTACCAGAGTCAAGGCAGGAACTACGCCCAGTACTACCAACACACTTTCTAGGAAAAACCCCCCGAAGAAAACCGCAGGGAAAGTTCAGGGTTCGGCCGAGAAGAAGCCTCCAAAAGCCCCGATACTTGCTACGGCGGAGGCATACGAAGACGACATTGCGCCGCCGCCCTATGCTCCTATGTACCCTGACCTTACGGGCCTAGCAGAAGGCCCCGCTGACGCCGAGACTTCCGGGTCAGAGTCGGATGCCGGGGAGACGTCCCGCCCAGCCTCACCTGAGTCACCTGGCCTCGCAACCACACGGAAGAGTACACGGGTTGTGAAGAACATTACTCGGTTCCCCCAATCGAGTCCGCAACAGGCCCTTCCGTCCAGCCGAAAAGGGGGAACCTCTCACTTATTCCCAGTCCGACAGTCCACCACCTATACCCCTAACCCGGCAGAGGGGGGGGGCCAGCCCATCGAATCAACAGTCTATAGTCACGTTCCCTTCTCAAGTGCCGATTTGTATAACTGGAAATTCCATGGGCCGTCCTACGACCAGAAACCCGAGCAGCTGATAGAGCTGGTGGAAGGCATTATATACAGCTACAATCCAACTTGGGCCGACCTTAGGCAGTTGAGCGCCCACATCCTGACCTCTGAAGAACGCCGCCTTTTACAACAAAATATGGAGCAAGCCATCCGGGATGCGAATCCGGCCCATGCCAATTTACAGAACCTACTAGAAACGGAGGCACCCATCGCTGCCCCCACGTGGGATTACCGAACCGCCGAAGGCCAAACCTTTATCCGCCGATACCAACAGGCGTACCTGGCCGCCTTAAAGAAGGGGAAGCAGAAGGTTACCAACATGGGAAAAATCCACAGTGTAGTCCAACAAAAGGACGAGAGTCCAGGGGACTTCCTTGAACGACTTATGGAAGCATTTAGGAGGCACAGCCCGATAAATCCCGAGGACCCTAAGAACCTCCCAACCGTGGTTATGAGTTTTGTTAGCCAGTCAGCACCGGATATACGAAGAAAGCTACAGAGAACGGAGGGGTTCGAAGGGATGAGCCTAAGCCAACTGAAAGCTATAGCTGATCGCGTGTTCGGATACCGCGACCAGGAGGAGAAGGTGGAGGCCCGGAAGGAATCGACCAGACGGATGCGGGAGAAGGCAGATGTATTGGCTACGGTGTTGGAAGAACGAATGAGGTCTAGACCAAAGGGGAGGGGCAGGAGAACAAGAGGAACGCGGTCCCCCATAGGGCGTAACCAGTGTGCAAATTGCCGACAAGAAGGACACTGGTGGGCTGATTGTCCAGAGGAGATACGGGACAACCCGAGAGAAGAGGAATCATGGGACCGGCAGAGAGAGGAGGAGACCGGCGACCGCACGGGGGCCCCTAGGCGAGGCCGGGGAAGGGGCCGAAGAGAGAGAGGACGGGATGACCGGAGGGAATGGCAGATGGCTGTGGACGCTACCCGAGACAGCACAGCATGAAGAAACCGGGAGGGCAGAGTCCCCACTGACCCTCTGGTGGAAATTCGGGTGGGGACAGAATCTATGAAGGCCCTACTAGACACGGGGGCCCAGCGATCTGTTATCACCACTGCCATAGCCCCAGCCACGAAAGAAACTATACCAATTGTGGGAGCCTCCGGGAAATCCCTTGCGGCCCCCCTCCTCAAAGAGCGCCAAGTCCAGATCGGAGGGACGATGGTGTCCCATCAGTTCATACACATCCCTGGATGCCCGGTCCCCTTGATTGGTCGAGACCTACTCTGTAAGCTCCAGGCCACCTTGAAGTTCAAGACTACGGGTGAAGTGGAAGCTCGCTTTGAAGATCGGCCAGTGACACTTATCTGTCCAGTAAGAGAAGAATGGAGACTACACGTTCCCCCAACTGTAGGACCCGGCGACTGCCGTTACGACCAGAACACCCCTTTCGCCCAGCAGAGGCGAGCCATAATGGATGAAGTGCCTGATGTATGGGCAGAATTGAACCCCGGCGGACTGGCCGTTAACGCTATCCCCATCTGGATTGAGCTCAAACCAAATGCTCAAGTTGTCAACCAAGGACAATACCACATCCCCTATGCAGCCCGGCATAGTATGCATACACATCTACAGAAACTCCTTCAACAGGGAGTCCTTAAACCAATCAGATCCGCATGGAACACCCCATTGTTGCCCGTTAAGAAACCAGGAACATCCGAGTACAGACCCGTCCAGGACCTGAGGAAAGTCAACAACCAGGTAGCCGACATAGTTGCCCTCGTACCAAATCCATACTCCATCCTAGCCCAAGTGCCATCTCAGACCAAGTGGTACAGTGTCATTGATTTGAAGGACGCCTTCTTTTCCATCCCTCTTGCTGTCGACAGCCAGAAGTTGTTTGCCTTCACGTGGGAAGACTTGCAGACGGGAACCAAGCAGCAATATACATGGACCCGCCTTCCCCAGGGGTTCAAGAACTCGCCTACCCTCTTCGGCGACCAACTCGCCCAGGACCTGAAGACGTATCAGGACGAGTATGGGCCGGTCGTCCAATACGTGGATGACCTGTTGGTGGCCCGTGAAACGTACACCGAATGTGCTGAAGCTACACTCTACCTCTTGAAGACCCTGGAAGCCCAGGGGTACCGGGCCAGTCGCAAGAAGGCGCAGATATGCGAGATCGAAGTCGAGTATCTGGGGTTTCGCCTCCGAGAAGGAACCCGAAGGCTCGGTATCCCCCGAACCCAAGCCATCCGCAACCAACCCACTCCTGCAAATAAGAAGGAACTACGGGCACTCCTCGGAGCCGCTGGATATTGCCGCATTTGGATTATCAATTTTGCCATCCTGACCCACAGTTTGTACGCCAAACTGAAAGGACCTGAACTCGAGGGCCAAAATCTCCAGTGGGAGAAACACGAACTGAAAGCCCTTCAGGACCTCAAGGAGGCCCTTGTGGCCCCACCAGCGCTCGGACTGCCAGATGTGACTAAGCCGTTCTACTTGTTCATCGACGAAAAGAAGGGATTGGCACTTGGAGTCCTTACCCAACTGGTCGGTACCTGGCAACGCCCTGTAGCATACCTCTCCAAGAGCATGGACAACGTGGCACGAGGATGGCCGGGCTGCCTACGAAGCATTGCGGCTGCTTGTCTCCTGATACACGAGGCCAATAAACTCACGTTCGGCCAAACACTTTTTGTGACCACACCCCACACCATCCGCGGCCTACTCGAGAGCCACGGACCCAGATGGATGACCAACTCCCGATTGGTCAAATACCAAGCCCTCCTGTGCGAAAATCCGGAGGTGCGGATCCTGGACACGACCAACCTCAATCCTGCCACCCTCCTTCCGGCCCCTGAACCACCACTCCACGACTGTGAAGAGGTAATGGCCACTGTGCACTCGAGCAGACCTGACCTGAAGGATCAACCCTGGCAAGGGGGCATCACCCTTTTTACCGATGGAAGCAGCCAGGTGATAGAGGGAATTCGAAGAGCTGGCTATGCGGTGGTATCTGAGGACCATGTGATCGAGGCTATGGCTCTGACACCCGGAACATCAGCCCAGAAAGCGGAGCTAATCGCCCTCACCAGAGCCCTCCTGTGGGCTGAAGGAAAAGTTGTTAACATTTACACCGACTCCAAATACGCTTTCCTCACCCTCCAGGTGCACGGAGCCTTGTACAAGGAGAGGGGATTTTTGACAGCAGAAGGGAAAGGACTTGCAAATGCCGCTGAGATCTGCCAATTACTCGAATCGGTATGGAAGCCGAAGAAGGTGGCTGTGATGCACTGCAGGGCCCACACGGGAAGAACGGACCCTATCGCCCGGGGAAATCAGCGGGCAGACGACGCTGCAAAAAGGGCAAGTCAGCTCCCCTACTCCTCTCACCCTCCTGACCCCGTACTCGTCGTCCAGCTCCCTACGGAGACCCCTATTTACACCCCCCAAGAAACGGAATGGGCCCAACAAGAGGGTCTACAGTCACGCAATGGCTGGTGGATACTACAGGATGGGCGCATATGGATACCCGAAGCCTTGGCCTGGACGGTGGCCAAGGAGGCTCACGACTGCACCCACCTGGGAAGGGACGCCCTGGGGCGTTTACTTGAGAAGACCTACTACATCAACAAACTATCCCTGTGGACCAAAAACGCTCCCAGCCGATGCGCGACTTGTGCCCGGAACAACCCTCGAACGGGGCCCGGCCCTATGCCAGGACATGTTCTCCGAGGCACCAGCCCTTTCCACGTGTGCCAGATTGACTTCACACACATGCCCCCGGCGCGCGGCTACAAAGCTATCCTCGTCGCCGTGTGTACCTACACCGGATGGATTGAAGCCCAGCCTACTAGAACGGAAATGGCTAAAGAAGTTACCTCCCTACTGCTTCATCAAATCCTACCCAGATACGGCCTCCCCAAGCAAATAAACTCTGACAACGGCCCCGCCTTCGCTAGTGAAGTAACACAACAACTCAGTACAAGGCTGGGTCTCGACTGGAAGTTGCATTGTGCCTGGAGACCCCAAAGCAGTGGAGTAGTGGAGAGGGCTAACCGATCCCTGAAGAACCAGCTAGCCAAGCTATGCCAAGAAGCAAAAGCCAAATGGCCCGACCTGCTTCCACTGGCCTTGCTGCATCTTAGGTGTACCCCCAAGGCTACCGGCCTTACTCCCTACGAGATGATGTATGCTAGGCCACCACCACTACCCTCCTTTCCCGACTCCTTGCAGATACAGGGTGAGAGTTCCTTAGTGAAACAGATGAGAGCCTTACACCAGGTAGTGCAAGACATCCAGCAGTACACTGAAAGAGTAGCTCCCTTGGTCCTCACCAATCCTACGCACAGGTTCAGGGTGGGAGACGAGGTCTGGGTAAAAGAGTGGGATGAATCTGACTGCCTAAAGCCAAAATGGAAGGGGCCCTCCCTTGTTCTCCTAACGACCTCCACCGCTGTTAAAATTGCAGGAAGCCCAGTGTGGATACATTGGACCCGATTGAAGCCTGCTGCTCCCACTAGCAGCTCCCTGAAGCGTTGGACTGCGCACCAACATCCTGACGCTCCATTACGGCTGACTCTAAGAAAGACGTGACCACCAGATTCATGCCTGCCCAGCAACAGGAACTCAGTTTCTGGACCCACTGCGTTTTTGGCTCTCTCTTTATCGCAGCCATAATCGTGGGCCTTATCATCTTCTTGCTGCAAAGGCTCGGATACCTTCCACCGCATATATGATGCTGAGCCTACTACTCCTCCTTTGCTCAGTCCCGAGCTATTACCCCTTGAGCCAGAACTGTACTGAATGTTTGCGCCTCGTGCGCCACCGTATAGAGGGAGGATATCACCTAGTCACTACCCTCATTCACCAGACGCAGCCCCCGGAAGGCGATTGCCAGTTTCTCCCGACTTGTGCCCTCATCACTCCGAATGGCCTCCAACAGTTCCACAGATGCCTCCAAGGAAATCTCACTATCTGCCACAGCCCTACCAAACCAAGATACTACAATGTCACCCTCAGCGTAGGACTCCCTGCGTATGTGGCCGGACCTCCGGGAGTCGAGGGAGATGGCATTCTGTATTACATTAATTCTACTCGTATCCTTGTCGGTGGCATCCAAACTGTAGCAACCCTCACCTTCGACGTCTGTGCCGCCATGGACAAGCACCCTTGGTCTCGCAAGTGTGGTAGCCAGAGTTGGCGAGAGGCATACGTTAAGGACCACAAGTATGTCTGCCCCTTCAGTCCAGACATGAGATGCTGCTCCCCGTGGGTGTGGCTCCCATGCGCCGGCGACACTCGAGCCTCGGGCTGGGACCGAGTATGTGCTTATACGGGAGGAGGATATGCCGGATGCGCCGGCCTGGGCGAATTTCGTCGAGGTTCTGGTAACTATGTGTCCCTAGACTGGCCCATCCGAGGACACGACATGCCCTGGAGAGGAACGTGGGGCCTCGGCATTGACGGCGGAGGAATGGATCCGTTGACACATATTACCATATATCAGAGTCTCGAAACGAAGCCTCCTACGCACTACCAGACTACTGTTGTCGGCTACCAAGACGTATTTGATGAAATTGCTTGTGCTGAGCAGACAGAAACTAAATTCCCCATTTCCCCAGAAGCCCGAAATATGTTCCTCAATTTGGCTGAAAACATCGCCCTCTCCCTCGGAATTGCCAACTGTTTCGTCTGTGGAGGCACCGACATGGGTGAACAATGGCCCTGGGAAGCGAGAGAGATTCGACAACACACATGGGATGCACTCAACACCACTAACATTACCTTTCCCCAACGGCCGAAGCCATACGAATGGGCCCTGAGAACAAATATCATAGGTACCCTCTGCGCTAGTCGAGCGCCATCGAAGCGTTACTCTGTACCAGTGGGAGACTCTGCTTGTACGGGGGTTCTTCAGTATAATGGCAGCCGGACGACCTGGTGGCAAACGGACAACCTGCCCGCCCCGGAGCCTATCTGGACAGAACCCACCTTGAACACGACATGGACATACGGAGGGAACGCCTCCCTCAAGTGGGTAGCCCCGGCGGGCTACTACTATATCTGCGGACGCAGGGCCTATGAACAACTCCCGACCCGCTGGTACGGTACCTGCCTCTTGGGCACGGTCCGACCTAGTTTTTTCCTTCTGCCCATACAAGTCGGCGAAACTTTGGGAATCCCCCTATACGTGGAAAAGGGGCCTGATAACCCTACCCGACGAAAACGGTCTTTCCCAATCATCAAGCCCAAAGTACAGATTGGAGACTGGAAGGACAACGAGTGGCCGCCTGAACGTATCATTCACTACTATGGACCGGCCACATGGGCTGAAGATGGTACATACGGGTACCGCACCCCTATCTACATGCTGAATCGCATTATTCGCCTACAGGCCGTACTCGAAATCCTCACTAACGATTCTGCCCTGGCCCTCAATATCCTAGCTCGACAGAACACTAAGCTCATTACCGCCGTCTACCAAAATCGCTTGGCTCTTGACTACCTCTTAGCCCAGGAGGGCGGGGTGTGTGGCAAGTTTAACCTCAGTAATTGCTGCTTACAGATTGATGACCAGAGCCATGTCATCAGGGAGATAACTGACCGGATGGTCAAACTAGCCCACGTCCCCGTCCAGACCTGGAACAGTGCCTGGGATTGGACTTCCTCCCTCACCAGCTGGCTCCCAACCTCCGGGAGCCTGCAAGGCCTCCTCGTCATGGGTGGCCTGTTCTTGCTGTCTTGCCTAATAATACCTTTGTCTCTCCCCTTAGTTTTCAGGTGTCTCCGCTCCACCATGGAAAGCATCGCTGACCGCCGTGCTGCTGCCCAACTTATGGCTCTCCAGATGTACTCCCCCATTCCCCAGTCTGATGAAGCTGACGATGAAGCACCTTGTGGCTGATATGCACTTTGAACCCCCTGAGTCACTCAATGGGCCATCACCCTTGTGCCAGCAAAAGACCGGCTACAAAGGGGGGGGGATTCCACTAGGGGCCCTCCGTCTCAACCCCGGCGAAGCAACCAACGGCTGCGCAAGGGCTTAGGGCTCGCTTGTTGCCTCCCTCGCTAACTATCCTTGTCCTTTCTTTCCTTTTCAGGGTTCATGGAGGTGATACTCTCCACCAGAATGGATGTTCAAGTATCAAAAGGGGGGAATGAAGGAGTGGAGCGCCGGTACTACCTGAATGCTACTGAGCAACAGGACAACCTCATGTTTTGTGCCTACTGATGGACTTTTACTTATGCACTCTACCTCTGCTTTTGGCTATTTGGCCACACCTTATTACTGCACTGGACATTTGTGCCTTATCCAGTTTTACTGTTTACTAACAAGACAAGTTTGCTGTTTACTAATGTACAGACAGAATGCAGGGCTATTAGATATATAGCTTGTAACAGTAGTTTGCAAGGCCTATACAAGACCAGCTTGCACGTAGCAACGCCATCTGAATAGGCGACCTTGGAGGGTGCTGACACCCCCCTGCATTCCTGAGCCGCACCTTATCTCCTGTGCTAGAAAGGAGCATTGTGTGTGTACAGAATAAGCTGCTAAGTTTCGTTTTTCTTGCCAGTATCATTTCAGTGTTATGACGTGTGTACGTACTGGGACTACAATTTTGTACTGTAAGAACTACAAATGTTTACTGCGCATGACAAGTATGACGTGTAAGGGGCCAAATGCGCAGGCCCAGTAGGGAAGTATAAATGTAAGCGTCAGATGATTTATGACACACAGTGTCCCGAGGCTACTCGGTGCTGTTCACTTGCTAGCAATAAAGTTGCCTTGTTTGGAACCAAAATTTGCCTTTCGTCTCCTGATTTCCCACCTGTTTCACTCTGGCTTATATCACACTACCACCTTCAAGTTCTAAGTGGGTTACAATTTCAGGAAAACAAGAACATACTCCTGGGAAAATAATTCAAGGAGCACTAAATAGAAAAGTTTTCACGTTTTTCCTAAAAGAGGGGTACGACAGAGTAAGACACTTTCCCAACTATATCCCTCCATAGCAATGCTTGAAAAACTAAGGTCTTGTTAAAGAGAGAGAGTCTTTTCTTTCCTTTAACTGATGGAGAGATTTTGAAAAACTATAAATAGTATGTCTCCTAATTCTTTGAGGGGATACAAAAGAAAAATGAGTGAGGAGGTGACTAGGAATCTATCCCTGCAATATTTTAAAAAGAAAACCTGATAGTTTAAAAAATACTCTAGTCTGCATGGGTAGCCAATGGAGTCTAATATAATAAGAGGAGACACACTCAATTTTGGATAGCCCAAATATCAGTCTAACTACCGTGTTCTGTACCATCTGAAGCTTTCTAAGCAATCCATTTGTATAGCCTAAGTAGATGAGAGTATTAGCGAATGAACCAGTCGTTCAAATTGGACAAGTTCAAAAAATTTCCTAATAAACCTTTTTTTTCCAGCAGAAAGAAACATTTTTTATGACGGAATCTGTGGTTCTAGTGATATAAGAATTTCAGTTTATTTAGACATATAACAGACTTCCTTCAAAAAGTAAAAATCAAATTGCTTATACTTTTTTTTTTTTAACACAAAACTCCTGTTTGCATACCTTTCATTACTATATACTTATTTTTAGGCTGTTTTGGATGCAAATTTGCTAATAAGGGGAAAGCTTGTTTTAGTTCCCCTTTAGCTATGTGTACATTTTGATGCTACTTCTGCTTGTTTGCATGGAAACATTTCTGTTTATAATAATTATAATGATGGTGGTTTGTTGGCCATTGGTTTCCCATTTGCCTGTTACCTTTTTGCATTTTTATTCATTATGTGGTTTGTTCTTATGCATGCTACATGATTGTAGTTGTAGTATGTCATATTTATTTGGGTAAAACTTTGTGTGCAACCATAAAGGAAGGATAACATTAAATATTTATTGGTATTCATTAACTGCCTTTGTGAAGAGACTCGCCCAAGGTGGTGTACAGCAGCTACAGTTTAACATAAAAGTTACAATTTTGTTAACAGCATAACTATATTAAAATAACCAAGAATAAACTAAATACAATACAGGAGGCAAACTTGAAAACAGTAAATTGAAACCTAATAATAGAACTACCATGAAACTGTTGGAATGTAATTGTATTTTACATGCATTGCCTGTCACCTATTATTTCTCTGTGATTACTCTGTGACCTCTGATGTGAATTACTTAGAGAGGTCACACAGCTATGCAACTTCCTGTGGGGGTTAGACACAGCAGATGCAGCAGACACAGCACATGGAGCACATGGAGCTCATGATCTCTCCTAACCTGAGAGGATCTATGGTGGTGTGAGCATCCATTACCATCTAAGCACATGGAAGGAGCTGATAATACAAATGTATAGTATTATGTATATATAAGCCTGTCTGATTATAATCTAACTACAAACTGTGAGTAAACAGATGTTTTGTTACTTCAACTTTAAAGTGACTCAGCAGTGAATTATTCAGGGGTGAATGAGAGAGAGATGAAGAAAGAAATTAACATTTCTAAAGCTGAAGCTGTGTGTACTAAAATCTGCTAATTATTTACTACAAATAATCCAACAAAAGGGTTATGGGCCCAGGGTCCAGGAATTGAAAAAGAAGAGAAATATTACCAGGCAGAAAAAAAGGCCACATTTTTCTCTTAAGTTTTAAAGGAAAGATTCAGTCTGTCTCTCTCTCCCCCCACACAGCAGACAGAAGGCTAAGAAAATGGCTGAGGGAAGAAATTCACCATTGTTCTATTCTCTCAAGGTGCCAAAATTAACTGAGTTTAATTATCAGCAGTGGGAACTAAGATTCATATGTCTCCTTCGAGCAAAAGGATTAAATATATGCTTAGACCAAGACAGAACAGCTGAAAATATGGCTGAATGGGACAATGCAAACTATTATGTGAAGTGCATGCTTTTGGAAGCTCTCTCAGAGAAACAAGCCATATTAGTGGAGGGAAAAGATACACCAAAGGACATTTTATATAAACTGAGAACTATGTATGCAACTACATATGCAAAGCAGCAACCAATTTGGTTAGCAGAGTTGAATGAAACCAAATTAAGGGATAAAAGTAAATGTAATGATCACATTATGTATCTTATGTCTTCATTTCAAAAGTTAGAACTTTCTGGAATTCCCATGTGTGATGCATTGAAAAGAGCATTTCTTTTTACCTCACTATCAAAGAAGTTTGATGTTTTTAGGTCTGTAAATGAGGCCATTGAAGGGCAATCTTTTGAACAGACAACATCAAAACTAAGGCAGGAATGCATAATAAATGATTCTGAGGAGATGTGTTCTCAAAGCAAGTCAGAGAGAAATGAAACAAATTTCTTGGCAAAGAACAGAGGAAGGCGGAGCTATGGGAAAACTCCACCCAAGGGCAAGCTGATTTGCTACTCATGTGGAAAGGAGGGACATGTATCTAAATGGTGTAAGGAAACACAAAACACTCCCTCTAGCTCACCTAAGCCAATGGAACTAAAGAATTTTCAAACCAGGAAATGTATGAAGGACAAAGATAAACACAAGGGCTTTCTAATGGCAGAAAAATCTTTGACTATGGTAAATAATAATTCAAATGAAAGTACTTGGATTTTGGATTCAGGGAGCACATGCCATTTAACCAATTGTAAGGATTCTTTCAGGAAATGTGTCCAGAGGAAGGTATTCTTAAAACTGCAAACGCAGGGACTGCTAAGATCCAAGCAAAAGGTATTGGATTCTTAAAATGCAAAGTGTCTAATGAAGTTAAAGAAATTCCTGTAAGTGATGTCTTGTATATTCCCCAAGCAGTTTGCAATATGCTTAGTGTATCTACATTAGATAAGAAGGGATTTGTGATTCATTTTGAAAACAGTAAGTGCACAATCTCTAAAAATGATGAAGTGTATGCTGAAGCTTTTATGCATAATGATGTTTATAAGCTGAACATTTCAGGTGAAGCCTCACATATGGCGCAAGTAAGGAAGAATGATGGTAAATGTAGTCTGGAAATCTGGCACCGCCGCCTGGGACATCGTGATTCTAAGGTGATCCAGGATCTTTACAGTAAGCAACTGGCCACCGGCATTCAGATAAGTGCAGATGCTGGTAATATGGAGAAATGCATAGACTGTGTTACTCAAAAAGGTGTAAGACCCTCATTTCCTGCATACACAGGAAATAGGAGTAATAAAGTGCTGGACTTAATACACAGTGACTTATGTGGACCGTTTAATATCCCATCATTGGGAAATAACAGATTTGTGCTAATATTCTTGGATGATTTCTCTAGATATTGTGTGGCCTATTTGCTGAAAAAAAAAAGTCAAGTCACAGACATGCTGAAGAAATACGTAGCCATGGTGAGCAATAAATTTGAAAGAAAACCAAAGGTTCTTCAGACCGACAATGGTGGTGAGTTCACTTCACAAAGCATGCGCACATTTCTAGAACAAGAAGGCATTCAGCATATCACAACAGTAGCTTATACACCAGAGCAAAATTCTGTTGCAGAGAGAAAATTTAGGTCACTTGTGGAAATGACCAGATGTATGCTGTCAGATAGCAATCTCCCTAAAAGACTATGGGGGGAAGCCATTCTCACAGCAGTGTACCTACAAAACAGAATGCCAACTAAAGGCGCGGAGCGCACACCACATGAGACATGGCATGGTAGGAAGCCAAACCTGTCACACATAAGAACATTTGGAAGTACAGCATATGCTCATATACCAAAGCAAAGAAGGCATAAGCTGGATTCCACAACAGAAAGGGGCATTTTAGTTGGCTATGCTCCAGGACACAAAGGATATAGAATTTTGAATCTGAAAACTGGCATTGTTGGCATAAGACATGTTACATATTTTGATGAAAACAAAAGGGTTGATAAAGGCTGGATTATCCCAGATGAGCCTTATCATCCAGAATATGAAACTAGAACCATAATAGACATGCCAGTGTATATAAATGCCATACCAAGGCAGATGTCTGAAAGCAACTCACCTGTATCTAACGAGGAACAGGCAGAGGAAGCAGACACAGAAAGAATCATTGAAGAAGACAGTACAGTTGGAGAAGGGGAATCAATTGGAGAAGGACTCTCAGATTTAGAGGATGCGGAAAGGTCAGACCAACCTGTTGTCAGACGCTCATCCAGGGAAAACAAAGGTGTTCCACCCCCAAGACTGTCTTACCTAACAAAGTCAGCAGAAGCTCAAGAGCCCTTAACATGGGATGAGATTGAGAAAATGCCAGCAGAAGAAGCTGCTGAATGGCATAAAGCTGCACAAGAAGAAATTGATGCATTGGATAAAAATAATACTTGGATTCTTACAAAATTACCTCCTGGCAAGAAAGCTATAGGATGCAAATGGGTATTCAAGTTAAAAAGGAATGCACAAGGAAAGTGGAAAGGTATAAAGCCAGATTAGTGGCAAAGGGATATCTTCAAAAATATGGAGAAGATTTTGATGAAGTGTTTGCACCTGTAGTGAAACACACGACAATCAGAACACTTCTGAGCATTGCAGTCTCAAAAGGCATGCAAGTCAACCACATTGATGTGAAAACAGCATTTCTTCACGGAGATATAACTGAAGACTTGTACATGGAACAGCCAACAGGTTTCATAAATACAAAACAAAGACAGCTAGTGTGTAAATTAAACAAAGGTCTTTATGGATTAAAGCAAAGTGCAAAATGTTGGAATGAAAAATTGCATGAAATATTGACAAATTTAGGATTTAAGCAAGGTGAAGCAGATAAATGCTTGTACACTAGGTGCACAAATGGACAATATGCATACATTTTAGCTTTTGTTGATGATCTGCTCATTGCAAGCAAAAGTGAGCAAGAGTACAAGGACATTGTAAAGTGTTTAAACCTCAATGTTGAGATAAAAGAACTTGGTAATGTGTCATACTATCTTGGTATAGAAATTGAGAAACAAAATTATGGTTCTTATCTTCTAAGCCAGAAGCAGAAAATAAATGAGCTTATTGAAAGTTTAGGTATGCAAGATGCCCAAGTTGTAAGCACTCCCATGATCACTGATTTTCTGAAGGATGAAACAGTAAGAGAACCTTTACCAGATAACATCCAATATAGATCAGCCATAGGTAAGCTTTTATATCTAGCTACCACATACAGGGCTGATATAGCAAATGCAGTAGGAATTTGAGCAGAAGGGTCAGCTCACCTACCAAATCAGATTGGACTGCAGTTAAAAGGATGGTAAGGTATTTAAAGGGTACCATTGATTGTAAATTAAAGATTTCAGCCAATAGTAATCCAAAACTAATATGTTACTGTGATTCAGATTGGGCAGGGGATCATTCTGATTATAAATCCACAAGTGGATATGTGTTTATGTATGGAAATGTACAAATTTCATGGGCCAGTCATAAACAAAGTATTGTGAGTCTGTCTTCTACAGAAGCTGAATACGTGGCCGTATCGGAAGCGTGCAGAGAACTGATGTGGATTGAAAAACTTTTGCTGGATTTCGGAATAGCTGAAAAGAGACCAATCCAGATAATGGAAGATAATCAGAGCTGCATCCGACTGTCACAGAATGACAAGGTTCAGTCACGTACCAAGCACATCGCAACGAAATACCACAACGTGCGAGAGTTGGCGAAAGAAGGGGTCATCAGTCTATACTATTGTCACACCAGTGAGATGACAGCTGACATCATGACCAAACCGATACCCAGAGAACATTTTGTGAATCTGCGTATAAAGCTTGGACTTTGTATGAATAAATAATTGCATGACAGTTATGCATGAGAAGGGGTTTGTTGGAATGTAATTGTATTTTACATGCATTGCCTGTCACCTATTATTTCTCTGTGATTACTCTGTGACCTCTGATGTGAATTACTTAGAGAGGTCACACAGCTATGCAACTTCCTGTGGGGGTTAGACACAGCAGATGCAGCAGACACAGCACATGGAGCACATGGAGCTCATGATCTCTCCTAACCTGAGAGGATCTATGGTGGTGTGAGCATCCATTACCATCTAAGCACATGGAAGGAGCTGATAATACAAATGTATAGTATTATGTATATATAAGCCTGTCTGATTATAATCTAACTACAAACTGTGAGTAAACAGATGTTTTGTTACTTCAACTTTAAAGTGACTCAGCAGTGAATTATTCAGGGGTGAATGAGAGAGAGATGAAGAAAGAAATTAACATTTCTAAAGCTGAAGCTGTGTGTACTAAAATCTGCTAATTATTTACTACAAATAATCCAACAGAAACAGTATCAAAAATATACCAAGTTGAAACAGTACTACATAAACATTGCCCAGACAGGAAAAGTAGGATCGATTAGCACACCAGTGATTTAAAACTTTTCACCCTGCCAACCCTTCCCTCCCAGGTCATGCCAGTAGGAAAAGCTACTCCGTGACTGCTCCACATGGTGAGAGGTCCAGGTTTAGAAGTTCAAAATACTCCTAGTAGTAGGCATCAAAGTGGACCAAAAAGACTCCACTGTAGCCTGAAACTTGTGCCCTTGCCTCTCCATTGTAAAAACATATACCATGGCTGCCCGCCCGCCATGACTGAGGGGATGTCCATTGAGAACCAAGAGCACCATCAGGGCAGCCCAGCTGATAAATCTTGCCGAGTCCAAAGTAAGGCTAGGATGTGCTTGCACCGATAAACACCAGATTCTGGAAGCAAAGGCCTATATGCGCCACCAAAAAAGATTGTATCTGAGGACATAACCACAACATATGACCTAAGGATGCATTTAGCTGTCCACACTTGAGGCAGGCAGGGGAGCAGCAGATCATAACCTGTTGAGGCAAATAATAGTCATAAATTAATTTTGTATTGTTCCCAATATGGCACATGATCTGTGAGACTCCGGATTTCGGTAAATCCAGATAGTATACAACCCTATGTAGCTGGACACCCTAGCCAGCCAATCAAGCACATTCCAGATGAGCCAAGTGTGGAGATGCTGTAGTATCTTTGAGGTGATGATGATGGAAAGTTAAGACTCTCAAAGTAAGGTGCCTTTAAGTTCAGTGCTATGACCACTGCCTCATAGATTTCTCCTGTTATGCAGAATTTGTCCATCGTGGCATTATAGTGCTGAAGTTGTAGGTAAGAAAAAGCAGCCTGGTGCGACAAGTGCAAATCAAGTCTTAAGCATGCCATCCTCCAGCACATGGTGCAGGAAATGAATGCCCTTAGTCCCAGAGTGCAAATAGCTTAGAGTCAATGTAGAGGAAGTAATGAAGTCATGGTGGGCTCAAAACCATGAAAAGGGCAGAGCCAGTGCTGAGCGGCATACACAAGGGCCAGTAATGGACATAAGCTTTGGTCCCTGGTGGAATAGCAGACAAGGGAATGTGAAGATAGTCGCTAAAGTGAATAGGTCCCAAGATCTCTGACTTGTGGGTTGTACAGATGAAATATTCTGTATTTCTGACCAGTCATTAATATGTCTCATACAACAACTAATAGGAAGCTCAGGCTCAAGAGACCCAGGTCCTTCCTCCCATGGCAACACAACCATCCAGAGGGAAAGTCAGGGACACCTCCTCCACCACAAAAATTGCTGTAACAATGAGTTCAACATTCATTCTTCCTTTACTTGCAAATATGATGGTAACATTTGGAATATATATAACCAGCAGGGAGCAAGGAACATGTTAAATAAGCTGATCTTCCCCAGTAGGGAGAGCCCATAGTCATGCCAGCTTCGCAGTTTGGACCTAGTATCCTTGAGCAGTGGGGATAAATTGAGTGAATATAATCACCATGGAGATTCACCCCTAGATATTTAAGTGCATCTGTCCAGGACAAAGGCTTCTCGAGAACTGGAAGCCGTAAGGGGCAGGATGAAACTATGGAGCCAAAAAAAGTTTTATTCTGAAGCAAGATCATCATACTCAGAGGATCTACTGCTCTCCAGCCAAGAGCATCCTTTCTCAGAGTGGTCTCTTTTCTAAACCAGAAACCTGCAATATGAAAAGAAAAGCTAGTTTCATCATCTTATGTGGAGTAGAACAGGAGGAGATGCCTTTTTCATAATATTTGCTTAGACCATCTCTGGGATAATAACATCTCTGCTAAATTTAGTTCCCAGAAGAATTTAATATTTTTGTTACTGTTCCTTTATGGAATTCTCTCCCATTACACAGCACAACAACAACAAACAAATTGTGTGCTACTGGGCAAAAACCATTTGTCCTATACTAAATTCAGTGTGCGTATTCCAAATCCGAAGTCAGAATTGTAACATCAGGAAATTTTGTTATGCATAAGTTTGCCCAAATGAATTAAGCACTTGGAAAGCATTGAATAATTTTTTACAGAATGAGTTTTACTCCAACAATTACCTGATCTACATCAACGTTTTCATAGTAAACAGTATATGAAAATGGAATGGAATAACAAAATTTCAAAAAAGTCTCGTATTCTAGTTTAAAAGTCTTATTTCAGCAAGGCCCAGTACTGTTAAAAGTGCTTCAGGCATCTACATTTGTGTTTGTAACCGGTCATATTTTCCCGTTGCAAAAACCAACAGTAGTCCCCCATCATGTTGGGATTCAAGTGGCTTTGATATCTGTTCTTCATTGCAGAAAAGTCTTTATGGAACCTCTCTCCATGTTCGTCACTTACATGTCCCAAATTGGGTGGAAAAAAAGGCAAGATGGGAATGTAAGAAATGCATTTTCAATGACATTCGGCAGCCAAGTTGTTCATATGCTTTTAAGCATGTTGTCTACTAGTTCAGCATAGTTTTCAGCTCGTCTGTTCCCAAGGAAGTTCTGCACTACTAGCACAAATGCATCCCAAGCATTAATATTATAGTAAATAGGCTTTGCATGTATAACTTAAAATATAGACGTGTCAGGCAAATTCAGAGTTCATATTTGGAATCGGTGGGTTCAATTTAGTATAAATCACATGTTTTTCTCTCAGTAGCAAAATCATTGTTGGGTTGTGTTATCTATCAGAATTTAGAATAATTATTTAATTATCTGGATTTGTAACCATGAGAGCTACACTGTTGCTTGTCTCCTTTCACAGCTGTACAAGTGGCTATGGAAGAACGGTAGCTTGAAAGAGGAACCCAAGGAGTGTTTAAGGTCAATTATTCTTCTGTGTCATACAACTACCTGTCCTGATCAGCTCTATATTTGTAACCATAATTCAAAGGAAATTGACATACTATTACATAAGAGCTACACTGTGGCCTCTCGTACTCTAAACTCTCCCTTCCTGCTGCACGACTGACTATGGAACAATGGCAGGGTGTTAGGTCTGTCTGCTTTTAAGAACAACAGACTGCTGAATGACAGCCATTTTAGGTTTTAAAATTAAAAGATAGACCGTCCTCCTCCTCCTTCCTTCCTGTTTCCCCTGCAGACAGCTGTATTAGATCATGCACTCTGTTCCTCCCTGCGTTTTCAGAGTTGGGGAATAAAATTACAGATAAGCAAACTTTTTTTTTCCTTTTTAAATGCTATTTTCTTTTAGCAGTGTTCACCTAGGAAACAGACAAGTTTTTATAAAAGTTGAGTACAGCTCCAGTAAAAGAAATAGTGATGAAAACAAATTAGTAGCAGAACAAAATGCTTTTCTACAGGGATTGCTTAGTAGCTGTACGCTAGAGATCTTAATATTACTTTCATTAAACAACAATTGTATAGTAAACTCAATTTTTTGGACATTCTGGTAAGACAGGAGGGAGGATCATTTGTCACTGAAGTGTACATAAAACCTACAGATAGAAACACCCTCCTTCATTACCATAGCAATCATCCTTTGACAACTAAGAAAAGCTGGCCGTTCTCTCAACTCCTCAGGTATCGAAGAATTTGCAGCGACAAAAAGACTTTTAAACATCAAGGCAAGACCCTACTTGGAAAATTCGGCACAAGACAATACCCAGAGGAAATCCTAAAAACAGCCTACACTAGAGCGAAATATAATGATAGGGAAATTCTCCTACAATCCAGCATGAGGCAGTTAGAGGAGCAACAACAAATGTGTTTTGAGATACACACATGGCATACAAAAAGTAGTACAAATATTAAAGCAACATTGGAGGGTGGTACAATCACACTCAGCATTTCATAGCCAGAGGTTACGCGTGTATATAGCGTACTCTAGAGGGAAATATTTGGGAGACGTGATGCAACCTAGGTTATGAGACAGATCTAACTCCATACCAGCTACGGGTCATAAACATTGTGGCAGCTGCATCTATTGTCCGAACATGATGAGTACAAATGAGTTCATTAATCCTAATGATAGTAAAATATACAAGTTAAGACATAGATTGCAACAGCAACTATGTAGTGTATGTGTTACAATGCACTTGTTTAAAATTATACGTCGGGAAAACCACGTGAGCACTGAAACAGCGCCTTGGCGATCATAAATTTAACATCACTCACCAGCTCAGGGAAGCCCCTCTAGTGGCTCACTGCATGGAACAACAGCATACGTTTGCGGACTTTAAATGCATGGTTATCGATCAGGTGGAGAAATCACTAAGAGGTGGAAATCAAGACTGGGCTTTAGTACAGGTGGAACAACGGTGGATCTTTAGGTTAAATATGTTAACTCCTAAGGGTCAAAATAGGCGTATAGAGTGGAAAGCATTTCTATAAAGAAGGGAAAATGACAAATTTGGGCAAGAGTCAGGTCCCTTTAATGAATCAGGTCGGTAGAGACCGGAAGGAAGAGATAGTGTCAGGTTTTAAAACCCTGACGCCATTTTAGATAGTAGGAGTCACGCAGTAAAAACAAGCAGGACAAAGGTAGGTGTCTTCATGCACATCACACTATAAACTTACTCTAGTGATCCACTCTTGAAATGGTTATGCTTATATATTTGTTGCAGGGTTTAAAAAAAGGGCAGACTCAGCAACCAAGGGCACAGCTCCTGAAGAAGCACTGGAGAAACAGAGGCTCTCTGTTGAGCGTTCCCAATCGAGTGAGCTACAGCCCAGATAAGTGCATTCCCCTACAACACAAGAAGTTAAGCAATAAATTAGAGTAGCTAATAGTAATTGCTCTAAATGGAGGTTTTCTGACTTACGACGATTCTGCACCTAATCCTAATAGAGCAGGTGATGGTCTGCATAGGATAGGAAGCAGCCTGCTACCAAGGAAAGTACAATCAGAGTGAATGCAGAGAATCTGAAGTCTTTCCTCCATTACAGAAAGCTTGCTCACAGTATTGATTGAATTAGAAACATGACGGCAGATAAAGGGAAATGGGACTTGATATACCGCCTTTCTGTGGTATTTTGCAACAACATTCAAAGCGGTTTACATATATATAGGTACTTATTTTGTACCTGGGGCAATGGAGGGTTAAGTGACTTGCCCACAGTCACAAGGAGCTGCAGTGGGAAATGAACCCAGTTCCCCAGGATCAAAGTCCGATGCACTAACCGCTAGGCTACTCCTCCACATGACCCATCCAGTCTGCCCATCCTCTGTAACCCCTAATACTTCCTGTTCCTAAGCGATCCCACATGCTTATCCCATGCCTTTTAAAATTCTGAAACAGTCCTAGACTCCACCACCTCCACTGGGAGGCCATTCCACGCCTCCACTACCCTTTCTGTGAAATAATACTTCCTTAGGTTCACTTCTAATAGGAAGTACCCAATGCATGGATTATTAGTAGCTGTAAGGCAATGTGTTAAAATTTTACAGGCAGAAGCACATGAGCTGTGACTAGGTCTGCACACTCCATCCCGACCTACAGCAAACATACATGGAATCCTGGCTCTGCCAAGTGTGGACATAACCGTAAGGCAGATGTACTTTTTCAAGAGATTGTAACAGAGCTGTTTTTGCTTTTTAAGATCACAAGCCCCCCAGAACTAGTGTGTGAACGCTGCTTTTCAGAGCTGTAAAAAAGGTACAGATAAGCAAACCTCTCTCTGTGTTCCCCCGGCCCCCACTGCCTACCTCTCATTTAGCAAAACCATTAGCCCAACCAGCTGCAGTCAGGCCATTGTACATAGAGAGATGCAATGTGTGGCTTATCCTATGCACCCCTCCCCATCCCCCCCCCTTAGTAGAAAAATCAGCACAAAACACAGAGTTTATTGCTGCTGTTTCTACCAGCTACAATAATTTTTATGGTGTTTTAGTGATTTTTCAATTGTATTTCAAGATATATATCTACATATGGAAAGCTTTCATGTAAATTAAAATAATAATAAAATCCTTTATCCTCCACCTTTTAAGGCACTGCCTATCCAACTGGAACAGCTTTAGACTTTTTACAGGTGGATCACGCATAGACAGTCCCTTATTTCTAATAAGCGTTTGCTATTGTTTGGGTGACTCAATGTAGCGGCAAGCTCTGCCTACTGGCTTCAGCCCACAAAATGGGCCAGAGATGGGCTCAGAAGAGGAGACAGCATTTCTCCAACCTCCTTTATTTTTTGTTTATTAGATTGTAAGCTCTTTGAGCAGGGACTGTCTTTCTTCTGTTTGTGCAGCGCTGCGTATGCCTTGTAGCGCTATAGAAATGCTAAATAGTAGTAGTAGTAGTAGGTGCTACCTACTTCCATAGCTGAGGAATTCCTGCAAACCCTATTCTTTGGTGCAAAGAGGTTTAGCCAGCATGACGTCAAATGTCTGAAGTGACCCCTCCCAAGCAGCTGCCAGAACAAAACAATTGCTATTGAAAACAATAACAAACTTGTGAGGTTTAATTAAACCTCCTAGGTTTTGCATTCCCTCTGTTAGGAGGGGATGGCGGTGTGGATTTTTTGAGGGGACTGTGAAGCAGGGGAGGGTTATAGAAAGTCAATGCCCCAGAGTTTAATTTGTTATTTGCAATGCTATATTGTGGATTTCAGTGCTGCACTATGGGGCCCTTTTACTAAGCAGTGGTAAGCCCACCCTGTGCCAATAGCTACCGCTGGCCTAACACAGGCACTGGTGGTAGTTCCACCCTTGCACGTGGCATTTACTGCACTATCAGAAATATTCCAAAAACACTTCCACAGGGAGTTGCCGCATGCTATCTGTTTACCACCAGGTTAGCACGGGAGCCCTTACAGCCACCTCAGTGGGTGGAAGTAAATACTCCCCCCCCCCCCCCCCCCCCCGCATGGCCACACGGTAAGAGCAATCTTACCGCATGGCCATGCCTTTTTTTTTTTTCCAGCCTTTTTACCCATGGTAAAAATGGCCCTGCTACTAGCACAGGGCCCTTTTTACCGCAGCTTAGTAAAAGGACCCCTATATGCCTTTATTTTTTAGTTATATAGCGCAGCACTGAAATCCACAATACAGCATTGCAATTAAAGCAAGCTCTGGAGCACTGACACATTTAGAATATAACCCTCCCCCGCTTCACAGACCCCTAGAAAACTCCCCCAAACCCCCCCCCCCCCAAATCTCCTTACATCGTCCCCTCCCCGAACCTAACAGAGGGAATGCAAAAAATAAGTAAGAAAAAAAAAAAAACCTTCACAAGTCATTGTTTTCAATAGTGCTAACAAGCAATTGTTTTGTTCTGGCCAATATGGCAGCAAGTCCACACCCTACCTTAAGCCCAGATGATGAGCGCAATAGGCTAAAGTTCATGCTCACTCCTGTCATTAAACCTCCTTGCTCTGGCGTCCCCAAGGAGGTTGGAGAAAACAGGAGACAAGGTGTACCTATCATAGTCCATTATACAGGCTGAAGCCAGTAGATGGAGCTTCCAAGCAGTAGGCAGAGCTTGATGCCATTTAGTTCACCCAAAACAATAGCAAATGCTATTGAAAACAATAGCCAAAGATTATTAGAAATAAGGGACTGCTTATGTGTGGTCCATCTGTAGAAGGTCACAAACTAGTTCCAGTTGGATAGGCAGTGCCTTAAAAGGTGGAGGACAAAAGATTTTTTTTTTTACTTAACAGCTTTTTAATTTATTTGAAAGCTTCCCATATCTAGATATAAATATCATGAAATAAAAATGGAATATCACTAAAACAGCTTCAAAAATTATTGTAGCTGGTAGAAACAGCAATTATAAACTCTGTATTTTGTGCTAATTTTTCTACACTGTTCTATACAATACAGGTGGCCAAATTTCAGTGAGAATATCCTGTTTCCTGATGGGTTCATCTTAACTACTGACTAGATGACGACTGCGCACAGGGAACGGGAAACAGCGATTAACTAATTTGGCTTCAACATTTTGACGTAATGCCGACTCCTGTTTCTTTAATCTCCACGACTGCGCGCAGGGAATGGGAAACAGCGACTAACTAATTTGGCTTCACCTTTTTGACGTCATGTTTCTTCAATCTCTTTGGGCGTCCCGCTCTCTTCAAACGCAACTTCCTGTTTTCTGGCGGGACACTTCAAAGCGAGTGAAGGGGACGGGACGCCAGAAAAGGAAAGTTGCAGAGGTGTGTTGGTGGTTGGCTTCAGGTATGAGTTTGACGTTGGGGTTTGAGGGAGAGGTGTTGGATCGCGAACAGGAAGGAGAGGGGGGAGACGGAGGTAGCTCCCCTGGTTTCCGAGTGCGTATGAGGAGGGGTTTTCGCTCGGCGTGTGAGAGTCAGCCGAATGTGTTTGAATTGGTATCTTTGAACAGCTCACCCTTTACGGTTTTGGGTGTAGAGAAATAAGGAGTAAGGTAACAAACAAACCATGAGCAAGCTGCAAGTGACACTATAGGACACGAGGTATGTAAATGGAAGCTAACTCCCACATTGATCAACAATGACCCAAGTATATTGGTGGCTGCACGTTTTTGTAATGGTTTTACTAAAGTTTTTACTGTTGCAAGGCTTGGTAAGATGTGAGTGGGTAGCAGTGTCTTTGGATTAATATGGGAGGTTGCCTGCTTATCTATCCAAGCAGGGATACCAGCAAAAATTGACTTGAATAAGGCACAATAGTCTGAAAGTGGTCATGCTTCTACAGTGTACATTAAAGTTTCTGGTCAGACTACATAGGCTTGTTTGGGCTTTGTCTAATGTCTGCAATCATCTCCAATGTTGCTCTTTTTTTTTCTGGTTGAAGATATTTAGCCACCAAGGGCCAAAGATTTAAGAGAGAAAGATGAGATAACTGTTGTCACTGAGTTCCAGAGGGGTGTAGGTAAAACCCAGATCCTCCGGCTCCTCAGACCTTAAAAATGAATCACTAGTTTGTTTACAGTGCAGCAGTCCTTCTCCAAAGAAGGAAGAGAGCCTTTCTGCGCCAGTACTCATTTTCATAACCCTCTAATGTGCTGTATCTAGCAAACATTCACATTCTTCTGTAAAGGGCTAGAACCACTTTCGACAAGCATGATTTCCTCTCAGAAGGGTTGCATCCATGGATCCAGCACTCCTTCACTTCCTTTCTCCCCCCCTCCCCTCACCAAGAAGGGCTGCTTCCCCCTTGATGCTGCACTTATTTCTCACCAAAAAGGCTCTATCCTTCTGGGTGCAACATCTATTCATCCCAGAACTGCTCTATCCTCCTGGATCCAGCACTGTTTTCACTTGGAAGGGCTGAATTCACCTGGATCCTGCCCTTATTCCCCCCCCCCCCCCCCAAAGGGCTATATCCTGGATCCAGCACTCATTCACCTCCGCTGCAGAGAGGTGTGGTAGCCATGTTAGTCCACTTTTAAAGGTAATCAATAGAAATAAAACAAAATAAAACATGGGAAAAAAATAAGATACCTTTTTTTTATTGGAGATAATACATTTCTTGATTAGCTTTTGAAGGTTGCCCTTCTTCGTGAGATCAGAAATAAGCAAATGTTGGTAGATGACAGTATATATAAGTGAAACACCAAAGCATTCCAGTGACAGTCTAACAGGATGGGGGTGGATAGGTGAGAGGAAGAGTCGGGTGGCTGAGGGACAGGGAGATATGCATGGAGACAGGAGGGTGACAAAGCAGTACAATTTTATGGTTTATAATGGGCTAGAAAACCCAGATCTTTAAGTGTTCTGGTTTTGTAAAGTGCTGCCCCACGGGCGTGACATCTTTATTGGTACTAGCATTTTTCATATGGTGTCTATGTAAATTAGCTCTTTTCTTTAGCATCTGACTTGTTTCTCCAATGTACAGCCTTCGTTGCATTTTTTACACTGAATGATGTATACCACATTGGAAGATGAGCACATGAAAGATTCCTTAATGTTGAATATTTTTCCTTTGTGAATGACCGTGGGGTCCTGTGAAATGTTTTGGCATAGTTTGCAGCATGTATTTGAATCCAGCACTGTTTTCACTCGTAAGGGCTGCATCCACTTGGATCCTCCCCTTATTCCCCTCAGAAGGGCTGCAGCCCTTCTGGGGGAGAATGAGTGCTGGATCGAGGGGGATGCAGCCCTTCTGGGGGGGGGGGGGGGGTGAGTGCGGGATCGAGGGGGATGTAGCCCTTCTGGAGGGGGGGGAGGATGAGTGCCGGATCGATGGGGATGCAGCCCTTCTGGGGGGTGCCTGGTTGAGGGGAATGCAGCCCTTCTGGGGGGGGGGAGGGTGAGTGCCGGATCGAGGGGGATGCAGCCCTTCTGGGGGGGGGATGAGTGCAGGATCGAGGGGGATGCAGCCCTTCTGGGGGGGGGGGATGAGTGCTGGAGCAGGAAGGCTCCCTTCCTTCTTTGGTGAAGGACTGCTGCACTCTAAACAAAATAGTGATCCATTTTTAAGGTGGTACTCTGAGGATCTGGGTTTTACCTTCTTCCGTGCCAGAGACAGGTTTGGTTTTCAAAATAATCTATTTTTTTTTTTAGTTTAAAACCTTTTTTATTGAGGATGCACAATAATTACATGCTCATGTAACTCAATCACAACATCTAGGATACAGCCATCAATGTCAAGTACAATTGAACAACCATTCTCAACTTTTGTTGTACCATCCTATACCTACCAAAGAGTCTAACCCCCTCTCCTCCCCTCTCCCAATGTTCCCTTTATCTATTACTATCCTCCTCCCAAACCATCCCACCTCCTAACAACCTCCCTTGATCCACCCTCCTCAGCAACCCCCCTCCCCAAGAGTAACTCCTATCTCTCCAAAAGATATGTAAACACATCACTTCTCCATGTGCTTCACAGCACGTTAAGTACCAGGCTCTTGCCTCTCGCAGATAGGGTGTCTATATAGACCCCCCCACACCTTCAGAAATTTTTTTTTGCATTTTTGGGAGCTCTTAGACTCTCTCGCCTCCCACATCATCAACTGGTGCACCAAATTTCGCCAATGCCAATATTCCGGAGCAGCGTCCGATGGTCCAGTAATACAATATACACTTCCTCGCTAACAGGCACAATTTACGAAATAGCAAGGTGTCCTCCGCCGAGTTCCCACTAAAGGAGCCATGCATGTCCAATAACAGTTGAACTGGGGTACCCACTACTTCCCGTGTTAGCAAGAATGACAGATAATTTGCAACTCTACCCCAGAAGCCTTGCACCACATCACAGCTCCAGAACGCGTGATAAAATGTGTTCTCTGCCTGTTTACAGCGTTGGCACAATGGCGTTTGTATCCCTCCAACCTTTGCCAGTTGTACCTGAGTAAAATAAGCTCTATGAATTACTCGGAACCCACATTCCCGATATTGAGCACCACTCACCAATTTCGATAGTCCTCGTAGTTGTCGAAGAACATCCCACGAGGTCAAGTCTACCCCTAGATCACTCTCCCAGCGAGTCTTAAGTTACCTAAAATCCTTTATGATCCCGATAGCTCATAAAGTCTTATACATACTGGAAACAGATGGAGCGGTGTCGGATATTTCCTAAAAAAAAAAAGGAACCATCCGCCCAGCATAACGGGAATGTGCCTGGCCAAGTCAAATGAACATCTGGGTCAATAGCCAGCGCCTCCGACTTCTCCAAGTTTAAACGAAAGCCGGAGTATTCGCCATACTCTGTGAATACCTCCAATAAGGCTAACGGAGTCCACCGGTTTCGTAAGCACCACGAAGAGGTAATCGGCGAACGCTGCCATTTTAAATTTGACCTTACCCAGAGACACCCCACGAATAGCCGGTTGAGAGTAAATGTCCCGTATCAGTGGGCCCAGATACAAGGCAAAAAGTAATGGGGACAGAGGACAGCCTTGTCGGGTGCCCCTCTCAATGTTAAAGTTGTCCGAACAGCAATCATTCACCATGATTCTCGCCCTTGGTGAGGTGTAGAGCACCTTAATCGCCCCCAAGAACCAGCCATCAAATCCATACGTCTCCAAAACCGTAAATAAGAAATCCCAACTAACATGGTCAAAAGCCTTCTCTGCATCAAAGCTTACCATCAAAGACGGCTCAACCTCCATCCCTATCTTCTCCAGTGATAGCAAGATCTTTCTAAGGTTCTTCGATACAGAGCACCCCCTAACAAAACCTACTTGTGCCGCATGTATAATCCTCGGCAGCACCCAACTCATTCTAGTGGCCGAAATCTTTGCAAAAAGCTTCACCTCACAGTTCAATAGCGAGATTGGACGATATGACGCTGGTAAGGTGACATCTCGCTTTGCTTTGGGAATCAGTATAATCTGAGCCAGATTCAACTGGTTAGGGAGAAGCCCCTTCTCAGCCCAATCGTTAAATGCATCAGCTAACGGTGAAGCTAGAGCATCGCCCATCATTTTATAAAACTCCACCCGAAACCCATCCGGTCCAGGTGCCTTTCCTGACTGGCTGCTGCCAATTGCCCACTGAACTTCATCAGAACTTATAGATGCGTTTAACATTTCTCTCTCTTTCTCAGTCAGTTTTGGGAGTTCCACTCCGTCTAGATAAAGAGTACCTGGGAGGCCTGAGTTATCTTCCCTCTCATATAATTGCTGGTAAAAATCTTTAAAGATGTCTCGAATTTCAGAGTCAGAATGACATAATTTACCAATACGGTCTCTCAGAGCCACCACAACCTGAGAGGCCTGTTTCCGAGCTATCAAACGAGCTAGCATCTTCCCTCCCTTGTCTCCGTATTTGTATAGCTGGAATTTATAGTAAGCCTGCGACTTCACCTCTCGTTCATGAATTAGCGAGCTAAGGGCTACCTGGGCTGACAAAAGTTCCTTTCTCAATTGGACACTTGGCATCTCCCCAAATCTCTTACGCAGAGCACGCACCTGAGTCTCCAATCTCAGAATTTCATTGTCTCTTGCCCTTTTAAAGTGGCTCACATAATTAATAATTTCTCCCCTCAATACTGCCTTAGCTGCCTCCCAGAATAAAGTAGCACTGGAGGCTGTGTGCTCGTTAAAGAGTCTATACTCAGTCCAAGTAGCCAGCAAGCGCTCCCGAAACCCAACATCTCTAATCGGATAACTCGGGAAAGACCATGATCTTACTCTCGCTCCCAAACCTGCCGGATGCCAAGTTACCCAAACCTCCGCGTGATCGGAAATTGCATAAGGTCCTATCCGAGCCTCTCCTATACCCCCGAATAGCGAAAAATAATCTATTTTATGATGTGGCTACTGTAGTAGTAGTTTCATTGATCTGTGATATTTCATACATAGAACTTCTGATCTTTGAAACAGACTGCTATTTGGAATCTGGGTACTTAACTGTGCTGTCAATTACACTTGTGCTTTCCCTTCCTTTGTTAGGCATATTGCCTTCAGTACTTTTCAATGGCTATGCAGATAGAATATGAAACCAGCACAACGGAGGAGGAGGAGAGTTTTGGCCCCCAAGCAATATCCAGGTTAGAGGTATGTGGTGAGCATTTGTTTTGAGGTTTGAATGTACAATGGTAAAAAAATTTTAAATTCACTGTTGGCTCCAATACATTAGCCATTGCAAATTGCTATAACAGCACTTATTTTTCTGTTAGTGCTCTTTTCATACTTTTTAGTTGTGTGATTTGTGATAAGGTTTACAGATGTTATATTGTAATCTTGATATATACCCTTCACCATTCATCAAGGTAGAGCTGTACCAAATAGCATATTTTACTTTTGTCAGTTTATCAATAGTGAAAAATATTATTCAGCTGAATACAAATACCAAATACAAATAATGAGCATTGAACTTAACATAAGAAGTAATAAAAGAAGCAATGTGAAATCGAAGATAAGTGTTTATTTCAGTAAATTTAGTATAGTAGAGCCCTGGATTATTCATATTCGATATCAGCCGAATATGAATAATGTATTTGGGGCCAAATCGACTACAAATATTTGGTACAGTCCTACATCAAGGTGGTTTAAGGAAAGAAAAGAAGAAAACCCCCAATGTTTTCCTGTAACATCTACAGCACCTAACCCCAAATCTACTGTTGTAATTGTCTTTTGAACATAAGGCTAATACTTCTACAGGGCATGAGGTCTTAGATGAAATTGCCCCGCTGTGGAAAATGGAAGTATCTATGAATTATAGAAACCATTGGTACTACTCAGGTCTGCAATTATTAAAAGAGCAGGTCAGGTGGTATGATTGCTTTTGGTGCAAATATGGGACAGAGGGCTTATAAGAGAGATGTAAACTGATGCAAAAATGTCACAGGTGAAGCAGGCAAAACCAATCTTTTTTTTTTTTTTTTTTTTTTTTTGTCTGTGCGTGTTAAGATGATTGCCCTGCTTGGAAACTTTGGTCGTCATGACTTTATTTGAAGGGGGGGCTCGAATAGACTGCCGTTGGCACCCTCAGCAGATTCTTTTGCTACATTTTTTTGTACAGGAGATTGAGCAAGTACGCTCATCTGTTGTATGCTTGGATTTTCACAAAGAGGCTGTTCGAGTGTGTCTTTTGATAGTGTTGGGAGAACGGGAAAGGTGGACTGATTTTTCACCAGGTCTCATTGACCTTGTTGGAAAAAAACTTGCATCAGGTACATAAAACTAACAGAATTATGCATCCATTACCTTCCTGTTGATTGATCCATGGGTTGCTGCTGTTGCAATTCGTAATGGTGCAGCAGAGTTTGGACTCTGAGTTGATTGCCTGTGGCCTGGAAACATGCTTTGATGCAGCCTGCAATTAAAGGTCAGTTTTTAGATCCTCTTAAACAAGACCACTATAGGCCAATTTCAAATCTGTTTTTTTAACTAAGTTGGTTGAGAAGGTGGTTGTTGGTCAACTAGTAGAGTTTGTGGAGAAGATGGACATTTTACGTCCTAGGCAAACAGCCTTTCATCCTGCTTACAGTACAGAAACCACCTTGGTGGAATTAGTTAATGAATTGCAGGAGACTTTAGATCCTGATTAGTTGGCTTTGGTGATATCGCTGGATCTTACGCCGCTGCACGTCTTATATTCCGCCAAAACCGATATACTCATATCACCCCTCTCCTTAAATCACTTCATTGGCTTCCGATCAGATATCGCATACAATTCAAGCTCCTCCTCCTTACCTACAAATGCACTCAGTCTGCGGCTCCTCACTACCTCTCCACCCTCATCTCCCCCTATGTTCCCGCCCGCAACCTCCGCTCACAGGACAAAGCCCTTCTCTCAGTACCCTTCTCCACTACTGCCAACTCCAGGCTCCGCTCATTCTGCCTTGCCTCACCCTATGCCTGGAATAATCTTCCTTTACCCATACGCCATGCCCCCTCCCTACCAATCTTCAAATCTCTGCTTAAAACTCACCTCTTCAATGCTGCCTTCGGCGCCTAACCGCTCGAGAAATATAAAATACCCCAATCTATCCACCCTATCAGATTAACTGTTCACTCGTCCTCTAGATTGTTCACTTGTCCTTAGTTTGTTCTCTTGTCTTTTAGATTGTAAGCTCTTTGAGCAGGGACTGTCCTATGTTTGAATTGTACAGCGCTGCGTAACCCTAGTAGCGCTTTAGAAATGGTTGTTGTTGTTTGTTGCATTTGTTGTGGTGGACCATGTGGTGCTGTTGGATTGTTTGAAAGCTGTAGAGATAAGAGGTGTGGGATTGGTTTACCGATTTATTTTTATTTTTTTAAATAGAGACATACTTTCTCTGTGGTAGTATCCCAAACTCTGGAAGTCTTTACCACATATTAAGCGCTTGCTTAAGGCACACTGATGTGTAGCAGTGTTTGATGTTGCTCTCCCTGGGGATTAGTTGGTATGTTAGCCTTGGTAGCTATTGATTGATGATCTTGTGAGTGATGGGAGTATGAACTTTTCTATCATATATTGGAACATGTTTTTCTTTTTGGTTTTTTTGTTACATTTTATTCTTGTATGCACACCGTTATCTTGTATAAAGCTAAGTGGTATAGCAAATTTCAATAAACTATAAACTATTCAGAGGCAGTGTTTGCCAAATAGCTCTTTAAAAATAATTTTTGAAACTGGATTTTATAATCGGTCATAACATTGTAACTGTGCTGATCAAGTAATTGAGCAATGATGTTTTAAATATAATACATATCGATTCTTTATTTTCTCATATTTCCTACAAATGAGTTAAAACATTGGCCATCTTACAGAATATAATTATGCATATTGCATTTAAGGCCAAATTGAAGTGTAGAAAGTGTAAGTACAATCAAATCAGATCAATATAGATTTTCCAGATGCTTGGAACTTTTCAGGTGTTTGCTGTGTAACTGGGGATGCAGAAGATTGTAGTGTAAGAAGTATTATAAACAAGTTCATGGAGATTTTTGAAAACAGACATTTGAATTGATGGAAACTGTTAAACCAGGGTATAAATCAAATGAAACTTTGAGTTATTGTGTAGAAGGGGTAACACAATATGGGTCATCATTCTCAGAACCATACTTTATAATGTGAAGATAATTAGGGTAACACATTTTAAAGTAGGGTTTTGTGGGGGAGGGGGGTTAATTGTATTTTTATAGAAGACTTGTGCCTGTCATATGAGTTTTTTGCTGTCACTTTGTTTTTTACATTTGTGTTTTCAGTTTGGTTTTGGAAATATTTTTTCCCCTTGGTTATGCTGTACAAGTTTATCTTGATTGTATGAATGGAAAGTGGTTTTATTTGTACTTGTACTGGAGTTATTGTGAGATTCCTTTTTGTTCATATTTGTATTCATTTGCAGCAATGTGGAATAAATGCAAATGATGTTAAGAAGTTGGAAGAAGCCGGTTTTCATACAGTTGAAGCAGTTGCTTATGCACCAAAGAAAGAACTACTGAATATCAAAGGCATCAGTGAAGCCAAGGCAGATAAAATCCTGGTAAGATTTGCTTGTGAACCACTGTTTTGTTTTTCTGCTTTACAAGTGCTGATGTTAGACTAAAGATTCAAAGTTAGCCAGTTCCAAGAGGGGGAGGTCTTAGGCTAGATCTGGATTTCTGACAATCCCATCTTGGTGTGCTTGCTTAATGGAAACTGTTTTTAATGCAATTAAAAGTTATAAATCGGGATGCACTGGGCAGGACTAGGCGCCTCCATTTTCAAGGCGGCGATGCTGGAAGAGGAGGGAGTGTACCTCCGCTGTTCTCTTAAGTCAACAATCTTTTCCAACCTTATGTAGGCAGAAGCAGCCAAGCTTGTTCCTATGGGCTTTACTACAGCAACAGAATTTCACCATAAACGATCAGAGATCATACAGATTACCTCAGGGTCCAAAGAACTTGACAAGCTGCTTCAAGGTAAGATTTCTGTAACTATCATCTCATGAACATTTTTGTAGTGTATTTCTCTATTCTTGATAAACATCTCAGACAGCCTCTACTATCTGATACTTCTATGGAGCGTAATAATTCAGAGCTGCCGTTAGAGAGCAGATTCTTAATGCACCTTATTTGTGACCAGCAGCAGTGTAGTAGCTTCTGCCAGTCTTTAAATAATGTTAGTTGAGATAAACTAGGTTGGTGATCTGGCAGTGTCAACCATCTCCTATTGATTTTTTTCCCATTTTTTTTCTTTGGCTGTGCTGTCATTGTAATTGCAGGACATAAACCGTGAGGGAAGAAGGGTTCTTGCTGCTTTTGTGCACTATTAGATCCATTAATCTGCAGAAATCGCAGTATGTCAACATTTGGAAAAGGGGCCCGATGGGCCTCTATGGTCTCCACAAAGGCAAGGCTATGGGCAGGTAGACCTGTGTTCAAGTGTAGTTTGCTGTGCCAGGAAGACTAGAACGAGTTTCTAGGTCTTTGTGGCAGGGAAGTCCATGAACATTATTTGCAGACAAACCAACCATCCAAATACCTGATTTAGAATATAGCATTGTGCATAATCTATCTACAAAACCCATTTAACTATATACGTTTTATCCCATATGACCTCTGTACTAAATCATAACATCTCCATTGTGGGCTTCATATGTTTTCATACCTTTTTTACAAATAATTCTCAAGAATTCATAAGGCTTTCTACTAATTCTGTTGAATGAATCTATATATCTATTTCAGATTTCCAGTTCAGCTGCAAAACTAGTAAACCTTGCTCCATATATTTGTGAAACCAGCTTCATAGTACCACCAGACAATGTGGACAGGTTCCAAGATATTCGAGCATAATAATTTGGATGGGGATACAGCTGATCTAACTGTTCTTTTTTTTTTTTTTTTTTTTTTTTATATATCTATAAATTTTTTATTGAAAAAGAACAGAACATTTATATTTGCAATGTAGAAACTTAACAATTCTATGTAAATTGTTCCCCTCCCCATCCCCAAATAAACAGCCATAACAACTCTGAAACAAGGAATTATCCCATCAGGTCCCCCCCCACCATCCCTTCCCTCTTCTCTGTCCTAAATAAAAGTCTAGAGTGGGCTTCGATGGCAACACCAGTAGTTGGAACATAAGGACAGTGCTGGGCAGACTTCTGTGGTCTGTCCCAGAAATGCTAAAGAATGACCATGATAAGTATTTTAGATCATATTCATTGTTGGTTTAATCATGAATTAATAATGTGCGACTGGGCAGG
This sequence comes from Microcaecilia unicolor, assembly GCF_901765095.1. Taxonomy (NCBI): domain Eukaryota; kingdom Metazoa; phylum Chordata; class Amphibia; order Gymnophiona; family Siphonopidae; genus Microcaecilia; species Microcaecilia unicolor. Next base: position 148,091,495 of record NC_044039.1, on the reverse strand, counting down.
CTGGATGGATCATTCAGGTCTTTATCAGCTGTCATTTGCTATGTTACTATGGTGTTATTACGTCTTCCAATGAATGAGGGGACTCAGTTTTTTTTTTTTTTTGAAAACTGGAAAAACTTTTCCTTATAGTTCACACCAGAGCAGTCTGAATGTGTGGGTTACGTTCCCCTGCCAGTAGATAGTGCTAGAGTAAAACAGCTCAGAGCTGACTTCACTCCCCTTATATGGTGCTGGTGCTGCCTTCAGCTCCTCAGTATTGCTCCAACAGATGGTGCAGACATCCTTGTGCAGCAACTGTCAATTAGCTGCTCTTGAGAAGGCTGTAGGCCCAGATTCCTAGTGGAACATAGAGTCTGGGGAATGCTGCAGGCAACAGTCCTTTGGGGGCTGATTTTTCCTTCCCCCTTGGGGACATACTAGAGGGCTAGGATTGGCAGAGGCTGCTACACAAGAGTTCAAGGATGCTTGAACGGGACTCAGGAACAATTTTCAATGGCCTTGCAGGCCTTAAAGGTATTACCCCAAGATATTGTTTCCAAGTTATCCCGTCGGGAGATCTTATCTCACTCCCCCTCATTAGCAAGTGGTATAACTAAACCTGCCATTGTGACATTAGAGTCACTGTGGGACATGGTCTACAGCACTCTACCATGCAGGCTGTGATTCATGAAAATGCTAATGATATTAAAGTTATTTCCCAAGCCGTTCTGATTCAAGCACAGGAGACTGCACAACAGTCCTCTAAGATAAGAAATATGGACTCTAAGATACAAGAAATGGGGTTTTTGGAAGCAGCCTTAGTTAAAGATAATAATTTCCTTCATAAATGCCTGGAATACCTGGAAAACCAGGTTAGAAGACTTAATCTAAGGTTTCTCAATTTCCCCAAGTCTCCACTAATTTCTCCTGTGGATATGGTGAAAAAATATTAGACTGCCTTGTGAATATAGTGATATATAAAAGTTGCCATTAATGTTTCCCTAGTTATCTGATACTTCCTAAACATAGGCATGCTGCTTCATGATTTACTAATCTAGCCAATAGGTTCTTTGTTTTCGTTTGGATGTTCATAGCACTTTCAAATAATAATGGAGGGACTTTTTAATTTGCCTGGATGCAGTGAGTCATGCTCAGACCTAGCAGCTGTTAAAACTGTCAGTTTTGGTTGATCCGGAAGCTTGATTTCTCCAGCTGTTCTGTTTTCATGGAAGTTGCAAGGGTATGTTATGACCCATTAAAATATCTAGTGCCTCTCACTTTCATCCCTCAATGTTGAGAGACTAAGACACTGGGAGCTCTTATCTGCTCTCTAATCTGAGATTGGACAATGGTTGACGACGTTTTAACGGTAAATAAAGACTTCTTGAAATTTAAAAAAAAAAAAAATGTTGCTGGAGCTTTTTTTTGTTTGACCAGCTCAGTTGAACCCACAAAATAATATATTCTGCTGTCTGGTTCTTCACAGAATAACGGGGATATTTTTTAGCTAGTGAGTTTGATATCTTTCCAAATTTTGTATCAGTCATTCTTTGAAATTACATTAGATGACACAGATCCAGAGGACAGGTTGATTTTAGGATTGAAACATGCATTCCACTCCCCTACCAACAAAAGATGATCACCAAAAACAGCCAGGTTTTTTTTCCCATAGTTCAGTAAATGCATTCTGTGTTAACAGTTGGGGAATAAACATTAGCTAGTAGAATCCACTTAGATGGCCATAGTGCCTGGTACAATTGCCTTGTGTCCATCTTTGTCAGATATCATGTATTTAACATTAAGGTTGTGTATGTATAAGTATATTAGCCCCCCCCCCCTTTAGTATTATGAGTTTAAATTTGTTTCCTACTCACCAGTTTTAATTCAAGATCTCCCTTTGTGTTTCCTGTAGAAACACATTGCATTTGTTGATCTGTCAGATAATTCAGAGTTATAGTTCAATTAGTATGTGAGGTTATGCCATGAATGTTAAAGGGTATTCCATCCAAAGAAATTAATATACTATGGTGACAAACTCTTAAGGGGACTTTCTAATAGAGTTGCACGGGGACAGAAAGTTCACCCATCCCCACAATTAGTCTTCCCCATCCCTACCTGCAGAAGTTAACACTATTATTTACTTGCTCACAGCCCTCTGTTTTCTCCCAAACCCAACAGCCTCCTGTGGCTTTTTTTGGGATGGTATTCACTATTCAACCAATGAATGTTCCAGCTGCCTGTCTGGATATTCCAAGCATCATGCTGGTGCTCCAGTCACCTCTTTATATGTTCCAAGCCTCATTCTGGAATTGCCAGAGATTTGACTTCACTCCCATGGGACTCCCACGGCAACTTCTTCCATCCTTGCAGGTTCCACTGGATTTCCGCAGTCCCTGTTCATGTGGAGCACTCTACTTCCTAAGCTCACTCAGCAGACTCTGATGGGGCTCCTCCACTGACTTTCTTCAGTAGTGTCATGTAGAACTCATCTTTCAAAAAATTGGGGGACATCTGTTCTAGGCAGTTGAGAAAGTTTACATTTTTTTAAAACTATTTCCAAAGTTAGTGTTTCTGTTTATAGGATCTCTTGTTTCCAATTAAATATTCTGCAGTTAACTGCAAGATTCCTGAAGTACCTGTGTTTCTTCTCTAGGTGGTTTTGAGACTGGCTCCATTACAGAGATGTTTGGGGAATTTCGAACTGGCAAAACTCAGCTGTGTCATACTCTAGCAGTAACTTGTCAGGTGAGTAGCCAATCTGATTATAAATTTATCCTGAAATAGTTGACATGACCCTCACTGACTACTAATTAATGGAAAAGCAGAACTGTCTGAGATGTACGTTACTGGAAGATATCTGCACCCTATCTAATAGTTCCATCAAGAATTTTCTGCTGTTTACTCCCATCTCTGCTTGCTTAGTGTACACATGCTCACACAGTGAGCCACATAATACATGACAACATAAAGAGACTACAAAAGTTTATCAGCAAGACACAGTATATTTGTGTTAGTATTGTTGAAATAATGAATGCCAGTTTATTCTGAACTCATTTAGGAGTAGTAAAGTTTGAGGGTATACTTCTTGCTAACTGTTCCTCTGATCTGACTGCTTTATTTATTTATTTTTTCTTTATGTATGCAACTTCAATAGTTTTAGGAGGAAGTGATGAGATTCTGCATTTCACTTCTTTCATTAATGACAAAACTTGCTTCTACATTCAGAACAATTTAATCATGAGTGTCTTAAGAAAATGTTACATATTCCGCATCTGTTTGTTTCAGAATTTCTGTACAGTGGTCCATGTCAGCTGAAAATTTTTCTTTTCACTGATACAGCCTTGGTAATTTGTGTATTATACTTGTCATACAATGGGGCTCATTTTCAAAGCACTCAGACTTAGTGTTACATAATAACCTATGGAACTTTGTAAGTGATTTGAAAATACGCCTCGGTTTATCTTGTTTTACTGCTACTAATCATTTCTGTAGCACTACTAGATTATGTGCAGTGCAGTACACATTATATGCAGGAACTTTCTCTCTCTCTAGAGGGTTCACAATCTAAATTTTTTTTTTTGTAGCTGGGCAATGGAGCGATAAGTGGCGTGCCCAAGGTCGCAAGGAGCTGTAGTGGGAATCAAACCCAGGTTACCAGGATCGAAGCCCACTGCACTAACCATTAGGCTGCTACTCCACATTCAGTTTGGAATCAATAAAGGAATAGTAAATTGCCTAATTCTTGAATGTATTTCTCTGCTGAGTGGCTGTAAAATAATAGACAATCGGAGCAGTTGTAGGCATCTTTTCTAAATGGTTGCAACTACTTTGTATTGCAGATCAAAACTAAATGCCACTAATTTTTCTCCTACTTAAATATGCTCAAGTATCGTTCCAAGCTTGCTAAGTTTTTAGCAGTCTTCACTCCCATTATCCTATGTTTAGAATACCCCACTCTCTCAGAACCGGACTCCTCTTTATTTCTCTTGTTCTTCATGTTCTGCTTAAGATCCTAGCTCCCTAGCACTGGAGTCTTTCCCTTACTGAACTCACTAGTCCATGTGCTGTTAGTGAGACTGAATTCTGCACCATTAATAGTTCCCCTCCCTTCACCCCAGCTTCCTGAAGAATTTCAGTGCAGCTTATTTTGTGTATGACTTTCTGCCAACCGAGAAAGCAATAGCAAATCCATATTCTGGAGAAGCTGCAACTTAGAATGAAGTTCCATTGAAATGCCCGAGTATAGACTAATCCAAATGTGATAAAATGAGAGTGAACCAAACTTTTGAAAATTTTCCTCGTAAAAATGTAAACAAATACCACGTAATTGACATAATTTCAAAAGTACAATATTTACAACACGGTTTATCTGCGGTTCAAAGGACAAAGTTGTGTCTAATAGAACTCCCAACACTTTGGATACAGTTTCCACTTCAATATGAAGAACCATCTTAGAATGTCTGGTGCACCAGAATGTTAAACCATAGTATCTTTGTTTTCTCTTGTTCAGTTGAAGACCATGTGCTTTACTGTAAGTTTCTAATAAACCAATAATGTTCCAGACCTTAAGAGGGTTTATCCAAATTTCCATTGGCACAAAAATCACCATATCAGCATAGGAATAAAATTTTATGTGCATTGTAGAAAACACTTCATAGGTATTAAACAGAATAGGTGGTGATGTTGATCCTTGAGGAAGCTCACAATTAGGAGCCCTGCTTGAAGATAATACTTTCTTCATTTTGATTCTGTATAGTTCCTATTCAACAAATGCTTCTTAAACCAATTCAGGACAGATCCTAGGATTCATAAACTGCTCAGTTTTTATACAGTAAAATTTCATAAACCATATCAAATGGCGCACTTAAATCAAACTGGAGAAGTCTTCCTGGATATTCAGTAGAAAAAAAGACTGCTTGCAAGCAGCAATTCCACTGGAGACAGGTTCATGGTGGTGTGTTGGGTGGGGGGTGTTACACCTGGGATGGCCGTCTCTCCCCCTCTCAATTTATGATGGATCAGATTGGAGGAGTGTAGGAGTGTGGTGATGTGCCTTGGCTTCCCCTCACTACATTGGGGGGGAGGGGGACCTACAGAACCAGTGAGCTGACAGTTAAAAAAAAAAAAAAAAAAAAAAAAAAAGTAACAAACGATAGGCCTTCCCACTGCATGGGGGTGGGGGGGGGGGGGTGACTTCTGGAGTTTCTGACCTCATTGCTGCTGCTCCTGTTACTGTGGGTGGCTTTGGCAGGGTAATAGAGGGAGTGCGGTGCCCTGATCACAGTGCATCAAGCATCAAGAAGTCTGCCCAGCACTGTTCTTGTACTAAGTTCTTAAGCTAACGTCGAAGCCCCTTAAAATTTACACTCAAGCCCATCCCTATCTATTTAGTCACGATCAGGGCATTGACCGTAGAAGTCTGCCCAGCTCCCGTTTCCCAATTACCGGCGTCGCCACCCAATCTCCGCTAAGATTCCGCAGAACCATTCTTTCTAAACAGGATTCCTTTGTGTTTATCCCACGCGTGTTTGAATTCCATTACCGTTTTCATCTCCACCACCTCTCGCGTGAGGGCATTCCACATATCCACCACCCTCTCCATGAAAAAATACTTCCTGACATTAGTCTTGGCCATCAACCAAGGTGATGGCCATCATGGTTGTGGTCCTGCACAGAGAAAGGCATTCTGGTTCACCCTTAGGCTGATTTGGGCGAAGTTGGCTTGAGGGAGGGATTTGCTTGAGGCCTCAGAGCCTGTGGTCCAGGTGTTAAAGAACATAACTAGGTTGTCAACCGTGCCAAGAGCAGGCTTGTTCTCTTTCAGGGGATCAGTTGCTTGGTCCACTTCCATACCATACAAGTTCACATCTTCCTGATGAAAGTCAGTGCATTGAATTTGCAGGAACAGGGTCACAGGCTGCTTAAAATAGTCAGGCCTTAAGCTTGGTATGACTATTGGGTCTTGGGTTTCATGGTGGCAACCATAGAAGTGGTCCCATAAGCCAGGCCCCTCATGTGCCCTCTTCAACATTCCCTTCTGACCTGATGGTCACTTTTCAGGACCTACATGACTTACATGACCTACATGGGAGAGTTGGCCTGGTGGTTTGAGCTCTCGTCTTCTCAGGAAGACACTCCTAAACCCCAGACTTGGATAGTGGTCACCACAGGCTGGGGGTGGCACAGGGTAGGTGGTCCTAGGAAGAGGTGGCGTTGTAGATTTAACAGGCTAGAGACCAGAGCAATTCAGTTGGTGCTTCAAGCCTTCCTGGGCATCGTGCAGAACAAGTTGGTGCATATCTTGTCCAACAATGTAACAGTGGTGGCATATGTGATCTACAGGAAGGAATGCATGTGACAAGGGAAATGGCAGTGTTTTTTGCCTGAGTGGGTGCAGTTCGCCTCCCTGTGGCTTCTGGACATCCAGGTGCTTCTGCGCTACCTCAAGGTCACTAATGACTTCTGGATATTGGATCGCCTTTTCATCCTTTTTGGGAAACAGAAGCTGGGCCTCATGGCATCAAAGGCCACCGTTGGCAAGAGGTTAAAGGAGACTATCGCTTTGACGTATATGCTAGAGGGTAAGCGGGCCCCTTTGGTGATGAAGGCTCATTCTACATGATGGACAGCGACGTCCTGGGCAGAATCCACTTCATTGTCCCCAGTGGATATTTGCAGGGCAGCGACATGGTCAACTCTGCATACATTTGCAAAGCATTATCGGGTGGATATTGTGGTCCGTATGGAGGTGGGGTTTGGGGTTTGGTTCTCTATGCAGTGGGGCCAGGGTCCCATCCTGTTTAGGGATTGCTTTTGGTTATCCCACATGTCCTGGAATAGTGAGGAATAACCTAATGGAAGGAGAAATTAGGGCTTACCTGATGATGATGATTTTTTTTCCATTAGTTCTTCACACTGTTCCAGGAGCCCACCTGGACTTCCTGCTATGCTCTTATCTTTCTACGAGGAGTCCGGAGAACTTCTCCTGGTGTTTTGTTTGTTGTTTAGAGTTGTTGTGGAGGTGTTTCTTTGGTCATATTCCTTCTGCTTGTCTATGCAAATATTAGAGAACTGGGCTGGCTGAGAAAATACATGTAGCACATTTCTGGGTTTTCTGTCTCCACCTGATGGTTGATGGACATAACTACCCACACGTCCTGGAATAGTGTGAAGAACTAATGAAAAGAAAATTATCAGGTAAGCCCTTATTTTACCTTATTCAGCTCCTGACTTGGACCTTTATGCTGTTTCCTGTTTTTCATTTTTAGTTTCCTGTTTTTCATTTTTTCATCAGTACCTCTGGTAATTATAAGTAATTAGACTAATTATATGAAGAAGGAAGAAAAGTTTGTTCCTCATACAAAGGTCACAGAACAGAGAGAAGGCAGAGAAAGAAAGAATGAAAGAAAGATTCATAGTTATAGAGAATTAGTTTCTACCAAGGGGGGGGGGGGGAGTACTCCCCCTGGAAGTAGGCTGTGGCAAGAACATGAAACTCTCCTGCCATCCTGACTATTTCAGAGTTCCTTTGTCTGCAGCGTGGTTTTGTAGGCTGTGGTGAGCATCCACCTCTCCTCTACCCTGGACCAATCATAGTTGCTGCATATGTGCTGGAGACTTGCAATTGGTCCTTGCCATATCTTTTCTCAGTAAATCACTTTTGTTACAGGATATACCAGGTATCTGAGTTGCCAGTTGCCTTAGCAACATTTTCACCATCAGAGCATGTGACCAGCCAGAAATTCCTTCATGTGACTGATAGGAAAAGAGAGATGGGGGATGGGAAATAGTGCAGTATACCTGAAGTAAAACTTTATAGCTTATAGCTAAAATTATAGACAAGGGACACTGAATCTGCTAATAGATTTTGAACTTCAGAACAATTAAAAAAGCAAACCAAAAAAAAAAACCCATATAATGTTAATTATAGATTTGGCAAGGCTATTAAGAGCTGTTTTAGACTGCAAAGCAAATAATGTTCTGTGCACTCGAGAGCCCAAGATTTGTTTCTATGGGCTCTTCATTATTGCTGGTTCTGAAAGAACGGCTTTATGTCCTGCCCCACCTCTCCACAGTAGGCCTAATATATTGCAGTCTGTAATTTGACGCTTCTACTCTCTGCTTTCCATTTTTCCTTTTAGCTCCCCATTGACCGAGGTGGAGGTGAAGGAAAGGCCATGTACATTGACACTGAAGGTACCTTTAGACCTGAACGTCTGCTTGCTGTTGCTGAAAGGTGCGTTCATGTACTTGAGTTACTTATGTATATCCTGACAAATATTACAGCTAAATCTTTTTTTTTTGTTGTTTTATTTTTTGTTGATGAGCAGCACTGAATCAGGCCCACAAGTGTATGACGTGGTCAGCTTTCCCAGAGCTCAGTATTGGTGTAAAGTTCTCAGTATGCATGGCCCTTCCCATGCACAGTAGTCCCCTCAGTTTTGTGTTTTCTATCCTGCTAACTAGACTTGAAAATGGCTGTCAGATAATTTTTGGAGAATATACTTTTCTTGTTCTTACAATTCTATCTTCATCATCCTTCAGCCTTTATACTTAATTCCTGTAAAAAAAAAAATTTTTTTTTTTTCATTTGGGTTCTTCAGCGCAGAGCCATGATGCAGCTTATATGAGGTTTCAGGGCCTGGCCTACTTTGCTATAGAACAATAGCCAAGCATGATACCTGTTAGATATCTTATTGCTGGCTCTGAAAGTGTATTTTTTTCAAGTGTTTACAGCAGTTTGCCTGCATGTTGATTTGTTACAGGAAAGCTTTTTGTAGATTGTGTTTTTATGGTTTTTCTGTTTGTCTTGGTTTTATCTGATTACGTAAGTATACTTGTAAAATGCCCAGGAAGGTAGGCAGGCAAAATATAAATATAATAAAATAAATTTGCCTGGAACCTACGTACACTGTATTTCAAACAAACAAAAAAAACTATAAAAAGCTTGTTTGCATGACTCTGTCAAACCTTGAGCTAGATCTTGCACATCTTTTCTTGTCCCACACTAAAACTGGTTGAATAGCTTCTGCATATTTCAGTTCAGTTCAAAAACCACTCTGTCAGCATGCACCTTAGTACAATTAGTGCTTACTGTCACCAGCTTCTGTCATTTTTGCTGTTACATACCAACATAGTCTGTAAGTAAAAACTCAGTTGTTTGATTTTCATTAGTATTATATGCAAAGTAATTCCTAAAGCAGTAGGGTAAAAAATAATAGTAATTTGCTACTCTGTGACCCAGAGAAGGAACGGAGAAGCTAGAGGTGTGGTGCCCACGGTGACAGGGACACAAACTCAGATGTTCTACTGTGTGACACCTGATCCTCAAAATGAGACATTGACAGTGTCTACTACCATGTAAAATAAGTCATTAGTTTACAGACTAGCGAGAACTACAGATGGTGACTTTTTCATAAGAGCACTTCCTTCTTATGTATTGAAGTTCATTGTACACCATTCGTCTGTTATCAATGCTGAAGATTGCATGTATGTTTACATTCATCTAGGGATGATAACATTGAAAAAGGTGCTAAAAGTTAGTGTCTGAAGCTGAACTCTGGGAGCTTTTCATCGAAACAGCCTTTCCTGTCACTCCTTTTCCAGGTATGGTTTATCAGGCAGTGATGTTCTAGATAATGTGGCATGTGCTCGAGCATTCAACACTGACCATCAAACCCAGCTTCTCTATCAGGCATCTGCCATGATGACCGAATCCAGGTAAGAATTAAGTCTTTGTTCCTCTGATTGTTCTACAGAAAGCAGTGCTCCAGCATGAGAAAAAAAATGGGCTTCCTGTTGATCAGGTATGGGTGATAGCTAAGCATTCCTAGTGTCATCAGGTAAAACAGAAGGCCTAGGTTCTGCATCTGAGAGAACATTACTACTACTACTACTATTTAGCATTTCTATAACGCTACAAGGCGTACGCAGCGCTGCACAAACATAGAAGAAAGACAGTCCCTGCTCAAAGAGCTTACAATCTAATAGACAAAAAATAAAGTAATCAATTAATCTGTACAGGAAGGAGGAGAGGAGGGTAGGTGGAGGCGAGTGGTTACAAGTGGTTACGAGTCAAAAGCAATGTTAGAGGTGGGCTTTCAGTCTAGATTTAAAGGTGGCCAAGGATGGGGCAAGACGTAGGGGATCAGGAAGTTTATTCCAGGCATAGGGTGCAGCAAGACAGAAGGCGCGAAGTCTGGAGTTGGCAGTAGTGGAGAAGAGAACAGATTAGAAGGATTTATCCATGGAGCGGCGTGCACGGGAAGGAGTGTAGGGAAGGACAAGTGTGGAGAGATACAGGGGAGCAGCAGAGTGAGTACATTTATAGGTTAGTAGAAGAAGTTTGAACAGGATGCGAAAACGGATAGGGAGCCAGTGAAGCGACTTGAGGAGAGGGGGTAGTATGAGTAAAGCGACCCTGGCGGAAGACGAGACGGGCAGCAGAGTTTTGAACCGATTGGAGAGGGAAGAGGTGACTAAGTGGGAGGCCAGCAAGAAGCAGATTGCAGTAGTCTAAATGAGATGTGACAAGGGTGTGTATGAGGGTTTTGGTAGAGTGCTCGGAAAGAAAGGGGCAGATTTTACGGATGTTGTAAAGAAAGAAATGACAGGTCTTGGCGATCTGCTGGATATGAGCAGAGAAGGAGAGAGAAGAGTCAAAGATGACCCCAAGGTTTTGAGCTGAGGAGACAGGGAGAATGAGAGAGCCATCAATAGAAATAGAAAACAGGGGGAGTGGGGAGGTGGGTTTGGGGGGAAAAATGAGAAGCTCGGTTTTGGTCATGTTTAATTTCAGGTGGTGTTGAGACATCCAGACAGCAATGTCAGACAAGCACGCTGAAACTTTGGTTTGGATGCAAGGTGAGATATCAGGGATCGCAAGGTAGATTTGGGAGTCATCAGCATAGAGATGGTAGAAAAAGCCATGGGATGAGATTAATGAACCAAGGGAAGAAGTGTAGATAGAAAAGAGGAGGGGACCAAGAAAAGAACCATGAGGTACGCCGACAGGCAGAGGGATAGAAGTAGAAGAGGATCCACCAGAGTGAACACAAGGTGTGGAGGGAGAGGTAGGAAGAGAACCAGGAAAGGACAGAGCCCTGGAATCCAAGTGAGGACAGGGTATCGAGGAGTATGCTGTGATCGACAGTGTCAAAAGCAGCGGAAAGATCAAGAAGAATGAGGATGGAATAGAGACCTCTGGATTTAGCCAGTAATAGGTCATTGGAGACTTTAGTAAGTGCAGTTTCGGTTGAGTGGAGAGGGCGAAAACCAGATTGTAGTGGGTCAAGAATAGCATGTGAGGAGAGAAAATCAAGGCAGCGGTGGTGAACAAGCACGCTCAAGTAATTTGGAGAGAAAAGGGAGGAGGGAGATGGGTCGGTAATTAGAGGGACAAGTAGGGTCGAGTGAAGCCTTCTTAAGAAGAGGTGTGACCATAACATAACAAGCCCTTCCTTAGCGTCCCTCCGGACCGGACCAGGATTGGACTGATGGGTTGTGCTCGCCTACCAGCAGGTGGAGACTGAGAAAAAACTCTGACTCTAGAGAGCCAATAGGAGCCCTGGCCATGTGACCTTAGCCTCAGTATTTTCTCAGTCTCCCAGCAGGTAGGAAGTGAGCCCATTAGTCTCTCTCCTTTTCTCTTTAGATATTACAGATATTTGTGATAATTCTTCTGTGCCTGGAATCTTATTTAGAGGCTTGACAGGGTTTCCTTTCTCTTCTTTCTTTGACAGCCTCGGGGGTGTTAAACTCGGGTGTCTCGAGTCCACCCCTCTTCCTCCCCATCTCCCTGGCTTAGCAGGGAAGGGCCGTCCCTTTCTCTGGAAAGGTGTACCGTCTTTGGGAGAGGCAGCCACTTTTAACAGGCAGCTGCTTTAAAAGAATTAAATCAAATAAAAGGAAATTCAAAGAAGCAGCCTTTCTTTCCCCAGACTTCTAACGAGCAGGCAGCTCCAGTGTTTTATTATGATTGAGGGGTTATAAAAAAAAAAAAAAAAAAAACAGAAGAAAATAATTCAGTGTCTGTGACTTTAAACAGCGATTTTTCTCGTCAGATTTAATTTCCTCCATTTTCTTGCGTTTTGGCGGCGGCAGTTTAAACAAATGAAAAAAAAAAAAAAAGAAAGGTGCGAACCGCGTAAGCGCGGCCACCTGTTTTTTCCGATATGGCTTAAAAGTTCAAACAGCTGCTGTCGGTCAGCGTCGCGCAGTTCACGCAACCGGAACGTGTAAATTTTGCTCTCCCTTCAAGGTTTCTTCGGGTCCGGTGCTGCCTCCGGTTTTTTCGGGGCCTTTTTCGCCGGCTGTTGTTTCTTCGCCGTTCCACTGAGCTCCGCTTGTTCGGAGGTGTCGGGCACGCTGTCGACGATCGCCACAGGGCCAGTGGCGCGAACGGCGGCCATTTTGTTTCTCCCTCCATCTTATCAGTCAGGGATCTCTCTGCTGAAGGTAAGGCTGCAGTTCATAGAGCAGTTCGGCTCCAAGATGTGTACACTTTTGTATGTGCTGAACGGCGTATTCTAAAATGCTCTTCACATCAGCAGGCAATATTTGGTTGAAAGGGGGCTCCTTTCATATATGGATGTATAACAAGCTTTTCTTCTTTTAAATTTCTATGTATCACAGGGCTGTTAACACTAGTTTTTTCTGGTGCTCAGTCATTTTTCATTGCCTGGTGGAAAATCTACATCTTATCATAATATCATAATTCATTTCAAGCATTTTCCTCAATAGCTGTAGTATTATACAGTGTTTTAAGAACTTTAGAAACTTTCTCTATAGGCATAGAGTAAATTTCTGTCTTTCTCATTCCCTGGTGAATAGGACTACATTGTCTAAGAGTCAATTGATTGATACTTTGCAATTCTGACCATAATATCTTAGTTCTTTTCAAGCATTTTACTCCATGCCTATGATGTTATATAGTGTTTTAAGAACTTAACAGACAATCACTCTCAATGGCTGTAGTGTTATACAGTGTTTTCTTTTTCCGACTTTACGAAGCCTTCTCTAGAGGCATACAGTTTATTGTTCAGATGCCATGGGGATATATCAGCTCTTTCATATTCTCTGAGGGACAGTCCTGTCTACCAAGCTCCCAATCACTCAGCTGCCTTAGCAGGCATGCTTTATTCATGTCTTCCCTTCTTTTCCAACTGCCTTGAAGCCTCTCATATTTCATTTTAGCTTTCTTCTGGTTTTTACAGGACATATGGTCACTTAGAGAATAAAGTCATCCTTTCACTTAAAGATAGTGGACGGTCCTCAAACCATCTACTCGTGTTTGTCTCTACTCTATCGTTCAGCATTGGCAGATTATAAACATCCTGGTTTGGTCCAGTATGCCTATACATACCATCTGCTATCTCTTCCTCTTCCTTAGAGACCTGATGTTATATCAAGCTTTCTTGAATTCAGATGCAGTCTTGTCTACACTGCCTTCACCAAGTGGCTGTGGCACAACTTCATTTTTTTTCGTTACAGGTAATTTCCAAGTTTGTCCTTTTTCATTTTCATTCTATGCGCCTTCACTCCAGAGTGTTCTTTCAATTGGAAGGGGATTCACTCACTTCCTGTGTATTTATGCCATAGGTACATAAGTATGGTTATGCTGGGTAAGGCCTAAAGTCCATCAAGTCCAGCATTCATATCTAATGGGCATAGGTACATAAGTTTTGCCATTCTGGGGAAGCTCAAATGTCCACCTTTCTACAGCCAGAACAGCATTAAAGTTAAAAAAAAAAAAAAACCTCTCACGAGAGTATCGAACAGAAATCTCTGCTGCAAAAGCAAGGCTTTGCAGTAATTCTGCAAACTAACGCATACAATATTTGCCATGGCTGTTCACCACTAGGAACACTGGGGACCCTGGGCCTAGGTTCGGTGTTTTAACCTGAAACAAGCTCAACATTCATATCTATTGGGTGTGAGTCTAGTACTACTACTACTACTACTACTTAACATTTCTAGAGCGCTACTAGAGTTACGCAGCGCTGTACAAATTAACAAAGAAGGACGTTCCCTGCTCAAAGGAGCTTACAATCTACATCTCAGTGAGGGAGGACGCATGACCGTGGTACGTGGATTAGTGGTATGTGGATTAGGGAGATCCAAGAAATTACAGGCCGGTGAATCAGACGTTCATACTGGGACAATTTTTTTCTTTCCGGAGCGTACTACCATAGCTGGTGGACTCCTATATTCAGAACTTTCTATATTCAGAACTTACCCAACTATGGAACGCCATAGAGATAGGGTTGGAGTTTGTAGCCCTATTTAACTGGTGTCCTTGGTCACCCTTCCTCTTCTCCTCAGGATCCAGAGAATGGCTAGTTTTTTGCTTATGCATTAACCGGTCATTTTCAGCAGTACTCTCTCTTCCGTTCTTTTATAGATCTAAGAGGATGTTCATTACGCTCTTAGGGTCATTTCATTCTTACCTAGACGACTGCCTAATTGGAGAAAGTCTTATCAGCAGAGTTCTCAGGTCACGCACCGGGTGTTGCATTTCTTACAGTCTCTGGGTTGGGTGGTGATTGTAGCCAGGCCTCTCATTTGATCTCTCATCAGATATCTCTGATTTTCTCTTTGTTTAGTCAGGTTGGCGCACAGTCTTTTGTCTCCTCTGCAAACATCCCAGTTTATATTTTTCTTGGTGACCTTGGGCCTTCGGCCATTTCCTCGCTCTATTCTGCAGAGTGCAATTTTACTTTCTAATGCCCAAGAAGGAATTTTCCTTCATCCTATTGCGAATCTCAGGGTCATCAATCGCGCTATTTAAGTGTCATCTAGTTATCTCAAGAACCTTAGTTCTGTCATTGGGATGCTTCGTGCAGTACACTTTTTGGCAGAAGCTTGTTTGTATATATTTTTTTTTTTTCTGGGGGACCTCAGCAATTTTGTTTTCCCTACTGACAAACAAGGCGGAGAGAGCTATGTTGGTCCTTGCCATGGCAATGGGTTATGTCATCCGCCAAGGAGGAGTTAAGAGTATACTCTTGAGTTTGTACTCATTTTTTCTTAGTTGTGTCACCCTGCATTTAGGTGAATGGACTCTCATTTTTTCAGCCTTACTTCCTCACTGCGACACTTCAGGGCTATCTCTTTTTGCCTTCAGGCTCACAAACATTTCTTGCTTCTTCCGTTCAGCAACAGTCTTGACGGGGGCAGGGACAGATGCCAACGTCCAGCAGGGGTTTTTCAACCTTCTTTATGCGTTTCTTCCGTCATCTCACTAGGTGTTTACGCAGAACCAAGGCACCCTTCTACATCCGGACCCCCAGTCACTCAAATTTATGGCGTGGTTACTGGGTCCGCAACATCTTTGATATTTTCGCAGGAAGTACTTCAAGTTTTAATTGCTTCCAGACAGAAATCTACATTAAAGTCCTATGAATCAAAGTGGCGACAGTTCACTCTGTGGTGCTCCTCTCGCCACTTCATTCCACAAACCATATCCATTTTGCATGTTTTGGAATGTCTTCTGCATCTTGCGAAATCTTGTCTGTCTTACTCATCCATTAGAGTTCATTGGGCAGCTCTATCAATGATGCATGATACTGTTGACAACCGCACGCTTATGCAGCATCCACTGTCAAAGCGGTTTCTTAAAGGAGTCCTGCATCTGTACCCCCCGCTTCGTCCACCAGCTAGGTGAACTAGGTGAACAGACTCTTAAAGTTCTGTTTTCTAGTAGCCATAACTTTTTCTATAAAGTTTTCCTCTTCAAGCAGTGTTTCCTAGTAACCATGGCAGCAAGTAGATCTATGTGTGGAATACTTCTACGGCTGGTAACTTCTTTTCGGTCTGCTGTAGTTTAAAGTTTTCACCTTTCCCAATCGGTTTTTTCTTATTGGTTTTGTCCTTCTAGCCAGTAGGCGTAAAAGTTTTTCATTGTTTCTAACCCGCTATATCACGAAGGATCAAGGAAATGAGAATGTCTATTTCTCTTCTCGCTGAGAGGGCAGTTCCACAGCGTATTACAACATATTCCACAACTTCAGAAGCGGGCTCTATTCTTACTATGGCGATTTTTGGTGCTCTCGGTGCACATTGGTAAGTTGGCAACTTAGTCCTAGTTTCATTTTATTTTGCTCATTGGGACACACTACATGTTAGTTGTCGCCAGGTGGCCTATGCAGTTTTCATAGGGTCCCTCCCTTCAGATTACTGCTTTGGTACTTCCCATCAGTCCAATCCTGGTCCGGTCCGGAGGGACGCTAAGGAAGGAGAAATTAGATCTTACCTGCTAATTTGCTTTCCTTTAGTCCCTCCGGACCGGACCAGGCCCCTCCCATGTTCTCTCTACTCTTTAGCTTCTTTTATTAAGTAGGAAGTGTATTCAGTAGGAAGTGTATTCATTCCTTTACGATTCGTGGAACAATACTATATATATACAGAACTTTACGTGGTCTATATCACTTCTCTGGTGGTTGCTGGTGAGCTCAATTGCTGGAATCTATCTATAAAACCTTAATACGCCATACCACTTCTCTGGTGAGAGTTGTGGCTGAGCTCAGTTGCTGGAATATCTATAAAACCTTAAATATGATTTAACACTTTTCTGGTGAGAAGTTGCTGGTAAGCTCAGTTGATGGAATATATATAAAATCTTAAGTGGGCCATACCACTTCTCTGGTGAGAGTTGCTGGTGAGCTATAAGACAAGTGAGCCATACCACTTCGCTGGTGAGAGTTGCGGGTGAGCTATATTATACGTGAGCCATACCACTTCTCTGGTGAGAGTTGCGGGTGAGCTATATTATACGTGAGCCATACCACTTCTCTGGGGAGAGTTGCTGGTGAGCTATATTACATGTGAGCCATATCGCTTCTCTGGTGAGAGTTGCTGGTGAGCTATAGTACAAGTGAGCCATACCACTTCTCTGGTGAGAGTTGCTGGTGAGCTGTAATACATATCGGGCCATACCACTTCTCTGGTGAGAGTTGCTGGTGAGCTCTGATACTTGGCATTGCCGAGTGCTTTGTGGCTGCTAGGATTCCATACGGCACAGAAGGTCTTTCTTTCTTTCCTGCTTTGTTATTCAAATACTGAGGCTAAGGTCACATGGCCAGGGCTCCTATTGGCTCTCTAGAGTCAGAGTTTTTTCTCAGTCTCCACCTGCTGGTAGGCGAGCACAACCCATCAGTCCAATCCTGGTCCGGTCCGGAGGGACTAAAGGAAAGCAAATTAGCAGGTAAGATCTAATTTCTCCTTTCTTCAGCTGTAATTATCTGAAGATTCAAGGAATGCAGAGAGTTGGATTGGGATGGAGGAGAGTGGTCTGTTTTTTTTTTTTTTTTTTTTTTTTGTATGTATGCAAAGTGAAAAATGTTTTGAAATTTAAAATTCTGCATAGTAAAAATTTAGGTGAATTTTTTTGAAAAACTGAAGATCAAATTTAGAAGTTGGCATGGACAAAAAGATTTTCTTGACCCTGAAAATATTTTTCTAAAACAATTTTGTTTGACTTTTCTTATAATTCACTTTCTCTCTGGTATCTTGTTTCTCCCACTCTGTCCTTTGGCTTCTGCTTTTTTTTGTTCTTGTTGTGCTCTGTTTTGTTTTCTTCTATTTCATCTTTGATTTCTCTCACCTTTAATTTATGCCTTTTTGTCCATATTTACATACAGTGTGTCTAGCCCTCTTCTGCTTTCCCTTCTTTGTCTCGTATCGTTTATTTACTTACTGTACTGTTTCTTATTGCGTTTGCAAAACAGAACGGTTTACATCATAAAACTAAAATTTATATTAAAAACATATAAGAAATCCATGTATTTGATAGAAAAGCACTGCAAAAACACTAACATCCATATTAAAAAGTATATAGACAATAGACAACCATCCATGCCAAAAATATAATTAAACATATTACTAGTTAAAACATTCATTCTGTCTGTTTTTTCCCTTTCATCCCATCTTGCTCTCCTTTGTCCATCTTACCTTCTGGTCCTTTACCTTCAATTTGTTTTCTGAAGTTTGTGCATAGAGTTATTTATAGCTGTTATGGGTTTCGGTGTATAGCTTTGCTCATCAGAAATCAGTGGCACCAATACTTTGATTTACCTTAACAGCAAAGATCTCAAGAGAATACCGCAGTTCTGCATAAACTTTTAAATCTGAGTGACTGGACCACGTGCTGCTTAACTCTTTTTAACATGGAAATAAGTTGCTTTTAATTATCAGAGTTACTGTGGCACTCACTTCCCTTATGTGAAGATGTACCCAGTGATGAAGGTTGACTTTGCAAGCTGTTTGTGAGCTGTTCTTACTTTCCTTGGAATAGTGCTGCTGATTATGATTATTTTAAAAAGTGCTATAAAAGGTTGCTGTGTTTTATATTTCTAGGTATGCTTTGCTGATTGTTGACAGTGCTACAGCCCTCTATAGAACAGATTACTCTGGTAGGGGAGAGCTGTCTGCTAGACAGATGCATTTGGCAAGATTCCTGCGCATGCTGCTTCGACTTGCAGATGAAGTAAGCAAGCCACTACTTCATTCTTTGTTTCTCTCTTCTTGCATTTCTGTCTGTACTGCAGAGTATCTTTTAATTCTCGATTCTTTCTTCTTTCCTGGAAGTTTGGTGTGGCTGTAGTGATCACTAACCAAGTAGTGGCACAAGTAGATGGAGCTGCTATGTTTGCTGCAGATCCAAAAAAGCCTATTGGAGGCAACATTATAGCACATGCTTCAACCACCAGGTATGTAAACACATTTCACATGTACCAGTCTTAAGACACAGGTTTCATGCTCTTAAGACATACTCTAAGAACTTAATTACTTTAGTAATTTGACAGAAGGAACAGAGGCAAAATTTACAACAAATCAAGGCAAATGAATAACAGACCTTAAAGAGTACTCTTTTAAAAGATTAAAAATTGTCTTTTAAGTGCAAACATCCATCCTACTACTACTACTACTTATCATTTATATAGCGCTACAAGGCATACGCAGCGCTTTACACCATACACAAAGACAGTCCCTGCTCAAAGAGCTTACAATCTAGATAAGACAGTACACAGCCAGAACAATTAAGGGTAAGGGAATAGAGAGGTGAGGATAAGGGACAGGGCAAGTAAGTTAGGAGTCAAAAGCAGTGGTAAAGAAGTGGGTTTTGAGTTTTGTTTTTTTTTTTAATTCAAATTTTTATTATATAATCTCAAACACATTGAGACACTGAAATACACATTAAATTTACATAAATCAGTAATAAATCCAAAAAAAAGGAAAATAAAACAAATAACGTCTTCGTCCACCAGAAAAGAAATGTGATTCCAAGATTTTTAGAGAGCCAAACAAAGAAAAAGAAAACTTACTTCTGCCACCTCTTAGGTCAACCTCCAGCCTGCTATTCAGGGAGGACATACAACATTCACTTCCATTCTTGCATCAAGAAAATCAATAAGCTGTTTAGAGTCCATGAATTGATATTGTTTGCCCTCTAGCACTATATTACATATACAAGGAAAACGCAATACAAAGTTTGCTCCCACGGCCTCGACTCTGGGGCGCAGGGCTAAAAAAGCCCTGCGTCTCACCTGTGTCTGCCTAGAGAGATCAGGAAAAACTCTGCCTTTTGAACCCATAAACAGTTTATCTAAATGTCTTAGTGAAAGTCTTAAAACAGCATTCCGGTCTGGCTCCAAGACAAAGGTGACCAGCATAGTTGTCCTATGGGTAATAAGTTCCAATGAGTTTTCCAGGAAAGAAGTAAGGCTCATAACTTCTCCCACTACTGGTAAGGGGGGGCTCTCCATCCCTCCCCTTAAGGCTCCAGATGTATTGAGCACCGTAATAGGAGGTAATGATTCCTTATCCATTCCCATTCAATGCGAGGCCATTGAAAGTTATTAGTCCCGGTCAGTTTCGCAATAGACCTCCCCTCAAGCAGCGCTGGTTGCACTACTCCGGTGTCCGTTACTGCTTGGGCTACTGCGAAAATCTCACTCCCTGGCTGGCGTGGTGCCATGCGTTCCACGGGGCTCAGAGAAGCCCCGTCTCCACTCTCTATCAACGTCAACGCGTCGAGAGTTGCAGAAGGAGATGAAGCACTTAGAGGTCCCGGTTGTTTCGTCGGAAACTGTAAAGTTGTTTGCTTCATTGCTGAAAGGGTTCCAGGAATTGAGAGGATATCCTTCACCTTTCCCCTCCACTTTCCCATCGCGTTCGACGGGTCCGAGGATGCAGATGAATCAAAAAACTGAGCCTCCTCAGGAGCAAACCCGGGTGCGTCTGATCACAGCGCCATCTTGGAATCCCGTGGGTTTTGAGTTTTGATTTGAAAACGGCCAAAGACGGGGCTAGATTTACAGGCTCGGGAAGTCTATTCCAGGCGTGAGGTGCAGCGAGGTAAAAGGAACGGAGTCTTGAATTAGCAGTAGAGGAGAAAGGGACGGATAAGAGAGATTTATCTACAGAATGGAGTACTCGAGGGGGGACGTAGGGGGAGACAAGAGTGGAGAGGTACTGGGGAGCGGCAGAGTTCAGTAAAAAAAAAAATGGGTCAAGGGTATATCAATGTCATTCCACAGTGTATTTCACAAAATATGTGCAAGGACACTTCAGAATTTGGTGTCTTTCATGATATATTTCACAAAATCTCTACAAGAGATGTAAATAGCCATAGCTATTTGTTAATTTGTTGTATATTGTTCTTTTGATGCCTTCAGGATTCAAATGTATACCCTTCAGAAGATTAAGGGCTGCAGTAGTGAAGCCCATAAAATTTGAATGGGCTTTGTCGCATTTGCCTTGCTGGGAATCGCTATGCAACTTTGTAAAACCTTCATACCCTTGTACACTTTTCACATTCTGATATCTAAAAGTACAATCTATAAAATTATTTCTGGATATATAGCATTTAAGATAAGCATCCTACAACTTGCATAGTAGGATGGAGTAGCTTTTGCCCATTTTTAGAATAACTCAAGCTCTTTCACATTTACTGGGAGCTCTTTGAACAACATTATCATAGTCTTGCCACAGATTTTCTTTTGAATTCTCAGATCTGGGCTCTGACTAGTCCACTTGAAAATATTCACTTTTTGAGCCTCTCCATTGTTGCTGTTGCTTTTGCTTTGTACTTGGGATCATTGCCATGGTAAAAGTTAATTTTCTCCCCAGTTTCAGGTCTGCAGCAGATTGGAATAGGTGGGATCTGCCTGTATTTTATACCATCCATCTTTCTTTTCATCTTCATAAGCCTCCCTGTCCTTGCAGCTGAAGAGCATCCCCATAGCATAATGTTGCCACTACTATTCTTTCCCTTGGGGTTGGGGTTAGGATGATGTGTTTTATTTTACACATATCTTTTAGTATTGAGACGAAAAAGTTCCACTTTGGTCTTATCAGACCACAAAACCATCTTCCACATTTGTGCGTTGTCCAAGTATTTTTTGCAAGTGGTTTGTGGCACATCATATGGCTTTTCTTTAGCAGTGGCTTCCATGTTGCCATCTTATCCCCCATCCCCATAAAGATCATGTTTATAGATTTCTTTCAGTCTCAGCCGGAGTCCTGTGGTTCTTTTATAGTAGTCTTTAGGCCTCATAGTGATCTTCTTCAGCAGTTTTCTTAACCTGCAGCTACTGACTTTGGAGGGACAGCCTGATTGAGGCAGCATATTGATTGTGCCAGATTATTTCCAGTTTGGGAGGAAGGAAGGTACCTGTGGCTGGAAAAAATACTGCCTTTGTGCCTGTGAGACCTGGTGGGCAATTCAGAGGGTGCCCTGTTATGTCAACAGTAGAGGCTCCTTCAGTCCTTCATTAGAACCCTGCAGCTATGGCACACGACAAATGGATGTGCCCAAAGGGGAACGCCCCAGCAAAAGCCATGGTAGAGTCACAATGATCTGTTAGAGTGGTTGGTGAAGTTGGGCTTGCTTTGTTGTAAGCCCCATTGATTTTGGTTTTTACTTTTTGGAGATAGTGAGGATATGGGGCCTAGATGATAAGGAAACAGAAAATCAAGAGTAAGCCCCCAGTATGTGCAAGTTTGAATATTAGATCGCTTTATAAATGTTTTCCATTTATTGTGCAGGGTACCTCAATGACCTCAACTCCAGCCACTGGAATGCCTTATTCTGAAACCTCATTAAGCATTGGTGGTGGATCCACTCCTTCATCGCCATTACCTCCAGTATCCCAACACTTGGCTGCAGTACAAGGAAGATGTTCTTTATTGCCATCTGTGGAAGATTATGTGGCTGGTTTAGTGCCTTCTGTGGTGGCCTCAGGTTCTAGAAAACCTTTATCTCTAAGGCCTGTTTCATTGATTGAAGCAGAAATTCTTACTGAGGTAGACTTTAATCAAGAGGTCTCCTTAAAGGCTGTTTCCAGATGGCGAGATGCCTAAAAAGAGCCATATCTCAGCTATGTGAATTTTTAACTCAAGTGGTAGAGCAGTTTGCTAATGTAGATAACTTTTGGCTTATGATTGATAGTAGGGCAAAAGTACTGGAGACCCAGGTGGCTACTTTGCAGACTTCTGAGGCCTCCAGTATCTGGGATGGTTTGTCTCTATATTTATAATATAGCACTAAAATCATAAAATAAAATGCATTTATATTCTAGGTTTCAAATAATAAAAAAAAAAAAATCCAAATACTAGTTTTACAGAACAACCATATTTTCCCCCTAAAAAATGAGTTTGTTTCAAGTCTCTGCTCCAAAGGCATTCAATTTCAGAAAGAGAGCACATCCTGAAAGTCCTTAAACATGGGGAGGGGGGTAAGAAGGAGGAGAGCGAAAAGGAAGGTATTTTATACTTTTTCAGCTGTAGCTCAAGGTGAGTTACATTCAGGTACAGTAGATATTTTTCCTGTCCCCAGAGGGCTTACATTCTAAATTTCTTGCTGAGATAAGAGTTAACTCATTTGCTCAAGATCCCAAAGAGCAGTAGTGGGATTTGAACTGAGCTCCCCTTGTTATCAGCCCAAAACCATTAGCCAACTGCAGCAGCCTTTATGATGAAGACGTTTTGTTTATATCCAACCAGATGATCAAAACTTACTAGGATGTGTACCACAGCAGCACATCTCTGATCACTTTAAACAGTGCCACCGAGAGGGGGGGCAGGGGGGACAAATTTCCCTGGGCCCGGCGCCGCAGTCCCACCTGCCCTCAGTCGACTGTCTGCCACCGGGCTGGGCCTCCTGCATTGAAATCACAGCGCCTTTCACCTCTGTGACGTGTGAAAGCGCTGCAGGCAGCAGCAGATCGCCTCCCTTCAGGCCTCCTTTCCTCCCTGTGTCCCGCCCTCATCTGACGTAACTTCTGTGAGGGGGGGAGCAGCGGCAGCGACGACCTCGGGGGGGGGGGGCCAAATCATTAGCCAAAATTTGCTGTTCGATTTTTGACCAATATTGAAACCAAAAATGACACCTCCTTTTTTTTTCTCTCCCCCCCCCCGAAGACCAGATGCCACCGCTGCTGGAGGGGGGGCAGTTTCTGGTGCCAGTACCACCTCTGCCGGGGGGAAGGGGTGCTGCCGCCGCCACTATCCACCACCTCACGCTCCTGCAGAGACTTGGCCTGGATAGGCTGCCTATCTAACACCATCCCCTTTAAGAAGAGCAGGTGCTGCTGAGCCAGCCCCCTACCCACCTGAAGGCCCTCCCTGCTGCCCTAGTGGCCTGTTAGGGCAGGAGCTATCCCAATCGTTCCTGACCACGTGGGTCTCTCCATCAAAATGGCTGCTGAGAGTTTCTGCAGCAGCCATGTGGGTGGCTGGCTCGGCGGCACCCTCTGTCCTCCATTGGGAGTAGGTGGCTGGGACAGCCTGTCCTGTCAGGGCCAAGTCTCTGTGGGGGGCGGTGGATAGTGGCAGCAGGGGACAGAGGACTCGCTCTGGTGGAGGGAGGAGAAGTTTTGGTTTTACTAAAAATGCAGCTTGGATTTCAGGCTGATTTTGGTGCTGAAATTGAACCTGAAATTCAGTCGGCCTCTACTTTACTTTAAGGAGCATGCTCAAAGTCTGAATATCACCCAAAGATGTATTGTTAGACAATGCAGTTAAACTAAAAGAGGAGTATTCCTTTCCTTAGCCCCTAAGAGGGGAAGGATTGATGCTGGCAGTGTGGGGTGGGTCTAGATAGGAGATAGGGAGATGTTAGGCAATGGAGGAGGGGACAATGGTAGCCCTCCAGGGCATCTGAAACCCACCACTTCCTCTAAGAGTTTTTGCTATCAGTAGTGTAGCAATTGGGCATTAGCTACAACATTTCGTCAGTCTTAAATCATGGTGGTAAAACAATAGACTTCAGTGAATTTATGAAGATGACCAGCTATTGAGCTCCTGAGTGCTGCAGCTCCTCTAACAATCCTGCAGGGCAAGGATCAAGGACACAGTTACCCTTTTCATTAAATTAACTTCAAAACATGTACCACTGGCTGAAAATTCAGCAAAAGTCCCTTAAACTCAGCTTACCCTCAGTCTTATATTGCCTAGTTAGGGACTTGAGGAATCTAGAGCAGCCAAAGTATAGAATTGGGGCCCCTAACCTTTCTTTCAAAGTCTTAATTTTAGTTTTGGTTTTCATTGAACATATATTTGGAAACATGAGTCCATATATCTGAGGCCTGAAATATTTAGAAAATGAAGAATAGTTCCCTATATAGGAGCCAGCTCTGTGGGTGCTTGAGCACCCCTACTATTGAACAAACTCATTGATTATGTCCAAGAAGAGCGTAATTTGTTGGGTTTAGCACCCCCAGTAATTCTAGTCTCATTGTTTCCAGAGGCAATTATTTTGCTCTCAACCTTGCATCTTTTTATTCTGTTACTGATCTAAAGAATCTCCTCAGCAACTTGAGCTTCTGTTAAGTTTCATATGTGCGAGCAATTATGTATTTTTAAATATTTGTCCCCAAGGTTTCAGTGCTGTGTACCTAGTTATAAATTCCAGTTCATTTGTTGCTAAATAAATGCATTTTTTTGTCCTCAGGCTGTATTTGAGGAAAGGCAGAGGGGAAACCCGAATCTGCAAGATCTACGATTCTCCTTGTCTTCCTGAGGCAGAAGCAATGTTTGCTATTAATCCTGATGGAATAGGAGATGCTAAAGATTAAAAAGTGTGTGATATCCCCCTGTAAATACTGTAACATGTAGACATTATGGATCACCAAATGGAAAAGAAGCCCGGCGAGTATTGGAAAACTTCTGGAGGGTAAATGTGGTAGCACCAAAACAGCTAATTGTGTAATTTAAATAAAAGGAACACTTGTAAAACTTGGCTATAGATAATACCAAGTGCCCAAGTTTGTAATTATTCCTAAAATCCAGAACCATTTTTAGCTAGAGAAATGTTCTTATGTAGGTAAAACGTTACTTAAAACAAGATCTGTGAGTGTATTTTTCTCTGAAAAGTACACTGTGCCCAGACAAAGCATAGGCACATGAGTCTACAAATACCGCAGCTGTGATCTTGCTGCCTTTGCCAGGACATGGACTGTCTGTGTTTCCTCACCTTGTTTCACAGCTGGTAATGTTTGCATTCAACCATCCTCAGTTGATCAACCCAGAGCTTCATATGAGAAGCAATCTCTGCCCATCCAACCTGTGTGAATTAGTGGTAGGGAAAATTATCATTTTGCAGACCAAGCCGGGTCATGCATGATTTGGAGTAGACCACCTCATGTGGATAACATGCCACATTCCCAGTGACTTCATATTTTTGCCTTAAGGTGGGACAGTGCTGATGTTGAATTAAGCAGGTAACACACATTTTCTGAGGTTTCAGTGGATGATAGCAAGTAATAAAGCATATTTCTAAAAGTTCCTGCTTATTTGATTTATCCCTCATCACAGTCCATGTTTCAACAAAAGTCTTTGTGTGGTAGCACTGCTTACTTTCCGCTATCTTGTCTGTTATATATACTTCACAAACAAATCATTGTAAACATGGGAGCTTTTGGAAAATTAAAAAAAAAAATTTGTTTTGATGCTATTACAAAAATAATAGCATTTCTCTTTAAAAAATTAAAATGAAGAGATTCTGGTGTTTGAGACTTGATTATAAACCTGTAGTATGTAAAATTGTATGAGTGTCTCTTTTTCATTAATTTGCACATTTAGTTTAGGTGCTACTACATTAGGCTGTGAGCAGATAACACTGTCTAGAAATCTTCCTGTGACTACAGTTTACACATCTGACAGAGCTGAGACTGTGAAGCAAGTCTGTTGGATGATGAAATGACTTTTCATTTGTGTGAACTGATCAATAGCATTGTTTGAAATGTGCCTCTGATGCTGCAGTTATAAGGTTAACTTATATCTTTTGACCATGAAAGGGTCATGGCTGTCAAAAAAAATGTATATATTATACTTGTAGTCATTGTTACATTAATGCCCATTCTGTACTAATTGCTGGTTTATCAAACTAATCCACAGTTGACTTCTGTGGGTGGTAGGTATAGCATAAATATATTTATGTTAAATTTCCTTATACTTGTTTCTGTCAGAATATAAAAAAAAAAAACTAGAATGAATCTGCCAATTTTAGATTTAGGCTTTACTGGTTAGTGATATGTATAAACCCTGAGTCATTCTGTGCAATAAAGCTGCTGATTTTAATTCAAAATTCACCTGATTTTTCAACCAGTTTAAGCTCAATTAATAAAAACATGCTTTAAGTCTTAATTATGAAGCATCTTGAGTCGCTGTTGTAAATGTTTTGCCTGTAACGCTTCATTCCTTATTGTCCATACCAGACCAGGCCAGAAAAAGTAGGTGGTTGTGTCAAGTCACCACAGATATGTGCATAGGAGCCAACTTTTCAAAATTATTGGGGGTGCTAAGCCCAGTGGAAATAACTCTTCCCCAGACACATACAAGGAATTTTCTCAATATTGGGGGTGCTCAAGCACCCACAGAGTCGGTTCCTGTGGATATGTGGGTGCCAATAGAGAGGCCTGCAGTAGGAGCTTTTATCGGTAGGTTTCAGCACTGAGCCAGTTTTCAGCAGGAATGATGGCCATTTTGCTAGCAGACCATATGGCAACTTGTGATCTAACAACAGCTCTTATCAGGTGAAGGAGGGCTGTCTTTGCCCAGAGTTGGGGATCTAGAGATTCTTGGGGGCGGGGGGAGGGGGAGGGGGAGGGGGGTTCTATTCAGTCTCCAGTTGGTCTAGGTCCTCTTGGAGGGCATTTTGGTTGGTGGCTGTGGAAGGGCTCAAAGGGTACTCGTGGGCCTAACAGTCTTCAAGGGCAGCTGGCAAAAGGCTCAAGTTCTCCAAATCTTGGGGGCCCCGGTTCCCAAGCATCCTGGGGTCTCGGATAGCAGGGGGGGGCTGGTGTTACTCGCTTCTGAGAGGATACCTGGGGAGCCCTGGAAGACGAAGGTGGTTCTCCCTCTGAGAGCAACTCCCCCAAGCTGGGGGAACTCTTGGCCAAGATTAGTCCCCAGGTTTGAGGAAAGTGTCTTCCCTAATAGCCTAGGTTTTGCAGGTGCTTTGTTTTCCAGGAGCGGCATAGCCAAAGGTCACAGAAAGAAATCCCATGCTTTAAAGGTGCTCAAGCCCCCCTCCCCCCTTAAAACCTTTTCATGCCACAAGTCTTGGGATAGGAGGTAGTGTTCTATTTTGGATTATTAACTGAATTGGGCCCTTCTGTGCCTTCTAGAAACTGTTAATGCTGTGGCAGAAAATTCATGTTTTTTTTTTTTATATATATCATTTTTATTGGTGACCATAAGTACACAAGTGATATTAAAGTGAGAAAAATGCATTACATTACAAGTGTGTTTCAAACAGTTTAACGAACATCCAACATACTCGAACTGGCCATCCATGATTTTATTCTTTCCCACCTTATTCCCTTCTAACCCCCCCCTTCCCACCCCCCACCCACCCTCCCTCCCCGCGAGCTTACCCGTTCAAGATTCTACTGCGAGCCGTAGGAGTCAGGGTATCCCAAAACAGTAACCAACATTGTAATAGTCAATCTCCCCTTGGGGATGCTAAGTCATTTACCTCCTTACGTTCCAAGGCACCCAAGGAGATCATAAGGGGTGGCTCTGATGAGATCCAGTTCAATAGGATCGTTTTCTTTCCCATAGCAGTCGCCCTGCGGAGGAAAGGTAACATGCCCCTTCTTCGGTTCCCCCTCACTTTGTATTTATCAAACAAAAGAGTAGGCAAGGGGCACCATGTCAACCCCCAGATAGTCGAGACAAAAGTACAAAGTTGCATCCAGAAGGCACGGACCGGGGGGCACAACCAGAACATATGTCCCAAGTGCGCCCCAGATCCCGCACACTTGGGGCAATCATCCAAGGGTCGTAGGGCAGCTCTGAACGCTCTATGTGGTGAGATATATAGTCTCATAGTAAATTTATATTGGGATTCCTGTAATGTCACATCTGTAAAGGTCCTATATCCAATTACCAGATTAGCCTGTACCAGCGAGCCAGTAATAAGACAGCCTAGATCTCCAGTCCAAGCCCTAGCAATCTGGTCATATGTTATCTCTGGGCAAAGCTCTTTAAGTTTAAAGTGGTAGAATTTAAGAGGAACCAAAAGCTGCGCCGCCAAATCTAGCAAATCTGTAAGTTGCCTCCGTCTCTGCGAGGTCAACGACACTCGAGGGAGGGAGGCAATGTAATGACTCAATTGTAAATAAGAGAAGGTAGCCTGTGCTGGGAGTCCAGTGTTCTCACATAAGTCTTTGAAGGACCTACATTTGCCCTCTTTTTTGTTAGCACCTGGAACAGGAATATTGTCCCCCCCCCTCTCTCCATGCCTGGAAGGTCACAGTATCTGTGCCAGCTGGAAAATCCGCATTACCTCCAATCGCCAGGAAGGGGGAAGAGTGGCACTCAAACCCTCCAGTTTTGCACAACCATCGCCATGTACGTCTCAGTGGCGCAAAGATAGGAGCGCATCCTTTAGCAGTTGGTGCTTTGCCTGCTGGTGCATGCAACCAATAACTAAAGTGATATTTGCTCACCATTTTAGTTTCAGTAGTAGGAAAGGAAAAGTAGGATGTGCCCCGAAACCAATCTGTAATGTGTCTCATACAGCCCGCTACTGACATGCGTTGTATGCTGTGTACACCCAACCCTCCCTTATGTATTGGAAGGTATGTCTGCCTTAGTGTGACCCTGGGCCTTTTCCCCTTCCAGAGATATCTAGCTAGTAATCTATGTAGTTTCCGCTCATCTTTATGTAGGAAGAATAGAGACAGCACCTGGACCACATATAACCATTTAGGGACCAGGACCATATTGTACAGAGCCACGCGCCCCCACAAAGACGGGGAGGCGCTGCCACATTTCTAAGGTGTGTTGCGTCTCCTTCCACAAGGGGGCTAAATTGGTTATGTGAAGTTGTGTTAGCGATGTTGGTATTCTAATCCCCAAGTAGACCAGATAGTCAGTGGTCCACTTGAACGGGAACCGTCCCCCCCAGCGTTCCCGCACTGAAAGGGGTATTGGCAGCGCCTCAGACTTCTGTGAATTAAGCTGGAAACCTGAGTAGTATCATAAGTACATAAGTACATAAGTAGTGCCATACTGGGAAAGACCAAAGGTCCATCTAGCCCAGCATCCTGTCACCGACAGTGGCCAATCCAGGTCAAGGGCACCTGGCACGCTCCCCAAACGTAAAAACATTCCAGACAAGTTATACCTAAAAATGCGGAATTTTTCCAAGTCCATTTAATAGCGGTCTATGGACTTGTCCTTTAGGAATCTATCTAACCCCTTTTTAAACTCCATCAAGCTAACCGCCCGTACCACGTTCTCCGGCAACGAATTCCAGAGTCTAATTACACGTTGGGTGAAGAAAAATTTTCTCCGATTCGTTTTAAATTTACCACACTGTAGCTTCAACTCATGCCCTCTAGTCCTAGTATTTTTGGATAGCGTGAACAGTCGCTTCACATCCACCCGATCCATTCCACTCATTATTTTATACACTTCTATCATATCTCCCCTCAGCCGTCTCTTCTCCAAGCTGAAAAGCCCTAGCCTTCTCAGCCTCTCTTCATAGGAAAGTCGTCCCATCCCCACTATCATTTTCGTCGCCCTTCGCTGTACCTTTTCCAATTCTACTATATCTTTTTTGAGATACGGAGACCAGTACTGAACACAATACTCCAGGTGCGGTCGCACCATGGAGCGATACAACGGCATTATAACATCCGCACACCTGGACTCTATACCCTTCCTAATAACACCCAACATTCTATTCGCTTTCCTAGCCGCAGCAGCACACTGAGCAGAAGGTTTCAGCGTATCATCGACGACGACACCCAGATCCCTTTCTTGATCCGTAACTCCTAACGCGGAACCTTGCAAGACGTAGCTATAATTCGGGTTCCTCTTACCCACATGCATCACTTTGCACTTGTCAACATTGAACTTCATCTGCCACTTGCACGCCCATTCTCCCAGTCTCGCAAGGTCCTCCTGTAATCGTTCACATTCCTCCTGCGACTTGACGACCCTGAATAATTTTGTGTCATCAGCGAATTTAATTACCTCACTAGTTATTCCCATCTCTAGGTCATTTATAAATACATTAAAAAGCAACGGACCCAGCACAGACCCCTGCGGGACCCCACTAACTACCCTCCTCCACTGAGAATACTGGCCAAACTCTGCAATGTGATCTAAGGCTATTGGCAGCGATGTCTGGGGGTGCGTCAACACTAGGAGGATATCGTCCGCATAGGCTAATACTTTGATATGAAGCTGTGGCAGCTGAACTCCCCTTACGTCTGGGTCTTTTATGATGTTGCGCAACAGGGGTTCCAGATAGATCAAAAATAGAAGTGGGGATAGGGGACAACCTTGTCTGGTGACCCGTCTTACCAAAAAACGCGAAGTGCACATTCCATTCACTAGGACTCGGGCCCCAGGATCAGTATATAATGTATCTATTGCATGCAAGTACCACCCAGACAACCCTATGTATCTAAGTATTTGGAAGAGGTAGTCCCAATTCACTTGGTCAAATGCCTTAGTAGCGTCCAGGCCTGCCAGCAATAGTGGGTGACCCGTGGCCTCAGCTTGCGCCACAGCCAACAGGGCCCTACGTACATTTAGGCCTGGGTGTCTCCCCCGCACGAATCCCACTTGGTGGTCCCCCACTAAAGCCGGGAGATGTGTGGCCAGTCTATCAGCAAGGATTTTAGCCAGAATTTTTACATCGACATTGAGAAGGGAAATTGGCCGATAAGACCCCGGCAGATCTGTTGGCTTACCCGGTTTAGGGATTATGACAATTAGAGCTTCATTTGATTCCCTGGGCAGCCTCCCCACTACCACAGCTGCATCAAGGTGAAGCGTCAGGGGAACACTCAGTTGAGTCGACAGTAATTTGTAATATTCCGTAGAGAATCCGTCCAGGCCCGGAGTTTTTCCCAAAGATAAACCCTTGATCGTTTGTTGAATCTCTCGGGCCTGGAGGGGAGCATTCAGTTGGTCTTTGATTGCAGGGGACAACACTGGAAGGCCTGCATCTCTCAAGTAATCCTCTAATTTTGGTCCACCCTGCTGCGCCTCTGGCTGATACATTCGAGAAAAATAATCCCGGAATATGGTCAATATGTCTTTAGGGCAAGATTTACGAGAGCCATCAGGCGCCAGCACCGTAGGAATAAATGTCCTCTCTGACCAAGCCTTGGCAACTTTAGCTAGCAATTTCCCAGGCCTGTTACCCAATTTGTAATATTGATATCTACGACTAAAGGCTTGCTTCTTAGCACGTTCGTGGAGCAGTGAGTCTAGGGCCACCTGTGCCGCAATCACATTATCGTAGTTGGTCTGGGTTCGACAACGCATGTGTGCACGTTTGGCTTGTTGATATTTTCGCTCTAGTAAAATTATACCTTGGGAGATCTTTTTGTGTCTTGCACTTAAGTAACTAATAATTTCCCCTCTCATGACCGCTTTAGAAGTTTCCCAAAATAGTGTCGGATTATCTTTATGGGCCACATTATCAGACTCAAACAGGTTCCATTTTTGTACTAGAAAATTACCAAAGTCCTTGTCCCCAGCTAAATAGGATGGGAACCTCTAAGACTTAAATCTGTCCACGGTGTGTCCCAGAGCTATATCAGCCCAAACTGGAGTGTGATCTGAGATCGCCATAGGTGCCATATCTGTCTTAATTACCCGGGAAAAAAGTGATGTGGAAACTAAAAGGTAGTCTATGCGAGACCAGGTCTTATGGGCCTTCGAAAGGTGGGTGTAATCTCGCCTCTGAGGAAACAGTAGTCTCCAGGGATCTACTAGGTCCATCAGTTTACAAAGATAAGGCAATCCTTTGCTGCGGGATAGTGCGTTCCATGCAGATAGATCAAGTGAAACAACCAAGGCAATATAGCCATGCTCTAGTTTTGCATGAATCTCACTTAACAGCGAAGTCAGGATAGTCTCTGTGCTATGGCCTTCTTGATAGATTAGGTGAGATTGGTCTTTCAGGGACAATTATGAAATGGTTTATATCTTTTCTTACCGAACGTTCATTTAAAGTAGTTCAGCAGCAATCGTCCTCTACAGAATACAATCTACCATGTGGGGTTCCACAGGGATCGGTCCTGTCCCCATTACTGTTTAATCTATATGTCAGTCCCTTGGCACTTCTCATTCAAACAATGGGTATTAGTTTTTATTCTTATGCGGACGATTTTCTTCTTATTCATTATATTAAACCATCTAATATGGATCTTACACCGCTACAAATTTGTCTGGATAAAGTGGCAGATTGGCTCACAACATATCAATTAGTATTAAATCCAGATAAGACTATAACATCTTGGATAGTAGGACAGGGCACATGTCCAGCAGTGGTACCTATGCTATTTGGCAAGAACATCCCTACAGTTAAATCTTTTAGATACCTTGGGGTTATAATTGATTCTGCTCTGACTTTCGAGGAACAAATATCTGACGTAGTGAAAAAATCTTTTTTCCATCTTAGGAGACTTCGGTCAGTTAGGAATTCAATTAGTAAGGATTCCCTTAAAACGTTGACATCTGCTTATATTACCTCACGCTTAGACTATTGTAATATCATATATTCAGGGATCACTCAAGCTAGCTTGAAGCGACTACAAAGAATACAGAATACTGCAGCACGTATGATTTGTAGGGCCCGGAGGGATGACAGAGTAACACCTTTGCTACATCAACTGCATTGGCTTCCGGTTGAAGCAAGAGTTAAGTTTAAAGCCTTAGTTTTGACCCATAAGGCTTTTTATACACTAAATCCTGATTATCTGTCAAATCTAACTATTCCTTACACTGCCACACGAACCCTTAGATCCCTGACAGACAACAGGTTAGTGATTCCTCCTCTCGCTAGGGCTAGATGGGAATCTACACGGAATTCGGCTTTTTTCTATTTGCCTCCCTCTCTTTGGAATGGCCTTCCAAAAGAGATCAGACTTGAGAAATCTTACTTTCATTTTCGGAAACTTTTGAAAACCTTCTACTTTATCGAGTATGTAGATCAGAATTTAGAATAATGGAAGAAAGGTTATAAATGGGCATCTGTAATATATATTAAGTCAAAACTGTATTATTTGTTTGTGTAGATTATATTATGTATTTAATTTTGTATTTGCGGTGTTCTCCTGTGTACTAATCATGAGTTATATTGTTTACATCTTATGTAGCTAGTTTGTGGGTTTGCTGTGCTTTCCTGTAATGATTGGAGTTCTAATGTTTGTCCAATTTGTACTTATTGTATTGCTTCTTTTTATAAATTGTAAACCGTTCTGTCTTGCAGTAGCAATAAGATACGGTATATAAATTGACGTAAATAAATAAATAAATAAAATAAAAAATTCGGATCGCTCGGCCTTCACCCGCCTCCGGGAAGTTCGCTTGCAGCCACGTCTCCAATGTTCGTTTTAGATCTTTATCTGCCAAGGATTCTGCGAACCCCACAAATCTGAGATTATCGCGGCGCGAGCGATTTTCCAAATCTTCTACGCGCTGTGTATTCTCCTGGACTAGGCGTTGTAATCTTTCTATCTCCCCCGAGTTATTTTGCTGTCCGTCTTCCACTTCCGCAACCCGAGCTTCCAGCTCCCCCGTACGACGCGACAGTTCAGTTGTGAGCGCCGACAAGCCCGTTATCTGGGCAGAAAGTTGTTCAAATTGAGGGGCCAGCGCTCCCACTACTGCCTCTGTAAGTTCTGGGAGCGTAAAGTCAGAAGCCGGGCGGGAGGGCGAGTTCGTCGGCGAGGCGGCCGCCATCTTGGTTTCGCCAAGCCTCGGTTTCTCTTCTTTTTTCTTCATGTTTTTCCCGGTTTGTGCCATCGCCGATCTTGTCAGGTATTTGTCCATACACTGGGGGAGCGAGTGCGTCCTAGGTTGTTGGTTTTGGGGTCGGAGACACCTTTAAAAGTTCAGTTTTCGGGCAGGGTTCCCAGCAGCAGAGATTACCACGTCCTTCCCTGCTCACAGCATCACGTGACCCCCGAAAATTCATGTTTTAAAACTATGGGGAACTTTCTTTTAGGACAGTTTAAGCCTTGCTACTATCCTTTATATACTCTTGGCTGTTATGTTTCTACCTCTAAAGAAAGTTTCAGTTTAAAACTATAGGGAAAAGGGATTGTACTCAATGGAAACTAGTTAATAATGCTTGCTTCTCTCTCTCTCATTTTTTTTTCTAAGACTAAACTGGACCCTACTGTGCCCTCAAGAGACTATATGTTAATGCTATGGCAGAAAATTCAAATTTTAAAACTATCGGGAAAAGGGCATGGAGACTAATAAAGTTTACTTGCTTTTTTTTTTTTTTTAATTCTGTATTTATCAGTATCCTACAATTCCTCTTTTAAACCCTAATCTTTAAGTTACCAAGCACAGAATAAAATAATGTCACTTACCCACAGAGATGTCCTCTTCTCTCAGAACTTCTCAGAAAGGAAGTTGTGGGACCTTTCCTCTCTATATAGTTTGGATTCTAAGGAGAGACTTTCAAACCAACCTTTGAAACTAGCTAGTAATAAGGTTCCCCTTACCATCCTTTGTAAATATTCTACTTCTCACACCTTAATTAACACCTAAGTGAGGTCAGCAGCAGTGCTACCTCTCCAGCAGGGAAGAATAGAAAATATCTTTTTAGGACAGTTTAAGCCTTGCTTAAGGAAACTATGATAAAATGAGAAGAACGGTTAAAAAAAAAAACTTAGGAGGGCAACTGAGAGGGTAAAAACTGTACAACAGGCATGGACGCTGTTCAAAAATACCATCCTGGAGCACCAGGCCAAACATATTCCGTGAATTAGAAAAGAAAGACGGAAGTCCAAAAGACAGCCGGCATGGTTGAAAAGTGAGGTGAAGGAAGCTATTAGGGCTAAAAGAAACGCCTTCAGAAAATGGAAGAAGGAACCATCTGAAAATAACAAGAAGCAGCATAAGGAGTGTCAAAGCAAATGTAAGGCACAGATAAAGAAGGCCAAGAGGGATTGTGAAAAAAAGATAGCATTAGAGGCAAAAAAGCATAGTAAAACTTTTTTTCAGTATATTAAAAGCAGGAAGCCGGCAAAAGAATTGGTTGGGCCGCTGGATGACCGAAGGGTAAAAGGGGCGATCAAGGAAGATAAAGACGTAGCGGAGAGATTGAATGAATTCTTTGCTTCGGTCTTCACAGAGGAAAATTTGGGTGGGATACCGGTGTTGGAAATGGTATTTCAAGCGGATGAGTCGGAGAAACTTACTGACTTCATGGTAAACCTGGAGGACGTAATGTGGCAGTTCAGCAAACTGAAGAGTAGCAAATCTCCTGGACCGGATGGTATTCATCCTAGAGTACTGATAGAACTGAAAAATTAGCTTGCGGAGCTACTGTTAGTGATATGCAATTTATCCTTAAAATCGAGCGTGGTACCAGAAGATTGGAGGGTGGCCAATGTAACGCCAATTTTTAAAAAAGGTTCCAGGGGAGATCCGGGAAATTATAGACCGGTGAGTCTGAGGTCGGTGCTGGGGAAAATGGGGTATGTTGCTGAAAGACATGCTATTGATATATGAGTGCATCTCACCACGATAATTTGGGGAAAACCCCCCAAAAAGTGGTGAATTAAGATATGAAATACATGAGTTGAGCACGTTAGATTTTTTGTTAGTTTGTTGCACTACGGGAGGCTGGGGGCAGTCAATGATTATAAATTGTCACACAGAATAGGCTGACCATTTAAAGGACAGCAATAGCCTAAGTGACTGTATGAGACGTCCCCTTATACAAGATAGCAGCTTGGAATATTATTTGTTCCACCAATTGCTAGTTGTGTATTTCTAGAATAAGCAGCATAAAATGTATTATACTGTTTCGGGATCTTGCCAGGTGCTTGTAACTTGGATTGGCCACTGTTGGAAACAGGATGCTGGGCTTGATGGAACTTTGGTCTGAATATGGCAATACTTATGGATGTTGGATTTAGTAAGATGGGGAGACGGACAAGAGATCTGAGCATGGGAGGTGGGGAATAGAGATAGAGACACAGAGGGAAGATTCCTTCCTAAGAGAGAGAAAAGAAATTGCAAAAGCACAGGAGAGCCTAGTGAGAGAGAGTTGAGAAAAGCAGGGGATGCTGGAACCAAAACAATGCTCACACA
Source organism: Microcaecilia unicolor (assembly GCF_901765095.1). Classification (NCBI taxonomy): domain Eukaryota; kingdom Metazoa; phylum Chordata; class Amphibia; order Gymnophiona; family Siphonopidae; genus Microcaecilia; species Microcaecilia unicolor. Next base: position 148,054,928 of record NC_044039.1, on the reverse strand, counting down.
ACAAGGGTAGAAAAAAAGTATATTTTGTTTCTGAATTTATTAATTGTACTATGTCTGTTTTGAGAAAATATTTGTTTCTCTCTGGTAGCTTGGACTTCAGTTTCTATTACTTTGCCACATTTTCTATATAGATGTGGAATATGGTTACTTTTGCAGGGTTTGTTTAGTGGAGTTCTGAATGGATGATCCCTCACCAACGTAAGAATAGCCATACTGGATCAGACCAATGGTCCATCTAGCCCAGTATCTTGTTTCCAGGGAGCGATGGTGTTATAGGGGGCCTGTCTCAGTCTTTCTGCCTGGGGCCTATTCAGTCCTAGCTATGCCACTGCTAATAGAGAATCATGAAGGAAAAAGTGTGGTATACATAATGAAATAACATTTCATAGAGAAGGTGCCACAATGTAAAAAGGAAACTTCAAATATCAAGTGATGCAGTGTTTCCCAAACTTTCTCAAGTTACGGCATCCCTAGGCTACACATTTCCTCTCAGGTCTCTTTCCAACCCCCCCCCCCCCCCCAAACACCGTTGAGTCCTACCTTTGCTGGCAGGAATGCCCAAGGCCCGAGCTCCATGCTGCTTGTGCAGCGAGTAAATCGGTGGCATGCTTAAGTCACTGACACCTGCATTCCCAATCATACCCTCCTTCTTTTCCCCCTTTCCAGCCAGTGTCCCCCTCCTCTCCCCACTTCCATCCAGCTTCTGCTCTCTTCTTTCTCCCCCAAGCCAGCTTCCGCCTACTCTCTGTCCCCCCATCCCTACCACTGCTGCTTCTCTAGATCTGCAGTAGCAGAGCAAGTTACAGCCACCACAAGGCAGGACTTCATTCATGCAGCTGCCAGCTGTGTCCTGGAACAGGAAGTGACATCTGAGGGGGCAGAACCATCAACCACATGTATGGAGAGTCCAGCCCCGTGGTTTCTGCAGCTTGTTTTGCCACTGCTGCTTCTTAGCTACAGCAGTAGCAGCTTGGATGGCAGTGGGAGGCAGGTGGGGAAAATATGCCATGGCACACCATTTGGGAACTGCTGCCCAAATCTATAAAATCTCTCCACCCCCATAGACTCCATACACTGCTGACCAGCTAGAGGAAATTAATTTTCCTCTGCATTGGTCTGTGGAAATGCCACCTGACTCTGGGAAGATCCTCAAATGAGATAGATTGTGGGGGGGGGGGGGGGGGGAAGAAAGCATTTTCTTCTACTGAGCTTCATACTCTTTCTAGGATAGTTCAGATGGGGGGGGGGGGGGGGGGAAGCCAAACCTGAAGCTACAGTTCTAGAAGGTAAATGTAAATATTCCCTTCTGACAACCTGTGCCCTGGAGAAAACATCCGGAAAATCTCATGTCTTATGACCATGAAATAATGCAAGCTGATCTCTTAAAACAAAATTCTTAATCTTACCACTGTCTGAGTTTAGCATAAAGCAGGCCACCCATATAGCCAGACAATCTACTCTCATCTCTCAGTTGCTTCTTGAGCCAGGTATATAGTAGACCCAAATACTGACTCTGCCTGAGGCAGGATCAAAATGTAAAATATCAAAAAATATATTATTTAAGCATTTCTAACAGGAATGTTTAAAAACTGAGAGTTCATTAAGGTGCTCATTTTCAAAACAGACTTGCATAGTAATTTATGTACATAGTAACTTTGTAGATGTACGTGCTTTTAAAATGAACCTTTATATCAACATACACTTTATTTTTTTATATTTACAATTATGGAAAGCATTACAGTGTAAGGTGGAATATGCTTAGATAACTTGGGAATGTCAGTGAGTGTTGAAACTGTTCTCTTTGCAAACCTGACTTGGAGACAAAATTTATGTCCGTAGCCATTTCTAGAAAGGTTTATTTCAAGCTAAGAAAATTGCCTGCGTTTTACAAGTCTTCTGCCTGACAGTTTAAAAAAGGGGATTATTTTTTGTTATAAAGAAATTCCCTTCTATAAAAATTATAAGTGACTATATATATATATATACAGTGGTGGAAATAAGTATTTGATCCCTTGCTGATTTTGTAAGTTTGCCCACTGACAAAGACATGAGCAGCCCATAATTGAAGGGTAGGTTATTGGTAACAGTGAGAGATAGCACATCACAAATTAAATCCGGAAAATCACATTGTGGAAAGTATATGAATTTATTTGCATTCTGCAGAGGGAAATAAGTATTTAATCCCTCTGGCAAACAAGACCTAATACTTGGTGGCAAAACCCTTGTTGGCAAGCACAGCGGTCAGACGTCTTCTGTAGTTGATGATGAGGTTTGCACACATGTCAGGAGGAATTTTGGTCCACTCCTCTTTGCAGATCATCTCTAAATCATTAAGAGTTCTGGGCTGTCGCTTGGCAACTCGCAGCTTCAGCTCCCTCCATAAGTTTTCAATGGGATTAAGGTCTGGTGACTGGCTAGGCCACTCCATGACCCTAATGTGCTTCTTCCTGAGCCACTCCTTTGTTGCCTTGGCTGTATGTTTTGGGTCATTGTCGTGCTGGAAGACCCAGCCACGACCCATTTTTAAGGCCCTGGCGGAGGGAAGGAGGTTGTCACTCAGAATTGTATGGTACATGGCCCCATCCATTCTCCCATTGATGCGGTGAAGTAGTCCTGTGCCCTTAGCAGAGAAACACCCCCAAAACATAACATTTCCACCTCCATGCTTGACAGTGGGGACGGTGTTCTTTGGGTCATAGGCAGCATTTCTCTTCCTCCAAACACGGCGAGTTGAGTTCATGCCAAAGAGCTCAATTTTTGTCTCATCTGACCACAGCACCTTCTCCCAATCACTCTCGGCATCATCCAGGTGTTCACTGGCAAACTTCAGACGGGCCGTCACATGTGCCTTCCGGAGCAGGGGGACCTTGCGGGCACTGCAGGATTGCAATCCGTTATGTCGTAATGTGTTACCAATGGTTTTCGTGGTGACAGTGGTCCCAGCTGCCTTGAGATCATTGACAAGTTCCCCCCTTGTAGTTGTAGGCTGATTTCTAACCTTCCTCATGATCAAGGATACCCCACGAGGTGAGATTTTGCGTGGAGCCCCAGATCTTTGTCGATTGACAGTCATTTTGTACTTCTTCCATTTTCTTACTATGGCACCAACAGTTGTCTCCTTCTCGCCCAGCGTCTTACTGATGGTTTTGTAGCCCATTCCAGCCTTGTGCAGGTGTATGATCTTGTCCCTGACATCCTTAGACAGCTCCTTGCTCTTGGCCATTTTGTGGAGGTTAGAGTCTGACTGATTCACTGAGTCTGTGGACAGGTGTCTTTCATACAGGTGACCATTGCCGACAGCTGTCTGTCATGCAGGTAACGAGTTGATTTGGAGCATCTACCTGGTCTGTAGGGGCCAGATCTCTTACTGGTTGGTGGGGGATCAAATACTTATTTCCCTCTGCAGAATGCAAATAAATTCATATACTTTCCACAATGTGATTTTCCGGATTTAATTTGTGATGTGCTATCTCTCACTGTTACCAATAACCTACCCTTCAATTATGGGCTGCTCATGTCTTTGTCAGTGGGCAAACTTACAAAATCAGCAAGGGATCAAATACTTATTTCCACCACTGTATATATATATATGAAGCCTTTTTGCCTTTTTTCTGCATTAGGAGATTTTGTTTACTCTAGCTTTTAATCATAGAAGTTGAAAAGGTGAGAGGCATTAATGCTGTTTTGATGTCATTTCACTAAGGTCCTACCCTACCCTGGCTCTTACCCAGCCTACTTTTAATCATGCTATATAGATGCCCTCAATTACGGTTTGGATTAGATATTTATTTATTTGGAGAAGGAAAAATAAGAAGGTAGGGATGTGAAAAAGAACAATGAAGTATATTTCTAAGGGATTTGATTACTAATATCTTATTAATTAAATCTTTGAGGTAATTCTACAAAGGGAACACACTAAACTCTACACCTCAACACATTTTGTAGTGTTTGAAGGGATAATAAATTAGTTACATGCGAAAACAAGTAGGACCACAATCAGAATGAGAACAGGTGTTAGATTTCACACAAAAAAAAAGACTAGTTTTTATTTTACTGAGAGGACAGCTGAAGTTCCTACAGCAAGAAGTATGGCTGGGAAATATTATGTTGCTAAAACTGTTTCCCATTACCACTTCCACATCTGTTCAGACAGCCTGATAAAGGGCCACAATCAGTTCAGTGAGTAGATTGAATCCCTCTAAGAGAGGAGGTGGCAAGGTTGAGAATTATCTGTGACAATGAGAGACACATTGATGAAATGGGGTGTCTAAAATCACCGAGTGGGGAAAAAAAACCCACTGTACAAAATGATGATGGAATCTGCAAAATGGACACCCCACCTTCCATAAAGCTATGCTGATAGGTAGGTTATTAATGGTGGGCTACTAGATTTCTACTTGCTGGAGCCATGTCATGCATGGAGCAAGGGGATAGGGACATGGAACAGGGAAAGGCATGTAGATCTTCACCATAACTGCAGGGAGGTGGGACAAGTCATTTTTCAGAGAAAACTTGGACCCTTCCTCCCCATCTCTCCTCTTTGCCTATCTGAGCAGGGCAGGTTCTCCATGAGCACAATGACCCACAATCTTTCTGAGAAGTTCTGAGAGGACATTTCTCTGGTAAGTGGACACTATTTTGCTTTGTGCTTTGGGAACTTAGATTGGGGTTTAAAGGAGGAATTGTAGGTTAGTGATAGGCGAAATAAAAATATAAAAGGCAAATTTTAACAACTAATCTCCATAGCCTTTTCCACTTAGTTTTAAAAACTTTGTACCAAAGCATTATCAGAATCTAGCAGGCACTGTAGGATCTAGTTTAGTCTTCCCGCCCACCCCTAGGACAACTCTTCATTTATAGTCAGTTATTGTAATTAGGATAACAAGCAAGGAGTGCTCTTACAGAGTTTTAAATACATTTAATTACCAGCTAAGAAGGAAACAATAAATCATACAATATATAAACTAAAAGACATTTTTATATTAGGCTAATATCCTTAATACTGTAGCAAGCTTTAAAATATTGAAAAACTCAAAAACATTAAGATGGAGTCAGCAGTCCAGCAGCAAGAGTGGTGCTATCCAGTCTTTTGCATTGAATGTCACATGTATGATTATATCCCAGTTGGTGAGATGTCATATGTGTGTGCCCAATGCAAAGAGCTCTTAGCTCTCAGAGAACGTGTCTGTTCTCTTGAGGCTAGAGTAGCAGACTTGGTGGAGCTGAGGGAGACAAGAGAGGTACATAGAGGAGACCTACAGGGATGTTGTAGTCCCACCTCCAGTCTGGTAGCCCCTGTGCTACCTTGGAGGAGGGAGGTCTCCTAGAAGGAGAGCATCACCCTGGTGAAGTAGGAAGTACTCCTGTAGCCAGGACCTGCCCACCAGGGGATGTACTATCCTCTCGCACCGAGGATATGTCTCCAAGTGCTGCCCGGGAGAGAAGGGTTAGGACAGCTGTTGTACTTGGTGATTCGATCATTAGGCATATAGATAGTTGGGTGGCTGTGAGGATCGCCTAGTGACTTGCCTGCCTGGTGCGAAGGTGGCAGACCTCACGCATCACCTAGATAGGATTTTAGATAGTGCTGGGGAGGAGTCGACTGTCTTGGTACATGTGGGTACCATGACATAGGAAAATGTGGGGGAGCGGTTCTGGAAGCCAAATTTAGGCTCTTAGGTAGAAAGCTCAAATCCAGATCCTCCAGGGTAGCATTTTCTGAAATGCTACCTGTTCCACGTGCAGGGCCCAAGAGACAGGCAGAGCTCCGGAGTCTCAATGCGTGGATGAGACGATGGTGCAGGGAAGAGGGATTTAGATTTGTTAGGAACTGGACAACATTCTGGGGAAGGGGGAGCCTATTCCGAAAGGATGGGCTCCTCCTTAACCAGGGTGGGACCAGGCTGCTGGCATCGGCATTTAGAAAGGAGATAGAGCAGCTTTTAAACTAGAAACCGGGGGGAGGGGGGGGGGGAGGCCGACAGTCACTCAAAAGCGCATGGTTTGGGATAAGGTATCTTTCAAAGATATCACCAAACCAGGGAAGATAGGGTATCCTGATAGTGAGGTTGCAAAAGAGACCGTAGTAGATCAGGTGTCCTTAAATAAAAATAAAAATCAGACAAAAGATTGCAAATTAATACTGTCAAGTACTAAGCATGATGTAAATAGGAACAACAAACATAGTTTGAAATATCTATATGCGAATGCCAGGAGCCTAAGAAAAGATGGGAGAGTTAGAATATATTGCACTAAATGAAAAATTAGATATAATAGGCATCCCTGAGACCTTGTGGAAGGAGGATAACCATTGGGACACGGTCATACCAAGGTACAAATTACATCGTAGTGATAGGGTGGATCGAATCGGTGGAGGGGTAGCATTGTATATTAACGAAAGCCTTGAATCAAATAGATTGAAAGTTCTGCAGGAAACAAAACACTTCTTGGAATCACTGTGGATTGAAATTCCATGTGTAAAGGGGAAAAGGATAGTGATAGGAGTGTACTACCGTCCACCTGGCCAGGATGAACAGACGGATGCAGAAATGTTAAAGGAAATTAGGGACACAAACAAACTGGGCAGCACAATAATAATGGGTGATTTCAATTAGCCTGATATTGACTGGGTAAATGTAACATCAGGGGCATGCTAGGGAGGTACAATTCCTTGATGAAAATCAAGGACAGCTTTATGGAGCAGCTGGTACAGCAGCCGACGAGAGAAGGAAAAATTCTAGACCTAGTCCTTAGTGGAGCGCATGATCTGGTGTGGGAGATAATGGTGCTGGGGCCGCTTGATAACAGTGATCATAATATGATTGGATTTGATATTAGCTTTGAAGTAAGTATACATAGGAAATCAAATACATTAGCATTTAACTTTCAAAAAGGAGACTGTGATAAAATGAGAAGAACAGTGAGAAAAAAAAACTTAGGGGCGCGGCTGCGATGGTCAAAAATTTACATCAGATGTGGATGCTGTTCAAAAACACCATCCTGGAAGCCCAGGCCAAATATATTCCGCGTATTAAAAAAGGAGGAGGGAAGACCAAACGACAACCGGCGTGGTTAAAAAGTGAGGTGAAGGAAGCTATTAGAGCTAAAAGAAAATCCTTCAGAAAATGGAAGAAGAAACTGACTGAAAATAATAACAGCATAAGGAATGTCAAGTCAAATGCAAAGCACTGATAAGGAAGACTAAGAGGGACTTTGAAAAAAAAATTGCATTGGAGGCAAAAACATATAGTAAAAATTTTTTAGGTATATTAAAAGCAGGAAGCTGGCAAAAGAATCGGTTGGACCGCTAGATGACCGAGGAGTAAAAGGGGCGATCAGGGAAGACAAAGCCGTAGTGGAGAGATTAAATGAATTCTTTGCTTCGGTCTTCACCGAGGAAGATTTGGGTGGGATACTGGTGCCGGAAATGGTATTCGAAGCTGATGAGTCAGAGAAACTTAATGAATTCTCTGTAAACCTGGAGGATGTAATGGGGCAGTTCTACAAACTGAAGAGTAGAAAATCTTCTGGTATTCATCCCAGAGTACTGATAGAACTGAAAAATGAGCTTGCGGAGCTATTGTTAGTAATATGTAATTTATCCTTAAAATCGAGCGTGGTACCGGAAGATTGGAGGGTGGCCAATGTAACGCCGATTTTTTTAAAAGGTTCCAGAGGAGATCTGGGAAATTATAGACCTGTGAGTCTGACGTCGGTGCCGGGCAAAATGGTAGAGACTATTATTAAAAACAAAATTACAGAGCATATTCAAAAGCATGGATTAATGAGACAAAGTCAACATGGATTTAGGGAAGGGAAATCTTGCCTCACCAACCTACTACATTTCTTTGAAGGGGTGTACAAACATGTGGATAAAGGTAAGCCGGTTGATATTGTGTATCTGTATTTTCAGAAGGCGTTTGACAAAGTACCTCATGAAAGACTCCAGAGGAAATTGGAAAGTCATGGGATAGGAGGTAGTGTTCTATTGTGGATTAAAAACGGGTTAAAAGAAAGAAAACAGAAAGTAGGGATAATTGGTCAGTATTCTCAATGGAGAAGGGTAGTTAGTGGGGTTCCCCAGGGCTCTGTGCTGGGACCGCTGCTTTATAACATATTTATAAACTAGTAAAAAAGGCCTGTTTCTGACACAAATGAAATGGGCGCTAGCAAGGTTTTCCTCGGAGTGTGTATGTATGAGAGTGTGTGTGAGAGATGGAGTGTGTGTGTCAGCGAGAGAATGAGAGAGAGACAGTGTGTGTGTGTGTTTGTGTGAGAGAGAGAGAGTGTGTGAGAGACAGTGTGTGTGTGTGACAGAGAGATAGTGTGATAGAGAGTGTCAGAGAGTGTATGTGAGAGACAGTGAGTGAGTGTGTGCCCCCACCCCCCTCTCGCAGGGGCCCCTCCCCTCCCCACCTTTCTGATCTCAGGACCCCCTCCTCACCTCCCTCTCCCCTGCTCCCCCTCCAGCCATCCATGTCCAGTAACCCTCCCCCCCCCCCCGGTGCATCAAACCCCCTCGCCACCCCCAGCTGCCGCTGGTAACGCTGTCCGGCCGCTGCTGCTTCTCTTGTTGAGCAGCAGTGGCCACTACAAAAAAAAAAGCAACAAATGTTTTTAAACCTGAAACACGGCACCATAGACAGCCATCAGACATTGGCTGTTGGCTCTGCAGCCGCTCCTCCTCTCGCCTCTGACGTCGCTGAGCTGCTCTGGGGTCATACTCCAGGGGCAGTGACGTGGAGGCGAGAGGAGGAGCGGCTGCAGAGCTGACAGCCAATGCCTGATGGCTGTCTACAGTGCCGCATTTCAGGTTTTAAAACATTTATGGCTTTTTTTTTTCTTTTTGTAGCGGCTGCTGCTGCTCAACAGGAGAAGCAGCAGCGGCCGGACAGCGTTACCAGTGTCAGCTGCAGGTGGCGAGGAGGTTGATGTGTTTGGGGGGGGAGGGGGTGTTTGATGTGCCGGGGGGGCTTGGGTGATGTGCGGAGGGGGTGTTTGAGCGGCGCACTCACAGCTGATTCCCAGGCAGGGGGAGGAGTAGGGAAACACGCGGAGCAAGTTGCTCCGCGTGTTTCCCTACTCCTTCCCCTGCCTGGGAATCAGCTGTGAGTGACATCAGCCTGGCTACGGAGCCTAGCTGAGCAACTCCAGGAGTCACAGACACGGGCAGCTACTTTAGGACGTTGGAGGTGAGAATTATTATATAGGATGACCTAGAGATGGGAGTAACTAGTGAGGTAATTAAATTTGCTGATGACACAAAGTTATTCAAAGTTGTTAAATCGCAGGAGGATTGTGAAAACTTACAAGAGGACCATAGGAGACTGGGCGTCTAAATGGCAGATGATGTTTAATGTGAGCAACTGCAAAGTGATGCATGTGGGAAAGAGGAACCTGAATTATAGCTACGTCATGCAAGGTTCCACATTAGGAGTCACGGACCAAGAAAGGGATCTAGGTGTCGTCGTCAATGATACGTTGAAACCTTTTGCTCAGTGTGCTGCTGCGGCTAAGAAAGCAAATAGAATGTTAGGTATTATTAGGAAAGGAATGGAAAACAAAAATGAGGATGTTATAATGCTTTGTATGGCTCCATGATGTGACCGCACCTCGAATATTGTGTTCAATTCTGGTCGCCGCATCTCAAAAAAGATATAGTGGAATTAGGAAAGGTGCAGAGAAGGGCGACGAAAATGATAAAGGGGATGGAATGTCTTCCGTATGAGGAAAGGCTAAAACAGCTAGGGCTCTTCAGCTTGGAGAAAAGGCAGCTGAGGGGAGACATGATAGAGACTATAAAATAATGAGTGGAGTTGAACGGGTAGATGTGAAGTGTCTGTTTACGCTTTCCAAAAATTCTAGGACTAGGGGGCATGTGATGAAGCTACAATGTAGTAAATTTAAAACGAATCAGAGAAACTTTTCCTTCACTCGACGTATAATTAAACTGTGGAATTCGTTGCCAGAGATTGTGGTAAAGGGGGTTAGCTTAGCGGAGTTTAAAAAAGGTTTGGACGGCTTCCTAAAGGAAAAGTCCATAGACCGTTATTAAATGGACTTGGGGAAAATCCACTATTTCTGGGATAAGCAGTATAAAATGTTTCGTTCTTTTTGGGGATCTTGCCAGGTATTTGTGACCTGGATTGGCTTACTGTTGGAAACAGGATGCTGGGCTTGATGGACCTTTGGTCTTTCCCAGTATGACAATACTTACCTACTACCCCCCACTGCAGCTGCCTTCAGTACAAATTAAATTGTTGTCTATGAAAGGCAGGAGGCTGCAGTAGCAGTAGTGGCCACCAGGTGTCAGTATCGGCAGCATTTGGTGTTTTCTGAACAGATAAAACAAGAGTTTTATAATAATGAGATCCAACAAGCTTTTATGGTATTTCTTTCTTCTGTCATTGTGCTGGTGGAAAAGAAAAAGTTCTTTACCTTATTTAAATGAAAATCCCAGATACAAGCAGCCTATTAATTTACCCACATGCGTTCAATGTTAAAGGTTTTGTACTTGAACTGAATACACTTTTGAAAAATTTTCACTAATTCTTTCATAGTAGAAATAAATGTGTACTTATTTAAGACATTCTTGATCCACAGCCTATTATTTAGATTTTTTCCAGTGTTCTTCCTTTTCACCAAAACCATACAAATTGTATAAAATACAAATATTAAATATTACTATAGCAGTGTAATACTGTAGCAAAATTTTGTGTTTGCAAAATTGCTGAAAAGTAAATGTCATTTCTTTTGATAGGCAAAAAGATATTTCGATTTGAATTTCCTCTTTTCCTAAGTCATCTGATCACAATATTAAGGACAACTTTCCCTAACAGCTGTAATTCCTCTAGCCAAAAGACTTGTGATTGGATTATCTTCCTATGGATAGGTGTGGCTGTAGAGAAGAGTTGGTAACAGGTATGGAGTTTATTGGGACATAATGGATGATGACTGTTTACCAAGTTTTTAAAACTAAGTGGAAAAGACTATGGAGATTAGTTGTTAAAATTTGCTTTTTATATTTTTATTTCGCCTATCACTAACCTACAATTCCTCCTTTAAACCCCAATCTAAGTTCCCAAAGCACAAAGCATGTCTCCATGCCCCGCCCTCACGTCAGACGTGATGACATCGAGGGCGGAACAATTACAAAACAATGAAAATGAATGAACGGGGAGGAGTAGGGAAACACGCGGAGCATGTTTCCCTACTCCTCCCCTTCCAACAAAACGCTGCAGACTGCCTAACAAACAAAAGCGGCCGAGGACGTGCCCAACCGAAGCCATCTCTCTCTGCCCATGTCTCCTAGCCCCGCCCTCACATCAAACGTTATGACGTCGAGGGCGGAGACATGGCCAGAGATAGATGGCTTCAACCGACGAACCCCACAGTGACCACCGACTAAAAACGTGCCAGCTACCCTCCAACCACCCCTCCACAAATGGCCCCGCCACAATCGCGGTTGTCGTTCGACAAAGTGGTGAGTTACAGGGGAGTGGGAGAGGAGAGGGAGGACGGCCTCGAACTCGGAGGGGACAAAAGGAGGGCGTGGGACTCGGAAGACAGAGAGGGAGACAGCAACGGAGGAAGGGGGAACCCTTGCTAGCGCCCGTTTCATTTCAGGCAGAAACAGGCCTTTTTTACTAGTTTATCAAATAAAAAACGCTTTCAACCTTCTGTGCATATAGTTTATCTCTAAGCGAATACACGATGGTAGTACATTCCAAATAGAAACTGCACGAAAAGAGAACATGGCATCAAAATGGCGCTTAAAATGAACAGTGTTAAATGCTGGAAATTTTAAAAAAAAGCTACTGTGTACCTGAGAGGAAGTAAAAAGAGAGTCCAATAAGAACTGAATGAGCAATTCTGAAGTGCTACCATACAAAACATGAGAAGTCATACAACTAGTGGAGGAGTGGCCTAGTGGTTAGAGTGGTGGACTTTGGTCCTGAAGAACTGAGTTCAATTCCCACTTCAGGCACAGGCAGCTCCTTGTGACTCTGGGCAAGTCACCTAACCCTCCATTGCCCCACGTAAGCTGCATTGAGCCTGCCATGAGTGGGAAAGCACAGGGTACAAATGTAACAAAAATAAAATAGTTTGTGTCAAGAGAAAGCCAATTAAGTTTCCTCATGTATGGAGTGCTGCTATCATATTTCTTCAACAGAAAAACCAATTGCACAGTAGTATTCTGTATCATTTGTAATTTGTATAAACGTTTGGCATTCAATCCAACATAAAGAGAGTTACGATAATCCATATTGAAAACAAGATCTTTACCGCCCTGCCATAACAGCTAAGGCAATATTAGTAGAACGGACAGTATTATTTTATAACATGCAGGGACTTACAACATGAAACGGCTTCAGTCCCAAGCACCTAATCATCTAAGTATCATATACTGGCAGAATAGGCAGTATAACAAAACCTTTTCCGTTAACTCTTTTGTCACACTCTTCAAAATGTTCTTTTTGACAATTTCAATATATTTATAAAAAGGATCATCAGAATTCACAGCATCAACGCTGCTTATACAACTTTCACAGAGCAGCGATGTGCAAATTTTTGTTTTAAATACTCCACTTGTTTTAAAAACAAAAATGGTTGGGGCATTTAAGAATAGTCCAGCAAAGTACTCAAAATATCATTAATCACATTGGCAGCTAATTTCAACACTGAGAGAACCTCCACCGACATGGCCAGGTTTCATATCTTCATCAGGGAAGAGGTTCAATTTCCAGCAAGAGCATACTTCTCCCATAGAGAGGAAATGTTAGTGACATGTGTCTCCATGTCTTCCTATACTGGGTCACCTGATCCTCCGGCCCACTGGCTCTTAGAGCCCCAAGTAAGCTCATCATCTGATGATCTGAAGCCCATAGCTCAGGTGCTCACCCACTGTGACACACCAGCCACCTCAGACTCCCATGGGAAAACCCCCCATGCCGGCCGTCAGCAGCAAACCATTCACAGGGAGGGTAGGTGGGTAAGCCACCTCCGAGGAGCAGAAAGAAGACCCTGCAACTCACAGGCGGCTCCCTTAAATAGGCTCCTATCCCCTACCCCTTCTTGAGAAGCTTACAAATCTCGGACAGGGGCCTTGGCGGGAAAGGCTGCTTAATTTATGAATTGACTAATCACCCGAGGCCCCCAACCCCTTCCTCTTTACTTCCCCCTTCCTCAACCCCATTACTAGCCCAAAGGCCGCTAGAGTTAGGAGCCCAGTTCAAAGTTAAACTCACCCCTGTGAGACAGGTCCCTTGGGCTTAAACTCCCAGTTTAAATAGTAGAGCAGCGCTGCCACTCCATGGTGAAACATCTTTAAGTATGGGCAGGCTGCTCTCCTGTCCTGAACTTGGCTATCAGGATCTGTTGAAAACAGATAAAATACCTAATTCTCTGTAATAAGGACATGTACGTCTTTAATCAAAGAAGCTGCTTTCTGCTTCCCTCTGCAGGGAAACATGTCTGTCACTTCATTCTGTATTCCTTTCATGGGCAGTGACGAGCCCCTCCGTATCTTCATATAGCTAAAAAAAAAGCATCTATTTTGTCTTTCAGTTGGGAGCTAGCATGCCATGTCATTAGCCAGTCACACACTTTCTTTGATATAATCTGCTTTTCAAAATCACTAGGTGCTCTCTTATCAGCTGATTTTACTATTATTCTATCCTCCTTTCTGTGTAATGATTTCTTTTTTTCTTTCTTTCGATAAATGTGACGGTCTCTGGTAAAGGTGACTAAAGTAGCAGATCCAAAATGTTGAGAATGGCTGATTTTTCATGTTTTGGATCCATAATAAATATATATATATATTTGAATTTCTATAACTTTTTAAATTTTGTTCACTTAAAAAGATGGGGTTTGGGTTGTTGTATTAAAAATTATTTCCTCTAACAGAATTCATTAAAACCTCAATTTTTTTTGTTTCTGGTGATTTTAGTCACCTTTTCCCAAAGATGGTCACAAATAATATTTAAAAAAAAACCACTTTCTGCTTGATATTCAAACCCCTGTGTTTACTATACTCAAGCTAAACTTTAGTAAACAACCCCCAAAGTGATTTAATTGGGCAGAAGAGGCTTTTGTGGCCACTTAACTGCTGATATTCAGCGGCACTTAACCAGAAAATTCTTTTAAATATCACCTCAAACTGACTCTTCGCTGTCCAGTTAGTGCCAGGACTGGCCGTGGGTAGAACCTGGGAGGAGCCAGTATTTAAGCAGTTAGTGGTGATATTCAGCCCACTAACTGCTCTTTTTAGATATTTCTGCCACATTTGATACAACAGTATCCCATGACCCAAAGTATCGTCTATGCGTAGTTGTGGCATTGCTGGAACCATTCTGAAATGCTTTGTGCCTTTTTTAACTGGCTGTAGCCAAGAGGTACATGTGAGGGCTTAAAGCTCAAAGGCACGTTTGCTGCAAGCCAGAGTACCGCAGGGTTCGTCGCTGTCAGCTCTGTTTAATTTGTATCTCATGCCTTCATGTCAACTTTGCGGTTTTTTTGAGGTATCATACCACGTATATACAGATAACATCCAGATTTTTCTTCTGCTGAGAGCTGACATTTCTACTGCTGTACTCCAGTTGTAGACTGTCTTGGATAATGTGTCAACTTGGATGAAAGATAATCAGCTCTCTTTAACTGTTGATAAGACTGAATTATTCTTGGTTACATCTGATGAGTGCTGCCAATCCAGGTCACAAATACCTGGCAAGATCTCCAAAATGTTCAATACAAATTCTGGAATTGGTTGTCAGAGAATGTAATAAAAGCAGTTAGCTTAGCAGGGTTTTAAATGGACTTGGGGAAAATCCACTGCTTATTTTTAGAATAAGCAGCATAACATGTATTGTACTGTTTTTGGGATCTTACCAGGTACTTGTGACCTGGATTGGCCACTGTTGGAAACAGGATGCTGGGCTTGATGGACCTTCGGTTTGTCCCAGTATGGCAATACTTATGTACTTATGCACCTAACTTTAAGTGTGGTTTATAGCAAGGGTGTAGCCAGACTTCACAGTGGGAGGGGGCCAGAGCCTGAGGTTGGGGGCACATTTTGAGTGCTGCCCCACTTCCCCCCCCACGCCTCGCCCTGCCTCTTCTCCCCCCCCTCCAATCGCCTCACCTCGTTTCCCCTCACAAACAAATACCTTTGCTGGTGGGGGTCCCCAACCCCCGCCAGCCAAAGCCTTCTTCAGCATCGGTGTCCGGCGCAGCCATGTTCATTGGGCAGAGAACATTCAGCAAGAAGAAAGAAGAGCAGGGCAGTAAACATGACTGCGCAGGAGACTGACGCTGAAGAAAGCTTCAGCTGGCAGGAGTTGGGGACCCCCACCAGCCAAACCAGGGGCCCGGACAAAATTTGTGGGGGCCCAGGCCCCCATGGGCCCCATAGCTACATCCCTGGCATATAGAATAGTGCTTTTTCAGTGCTGATTTTATTGGCACGAGATGTAGAATCTAGTCCTTTGTGCCAAAGTTGCACAAAGGTTTAGATGTACATGTGACTTAATTTAATAATTGGCTGTTAATTGGACTTAACAGCTATTTTGAGCTTCAGTTGATACTAATTGGCATTAATGAGCACTAGTTAACAGTTGCATAACCAACTACCCTTAGTCGCTGTTCCATTGCGCTCAACTTCAAAGGAGGGCATGGATGTGGGAGGGGCAGTGGCGGCCCTACCATTAGGCCAACTGAGGCGGGTGCCTCAGGTGGCACTTTTCCTTGAGCAACATCCCCCCCTTCCTTCCTCCACCTCCTTCGTCAAGTTTACCTTCTTTTTTCCATTTTTGAAAAGGCGGCGGTGGCAGCTGCGATTCCCATACACTGCCATGCCACCAGCACCAGCCTCTTTACTGTGGTCCGCCTCTCTGATGTAACTTCCTGTTTTCTCAGAGGCGGGCCGCAATAGAGAAGAGGCCTGTGCTGGCGGCATGGCAGTGTATGGAAATTGCTGCCACTGCTGCCTTTTGGAAAATTGGAAAAGAATGTAAACTCTGGAAGGGGGAAGATGCCAGACTGTGGCTGGGGGGGGGGGGGGCGGTTGCATCTCATCCCTGCCTCAGGTGCCATCTTGCCTTGGGCCGCCCCTGGGGAGGGGAATAGGCAGGTCAGGGGCATGCCTAGGTGTTCTGCGCTCATGTTATAGAACACTTCGAGCTACACACCTAACTGCCAACAGTTAAGCACCAGTCTTTGAATGGCATAAATGCTCACGCCTACAGTTACTCGCAAAACTACAAACTTACACTAATATTCTATAGCAGCAGTTTCACACTGAACTGCCATTATAGAATGCCAGCGTCTAACTTTTGGCAGTTTATATTAAATCTACCCCTATAAGCCTAACTATGGAAGAGAGTAAAGCTGTGTTGAAGAAGAAAGCTGAAGCTTTGACTATACCAGTGGTTGAAAGACATAAAACTACTTGCCCAGACAATTTGAGGAAAGCAGGACTGGGGTTCTGATCCAGACTCCTTTCTTCTCCTCCCCCATCTCCTCCCACTCAAAACAGCAGCTGGAAAAGGAGACGTTAGAAGAAACTATTTAGAAGGTACAAAGTGGGCTGAAAAAGCAGGAGAGGAGAGTCACGCAATGCTAGCTGGAAAAGGCAGGGTTCTCACGCAGTGGCGTGTAACACTCTCGTCTATCTTGTCGTGGTCCAGCCTTCCTGTCAGTGTTAATCCACACTGAGAGTGAATTAATCTCCCCCCTCTCATATAAATGTGCCTCTCCAGGGAAAAAAGCAACCGAGGAGTGGAAAGGAAGGTTGCTCTCCAGCCAAACAGCCTGTGTCCCTTGGCTCACACTCAAGAAAGCGACTCCAGTTATGAAGAACAGCTATGATTCCTTATTACCCATACCAGGAGAAAAAATTATATTCTAATACTTTGGAGCTCTTTCCCCTCCCTCAAATACCTTCTATTTACAGGGGAAATAGAGTCTTTTGCCATTCCAGTGTCATGGGATGATTTAGCACAGCCAGATCCAACCTTTGCAAGGACAACTTAACATGAAATTTAGAAGTTTAGCTCAAAATATCTGCATTAGGAAGGGGCCAAGAAGCATTCCAGATTTGACCCCACATGGTGTGCTGGCAGTACTGGTAAGCACAACATTAAAAGGAGGGAAACAGCATGGGAATGAGCCCAGCTAACAAAAATCCAAAAGCAAATCAAAGAAGCTCTCCAGAAACACTAAATCCCCTAATAAATCAAGTTGCACTTAGTTGTAGCAGTCTGCACAATCTTTCAAACCGTGTACATATACATTTAGAATTAACTATTGGGGAGTTCTGACAGCAAACCTGGTGCAGCCAGACTAATCCAACAAGTGAGAGATCTCATTTTCGCTAATTCTTTGTCCTCCCCAAATTCTCTTCTTCCATTTTAGTTTTGGCAGCTTGCACAGGGGGCAGAATGTGTACTTTTCCCAGATTTTCGAAGGTACTGCTGTTTTTTCAAATTGCCGTACTAGAGAATTTGTCCGGAAACAGACATTGAGTTTCACTGGAAAGACGATGGCTTTGTGTGGACCTGATTGACAACAACTGCACAGTGACTAGACACAAATTAGCTCTGGGCACGCAGTTTTGGCCTCAATCCCACCCAGAGGATTCAGATAATAAGAGCGAACTATAACGAGCCACAAATCAGATAAACCTAAGCCATATGTGTGAAACATTGAACTCGTAATACTTCTCTATATGTCTCCATTTATGTAACCTTTACTATTAACTTTAATTCACAAGGACAGGGTCATTCTGCCAACACTGCATGACAATTTCACTAAAAATCACAAATCATTCAAGTGTGAAGTAAATCAAATGACCACAAATCCTACTCCACCAAATTTGTGTTCAGTATTTTAAATAGGTAAAAAAAAAATATTAGGAAGGAAAAAGCCTTAGAAAAATGCAGTTATATATTTTTGAATAACCTGTTTACATCAATCAATGGTTTAAAAAAACCTTCCTTGTTTTATTTATGTGAATAAGTCTCAATATCCTACAGAACTTATAACATCCAGCTACTTAGCTTAAATAGATACATACTGTATCTCTCCTTTTAAATTAGACATTGGCCACTGTTTTGCAGTGCCAAACTACTGCTTCAGGGGGTCGTAGACCTTCCTTGAATTCAGGGCCAACTCAAGGGACCATGGCGACCTGAGCCACTTTTTGGTTTGGCACCTCCCACTGGCGTGCTCCCCTCCTGGGCCTACCTTTAAAAGCAGTTTTACCCTCCTCAATACCGACTCACCCGATACCTGTATCAGCCCCTGTGGAAACAGGAAATTATGTCAAAGTATGGGCCAGTGAGTGACATGCTGTGGCTGATGCGGGTATCGTTAAGTGAAACACTCGGTATTCAGGAGGGAAAAACTGCCTTTAAAGGTAGATTGGGGAAGGTGGCCTGAGATAGAGAGGAAAGAGGTTGCCGGCTCTTCTTTTTTCCCTGCATGTGCAACACCGCCAGGTAAGCTCTGGGCCAGCTTAACCTATAGGGCCAGTGACATTGCAGGCTCAGGCATTTGGTGCCCTTTGAGCCAGAGCCTCACCTGGTCCATAGGTTAAGCCAGCCCTGCTCGAATTACTGTAAAACAAAAGCTAGGTATCAATAGTTCACTTATTCATTACAATTTTTTACACTTGTGCAGATTATACTCACAGCTTCCTTGTTCATCTCAGTCTTACTGAGCACTTTTAAAATGGTGCCTCAGCATTTTCAGCTAGTATTTCAACTCTGTTACAACCAATCAGAAAACAGTAGAGATTCTATTGGCTAACCCCATTTCATTCATCAAGCAATTGAATATGTTTTAGTGACTGATTCCATTCAATATTTGAATTTAATCCTTTAGGCTGCAATGTGTCAGCATTGCTCTCTTCTCAACAACTCATCTAATATTCTCCATCACAGGATCAATTGCAAAACATTTAAGATCTTCAAAAACATGACTCTGAGCAATACATTGCTCTACCATGGATACTTCTCTAATCTTCTTTAATCTTTCTATGCAATGCCCTGCCATGTTCATCAATTATTCTTGTTTTTAATTTTCTTGATGTTTGCCCAACATAAATCTTTGAACATGGGCACTGTACACAATATACCACAAAATCTGAATCACACATGGTAAAGTGTTTGAATCATATTCTCCCTGGTCACTAAGATTTACAAATTTTGTCAGTGTAGATGTAACCCTACAAATGGAGCAGTTATTACACGGACTATGGCTCCTCCAGGAATCTTCCAATGTAATGAAATCACTTTGAGGGGATGTGGGGGATAAGAGTTCTTTCTGGAAAAAGAGGTGGTTCAAAGGAAAATGGAATTTTTTGATAACCAACTCAGACGTAACAATCTGAGGTTTTTAAATTTTCCTAAGACCCCATTGATATCTCCTTTGGACATGTTAAAATAATATTTTTCCCAAATACTTGGAATTCCTAGTGAAGCTTTTCCCCCAATTATAAAAGCTTACTATATCACCGGAGCCAAAACATCACAGGTGGAAGCCTCGGGCTTAAACTTAACACAATTTCTGGAAACATCTTTGGAAACTGTTACAGAACGCACGACCCTCCTTGCTTCTTTTGCTTTCGAATGAGATAGGAACCATGTTTTTAGACTATATTTCAGATCTATCTCAGCTCAGTTTCTCGGATCTTAGGCCCCGGGTTCTCGCCTTAGGGGGCACTTTCAAATTGAAATTTGCATGTAGATGTCTTATTTCCTTGAATGTGGTTTTCTATGTGTTTTTTTGAACCAGAAAAACTGAGACAGTTCATTATTGCCAAAGAAAGTGGTGGTGAATTGGTTTTGGGAGCATCAGGAGGAAGCTAAAACCGCTGGTAGGCAAAGGACTCTACCCTCACAAAGTTATTGTTTATAGAGTTTGTACTCTTAAATAAAAATTTCCTTGTGTCTTGATCAATTAATGTGGACTAAGTAACAATATATATTTTCATGTAATCCTGGAATGTATGAAGGATATAGAAATTTGCCTTGTTATAATTTCCTGATTTTCCTGTATTTATTTTGTAAGTAAATGTATATTTTGAAATTATAAATAAAGAATTAAAGAAGAGTTCTTTCAAATTCCTGTCATGTTTATAAGCTAAACTTATGTTATTTTTAGCAAATGCTGGGAGGGTTGCTCCCAGTGTTGTTCTAGAATCTTGGCTAATTGCCTACTGCCTGCTCCATATTGTAAAATCAAAGTGATCAATGTCTTCTGACTTCTTATCATTCTGTTCCAAAGCAAATCCCAGTCATTGAACAATGCTCATTTATAGACAGTCTTGACCACTCTTAGGATATCCTCTCTGCAATAATCTTGTCTTCTATATTTTTGATTGATGTTTATAATCATCCCATGACTAACACAAATACCTATATCTTAAAAATTGTGATAGAGGAAGACGAACAGTAGTTGTCATCCTGACCCAGCCATCGTGGGTCAGGATGACAACTACTGAAGTGAAGAAAGGTTTCTATCTGTAGCTTTCCTATACACTGTTGTATGAAAACTCTCTCCAGCTCTTTGAATCAAGGCATCCAAAAACAAAATCTCCTTTTCATGGCTCATCATCACAAAATGTAAAGTTAAATGGCACCCATTAATGTAAATTTAAAAATTATTTAGTTGTAATTCTGTGCCTTTCCATGCCATAAAAATATCATCAACAAATCTGACTCAAAATTTCACATACACAAAAAATTCACAAACCTTAACAAACCATTCTTCAAACCATGTCATGATGGTGTCATTGTGGCCCCCATAGCTACCCCTGAAATCTGTTGAAAAAAATCATTTGTCAAAAAGAATATAGTTATTTCTCATGGCAATATCAATCAATTGTATCAATAAAAGCTGTAGGTACTCTCTGTGGTTCTTGTTGCTGTTCAAAAAAAAATGTTTTAATATTACTTAAGCCTCAGTTTGAGGAATCACTGTATAAAGGGAAGTGACATCCAGTGAAGCTCTGCATGATAGGAGTGGCCTGGTAAGTAAGATGTAAACCAATTAAGTACCATGCCATGAATCCCCAGTTCTTCAAGACACTACAGAAGAAGGGAGTGGTCAATCAGGTTAAATGCAACTGAAAGATCAAGGGAGACCGGGATAACTGAAAGATTTTGGTCTAAAGTGGTGCAAATCTCATTAAGAAGGGCAACAAGGAGAGTCTTGGTATTGTGTCTGAGCTGAAATCTGGTCTCCAGAGGTGGAGGGCCAAGATTTTGTCTAGATAAGAAATAATTAATCCATTATTAATTTCTCCAAAAGTTTAGAGAAGAGTGGCAGGTTAGGGAATGGGCGACAGCTAGCAGGATCTTTTGGGTCAGAATCCAGTCACTTAGGAATAGGTATGACAATCACTCTTTCCATACAGAAGGGACATATCCTTGTATAAGACTGCCCTGCAAAAGGGAAAGAAGAGGGGAATAAGGTATGTAATCAATTTGAGAAAAAGAGAGGCCAGCTAGGAATCCAAGGGAGAAGAGTGTAAGGTAGATGAATGTTAATTCACAGAAAATAGGGAGGGGGTGTGAAACTCTTCCCAGGTAGATACTGGAAGGAGCAAGCAGGGCACCTCACAAGATGGTTAACTAGAGGGGAAATGAATAACAGTAGTTCAGACCATATCTTCTCTCCTTTTCCCTTTCATTTTTGTTGATTTCCTTCATTCCCCTCATGAGTATTGTCCCTCTTCTTAACCACTCCTAGACCCCCATCCCTCTCTCACCCCCCCCCCATCAACTCCTTTGACATCATTCAGCTGCACTGTCATGACACACTATTCTCACTCAGATGTGCATCACACACCACCACACATAACCACCTTATATTGTCTGCCAAAAACACCAAATGTCTTTTAAGAGAAGGGAAGCACCTGAACCAGTGCCCAACATCTCGGACACCTGCTACCATATAGGATTGTGTGAGGGGTTCAAGCCAAACAACATTTGACGTGAGAGATGCAGTTTGAGACCCTCTGACTTATCCCCATCTCAAGGTTTATCGCTAACAAGTTGAAGGAAACACTACAGACACAGTAGTGGTGTTCTAAAATAAATGTTTTTAGTGCGACGAGTTTCTTCGTAGAAAAACATTTCAAACATAGCAATATTCTCCACCTGTATCAGTCCGGATTTTGTCAGAACCATAGCACAGAAACTCTTTTGCTTGCTTTCTAAGATTCAATATGAACTTCCTTAGTTCAACAGTATTCTGTTCTCATTCTTTCTTCTTGATCTCTCCTCAGCTTTTGATCTTATTGACCACTCTCTCCTTCTTCATCGCCTTCACTCTATTGGCATAACTGTTACTGTCTTCACCTAGTTTCCTAGCTATCTTTCTGGCTGTTCTTACCAGCTTATGTTTAATCGCAGCAAGATCTCTTGTCTTCACTTTGGTGTCCCTCAGGGTTTTATTCTTGCCCCTATCCTCTTTAACATTTTCCTTGCTCCCCTTCTTACTATCATCCAGGATCACTCTTGTACACCTTTTTGTTATGTAGATGATATGCAAATGTTATGTCACATCTCTGATTTCTCCTCCATTGCTCACATTAACAACTGTCTCGCTCACATCTCTTCCTGGCTAAGATCCAACTTTGTTTTCCTGAACTCTTCAAAATGTGAGTTTATCCTCATCTCTGCTTCTTGCAGCATTGCTCCTCCTGTCCCCTCTATTGATGGTCATGCACTCCCTTACAAGGAGTCTATTAGAATTCTAGGTATTCTTTTATTCAAAGCTTACTTGTAAACCCCAAATAGACTCTGTCATCCACTCCTCATTCTTTGCACTCCACTGCACTCGTGCTGTTCACCCTTTCCTTTCTGTATCGCTTTTTCGCCCACTCATTCTAGCTCTTGTTTTGACACATCTTGATTACTGCAATTCTCTCTATGCCAGCCTCCCTCTGTACTTATTCAACTGATTGAAATTGATCCAGTCCATGGCTACCAAACTTCCTCACAATGTTCATCATTTGGACCATGCAACGCCCCTCCTCCACTGGGAATAGTGGCTCCCTGTCATCTCAAGAGTTAAATAGAAAATTCTTCTTCTGATCTACAAATGCCATCTCCCAACAGCCCCCTCCTACCTTATCAACTTCCTCATCACTTATACCCCCTTACTCCCCCCTATGGCTGATAACAACCTTTTGACCATCCCTCCACCCTCAATTCTACACCTTAACATTTCACGTGACTCTGCTTTTAGATACCGTAGCCCAAAGTTAAGCCAGTTAGAGTTTCTGATTTTCACCTGCAAACTCTTTGGGCACACCTTCCTTCTTTTTGGACTTTGACTGGGATTTCTGTCTCCTCAAGGACTTTTTTTTGTACCTGTTATTCCCATCGTTGAGTCTCTTTTTTCAGTCTTTTACTTGATCTTTTCTGGGCTCCTGGATTAAACACCAGCTGGGCAGCTCTCCTCTTTTGACCCTTCATACAAGTGAGCAGCTCTGCATAGGCACCTGACACATACTTCTCACTACTCCTGTCTATATCTTTGTTCACTCCTGAAACTCAGCTCAGGACCTCCTCTCCCCACATGAGGCAGATCCAAAGTGAGGGATGTACAGCCTCAGGACCTCCTCCTTTCCCTGATCCAGTACCCTCTGCCTACAATCATCTATGCATTCATTGACCAGCCCTGAGCAGCAAACCATTGCAACATGGTGAAGTTCTCAATGGGCCCTCCACTGGGAGGAACAAAGACCTTATTTTTATTTTTTTAAAAGTCCGAACACCCCTTTACAAATTAGAAGAGTGATTGAAAGGAAAAAGAAAAGGAGAACAAAGAGGAAGGCCAAGCTGTGGTGAAGATGTAAGTTGGAAGAAAAAAGAAAAATGCTCAGGGACAAAGCAGAGTAAAAAAAGGTGGGGAAGATGGTTTCCCCAGTTATCATAGCAGCCAGCGCTGTCGGTGCTGTGGGTGCTTGAGCTTGAGAGACCATTTCCATTAGGGTTAACACCCCCAGTAATTTTGAAAAGTTGGCTCCTATGCCAGTGATAAGCAACAACATGTTCCATACTGGAGCTCCATGTTAGTTTATAATCTATCCAAACTTGCAAAATGTAGCATTGTCATATAACAGAGGTATCTTCCTAGAGGAACATAGAAGCCCTCCCTCTATGGATTTAATGAAAGTTAGTGGGACAATAAGTATACAGAAGTTTGGTGTACAGAAACAAATATTAGAGCATTCCTATTGACAGATTGCTGTATGTGAATCTCTGACTCAGGCATCCACTACTTCCAATTCCAGCTATGATGACTCATCTTCCAATCTACTTTGGACTTTCCTTGTCAAGCTTACATTTTCTTTCATGGTATTAAAATCACTGAGAGGCGCGCTAGCGTTTTTAGCGCTTGCATAAAATAAGCACCTCTAGAGTTTAGTGAATGCTACTTATTAGCACACACTAAAAAAACGCTAGTGCGTCTTTGTAAAAGGACCCCTGAGACCCCATTTCATTTTCAGTGTCAGATTCTGAATTATCTAAAAATTTCACAAAATGTTACTTGGCTTCTATTTCTTGTCTCTTGACACTTTCCGGGAAGTTGAAGAATTACTTCTGTGTAACAGAAACCAGATGAGCATTCACCACTACAGCTTGTGACAAAACCACAGACACATCAGTGGGAGAGCACTTCTCTGGCTCAGGACCTGCAGTGAAAGTCATAAGGGGAACAGTCCTAAAGGAGAACAGAAGATCACAGAAGGACAGAAGAGCATGGAAATTCAAACATAAGTATCTGGTGTACTGGACACAAGCCCAGACAAAGTGTAGACGATGTTTTCCAGCCATCAGGTGTTCCGAGTACAGCCAGAACATTATGAATATTTTGCATCTTCTTTTGCACTCTAGCATGTACATAGCTGTGCATTACTGTCTTTCTTGATACCTTTGTTACTTAATAAAATGCAAGAGACCTACATCCTAAATAAGGAACCCCAGCTTCATTTGCATTAAAAGGACTGGAAGGGGTAACTTTCTACAGTCATTTTTGCATGTGCATGTGTAAATCCTGTTATGTTTATTTAGATCTTGATAACCCATATTCCATAACAGAGTCAAAGCGGTTTACAATAGATAAAACAAGTTAAAAGAAGGAAACATAAGAACATAAGCATTGCCATACTGGGACAGAGCGAAAGTCTATCAAGCCCAGTATCCTGTTTCCAACAGTGGCCAATCCAGGTCACAAGTACCTAGCAAGCTCCCAAAACAGTAAAACAGATTTTATGCTGCTCATCCTAGAATATGCAGCGGATTGTCCCAAACCTTTTTTAAACCCTGGTAACTGGTTTTACCACATTTTCTGGCAACATATTCCAGAGTTTAATTACTCGTTGAGTGAAGAAATATTTTCTCTGATTTGTTTAAAATTTACTACTTAGTAGTGTCTTTGTGTGGCCCCTAGTCCTAGTATTTTGTTTTCTATTCCTTTCCTAATAATACCTAACATTCTATTTGCTTTCTTAGCCACTGCTACACACTAAGCAGAGGGTTTCAATGTATCATCAGGGCCAGTCTTAGGCCGAGGCGGCCGCATAGGGCCCCGCGCGGCACGCCTCAGTCAGCCTTGACCTAGTTCCGCCCGCACGGGGATCGCCGCCGCTCGTCCCAACTGCCCGCCCTCTTCTCTCCCCCACGATCGATCCCTTTCCTTTTTTTTCTTTTAAATTTACCTCCAGTCCGGCAGTGTCAGTGAAAGCGCTCCCAGTAAAAGCGCTTCTCTTTGCTGTGTCCCGCCTTCTTCCGACGTGACGTTGGAAGAAGGCGGGACACAGCGAAGAGAAGCACTTTTACTGGGAGTGCTTTCACTGACGCTGCCGGACTGGAGGTAAATTTAAAAGAAAAAAAAAGGAAACGGATCGATCGTGGGGGAGAGAAGAGGGCGGGCAGTTGGGGCAGGGGAAAGAGGGACATGGATGGGATGGCAGGGCTCAGGGAGAGAGGGGAATTGCTGGTTACATGGGTGAATGGAGGGGGGCAGGGGAGAGAGGAACAGATGGGAGGGCAGGACCCAGGGAGAGGAGAAATTGCTGGAAATGGAGTGGAGGGGAGAGAGGAGAATTGCTGGATGTGGATGGAGGAGGGAAGGGCAGAGAGGGCCAAGGATGGACTTGGATGGGATGGCAGGGCCCAGAGAGAGGAGAAATTGCTGGAAATGGAGGGGAGGGGAGGGGAGAATTGCTGGATGTGGATGGAGCGGAGGAAGGAAGGGCAGAGAGGGCCAAGGATGGACTTAGATGGGATGGCAGGGCCCAGGGAGAGGAGAAATTGCTGGAAATGGAGTGGAGGGGAGAGAGGAGAAATGCTGGATGTGGATGGAGGGGAAATTGTTGAATTTAAGGGCTGGATCGGAACACTTTGAAGGCAGATGCTGAAACTGGAGAAAGGATAGGGACAGGGGGCTACAGATGGTAGACAGAACACATAAGGACACAGGAGGATGGTGGACACGGTGAGAGAAAAAATATCAAATGGAAAGAAGACACTGCATAAAACAGAAGACACTGGGACCAAAGCGAATAGAAAAACTAAATGATCAGACAACAAAGGTAGAAAAAAAGTATTTTATTCAGAATTTATTAATTGGAATATGTCAGCTTTTAGAAATGTGCATCTGTGATATTTTGCATGTAAGTTTCAATTTTTCTAGTATTGCTGCATGCTGAGTCTGACTTCTTGAGGTAACTTTCCAGTTTTGCCTTCATATTTGTTGTGTCATGTGTTTTTCATGTGTGATCAAGGTACAGTATCCTGCTAGCGTGTAGTATTTGCAGCCCTTTTTTTTTTCACAAGGTAGTGTATTGGTGTTTTAGAGCCTGGTGTAATTACAGTTCTGCCTTTCCATGCATAAGGTTGTAGCTCGTCCTGTCCTTGGAAGGAGCACAGTAATAAAAACAGCAAGTAACATTTCTAAGACTGATATAACAGATAGGCTAGTACTGAAAGCCAGTTAAATAAAAAAAAAGCTTGTGAGAGTGATGTATGGTTGGCTGCGCCAGGAATTTCGTCCTTGGACGGGGAGGCGGGGCTGTGGGGAGGGAAGGGGAGGGATTGGTTGGGCAATGGGGGGTGAGTTAACAAATTATTTAAAAAAAATTGAAGTTTTCTTAGATTTCTATATGGACGTTGATACAGTGGGACAAAAGTGTTTAAGTTGATGGAATATGTCTGTATGAGTCAAGTTCTAGTATACTTTATGCATTGTTTATGGTGATTATTGTTCTGTTATCAAAGAAAATAAAGACCATACAAATAAAAAAAAAATAATAAGCTTTAAGTAGGGATTTAAATTTTACAAAAGAGAGTTCACTGCTTAAATAGGGAGGTAGACTATTCCAGAGAGAAGGTGGCAGGAAAAAAAAATAAGCAGAGTGCCGTGTAGACTCATAGTGTGTCTTTTTTGATGATGGGAGAACCATTCTGTGAGAATCAAGGGAATGAAGTGATCGAGACGGGGTATAAGGAATTGTAACTACTGACAGGTAAGATGGACATCCAAGATAAAGGGCTTTGTGTGCCAGACAGAGAACTTTGAACGAACATGTATAATAAATTGGATGCCAATGTAATTGGATAAAAAGAGGGGTGACACGATCGTAACGCTTGGCATGACACAGGAAACACAGCTGAATTTTGTAAGGTTTGCACATAACATAGTGTTTGTTACAGTAATCAATGTGTGTAACAACAAAGGCATGGATTAACGTATGTAGTGATGGGAAATCCAAAAATTGACTAATAGAACGAATACGACGAAGCCAAAAAAAAATCCTTTTTTGACCACTACAGAAACATGATCATGAAAAGATAGTTAGGAATCAATCAAAAGTCCTAAATAATGGAAGGAGTTTACTGGGGTGATCAAAGAATTAAACAAAAGAAGCAGAATAGAGGAAGTCGGAAGAGTGTTTTGACGGATTAAGCACCACCTTTTGTTGAGAAAGCCATTTTGAAATTTCTAACAGACATGTTTGTAGATGGGAAATGTCGGGAGAAAAAAAAGAGGAGACAGGAAAAATCAATAAGATATCATCAGCACACATATAGAATCTAATATTGCGTTCTTGAATGAAAGTGGCCAAAGGACTAAGAAAAATATTAAATAGAAGAGGGGATAAAACAGAACCTTGAGGAACAACACAGAGCATAGGATTAAAAGCAGACATTGAGGACAAGAAAACACAAAAAAAAACCCACTGCAATATTTTACCTGAAAGGTTACACGCGACAGTGAGGCTTTGAGCTACTTTCGCAGGACCTGCTGAGTTTTTGGTGGATCACACTAAAAAATGGGCTTCATTTACTCTCTTGCAGAAAGAAGCCCTGCCATGACTCTGAAATGTCCTCAGCAGTGATTGTACTGTAGCACAGAGTGCTGTTGACTGCTGCTGTAGGCTCCAGTGGCGAAGGGGTTCCTGCCATGACTTCTTTACTCCCTGGAGTCAAAACCATTGATAGTGCATCCGGTGTAGTGGCTGCAGGAGGAAGTGAGGAGGATAGTGCTTCAATGGGTTCAGGCATTTTGGACAGAATGGTTGTGGTGATCATGCATTCCTTGTGAGACTCAATTCAAGGGCTGCACACTTCCTTATTTACTTTGCCTGGGTTTAAAAAAGGTTTGGTCAAGTTCCTGGAGGAAAGGTCCATATTCTGCTGTTGAGATAGACATGGGGAAAGCCCACTGCTTATCCTTAGGATCAGTAGGACAAATCTTGCTACTTATTGGTATTCTGTCAGGTGCTTGTGAAGCGGTACCTGACAGACGCAGGATACTGGGCTAGATGGACCATTGGTCTGACCCAAAATAGCTATTCTTATGTTCTTATGCTAAATTTGGTAAAGACTATAAACAATCTCAAGATAAGCATGATGTTTTTTCCCAGGCCCTGCAGCATTAATCTACCACAGGAGTGCTCTAAAAATTTTCAAGATTTTCAGTCAGTAACTATTAGTGAGAGAGAGAGTTTCTCACACGTAAGAGGAAGTACTTGGAGAACAGGTCAGAAAAAACTATTTGAGGTTCCTTAATTTCCCAGAGTCCCCTTTACTATTGGCAGTGGATATGGTGAAGAAATATTTGCAGGAGTGCTTACTATATCAGCACATAGGATACCCCCTATTGTGCAAGCACAATATCTATCTGGGATTACCTCAGCTGTGGAGGTGATATCAACAGCACAGGCAGTTATGGACCTAAATCACTCCTTGAAAGGAGGTGACCAAACGAACCACCCTGATAGTGACACTAGAATCCAATAGGAATAATACTCTTTGTTTATACTTTTGTCATGTTCTGTTTATGGGTTCCAAAATTCAGATTTTTCCTGAGTTTTCTAGGGAAACGCAGAAGATAACTAAAGAAATCTTGGCTCATAGGCCTGGGGTTCTAGCCTTGGAAGCTATGTTTCTGCTGAAGTTTTACTGTAGATGTTTTGGGCTGATGAAGGGTTGTACTGGTCTTTTCTGTGAATCTAAACAGTTGCTAGATTTTATTATTGAGAAGGAAGGGGGTGCTGGAATTCTTTTGAATGTGCCTGCTTAAATACTACTGTTTCACGAGCTGTGGCAATTAGACTGTCTCAGGCCCAGGGTGATTTATTGTGGCTTCATGATATTATTGCTTATTATTTCCTGATTCTTGGCCCATATGTCTAATTTAGCCATAATTTTCCTTTATTGTTCCTTTGATTTAATATACTTGTTTATATGGCTGTATTACTTATTATTCATGGGTTTATTTGCATGGATTATATAAGTCTAATAAAATTTAAAAAGAAAATTCAAACCAGCGTAAAAGTACATGCATTGACATGATGGCATGCACTTTGGCATAACGTGTATAGTGGTGGAATGTCGGAAGAGTGTGGGCAGACTACACAAGCCTGAATATAGATTATAAAATATTCTAATTTCCTTGCATGCTTACAAACATTTGCATCTATACTCAAGCAGGAGAAATGTCCCTACTCCCCATGGAAGCTCGCTTTTATTTTAAGGTTGGTGTGAAGGTTTATAGGATACTGTATGGTTTGGCACCTACATATCTGAATGAATCTGTTTACAATCCTCTAGATATTATATTCACAATGTTGTGCTTTTACATTTTCCTAATCCAAAAGGCTTGACATGTAGGAGCCATGATAATGCTTCTTTTATGTATCAAGCTCCTCTTATTTGAAATGAACTTCTGCTAGAAATTAGGTCATTGCAAAGTTATTTTCACATTAGGAAAAGGCTTGAAAACTTACCTTTTTAAGCGATTTTTATCTGGTTGTTAGGTTAATGATTTTTATTGATGGGTACCATTTTAGAATGCAAGTAGGTGGGAAAATGTGGGATACAAATGCAATAAATAAATAAATAAAATAAAATAAAATAAATTTACCCCAGGAACACCTCCAAACCTTCATAGGTGCTGACATACATACAAGCTTTTAATCATATACACAGTGGGTAATAATAAAAAAAAAGTCCACTTCTGTAGGTTAAACAGCATTGTATTTGCACAAAAGGCTTAGATTATTGCCTTTCCCCACCTACTATTTTACAGAGTACAAAAGAGTAAAATTGATGTTCATTTTTAAATAGTCTTTGAGCATTGAAACTTTGAGCCACCAAACTAGGGACTCCTTTTACCAAGCAGCAGTAAAAGAGGCCCTGAGGTGGCATTGGTACATGGGTTTGCGGCATGCCGAGGCCGCCTTTTACCACTGTCAGTAAAAGGCATTTTCTGGTAAAGAGAATGAAATAACCATTTTCTGGTAAAGAGAATGGCATGTGGCCATTTCCTGGGGAAGCCCTTACCACCTCCTATTTGGCGCTGCCCGATTACCAACAGGCAATGCCCCCGGTGCTAGAAAATACAAAAATATTTTCTAATGCTGGAAAAGGTGCATGGTGGGAGCTGGAAATACTGTTGGACTCACCTGGGAGCCCAGTGGTAGAGTCAAATTGTCTCACAGTAAGCCAGTGATAGGCCACAGTGCTTTGATATAAGGGGTCTCAAGTGCTTTTTACTGCATTCTTCCCTGAGACTTCCTTGCTAACTAGACCCTTGGATCAAATGTTGTACAATTAGTTAATTTGCATGAAGGAAGCTTGAGAGAACCAATTCCTATGCCTTTTGTGCCACTCCTGTCTCTGAGAAAAGCAAGCAGCACAGCAGTGAGAACCTGGGTCCACCCTCCACTGAGCTAAACATTGCTGAGTGTGCAAAATGGACTCCTGTTGTTCATGAGATCAAGTTTAAAACAAAAAGCAAGGAAGGGGAGATGGAGACGCATACAAAAATAACAGGATGCGGAACAGATAGGGAACAACAGAGCAAGGCAGATTCAGAATGGCATGGCGTTATTTAAACTGAATGAATAAATGTGAATATGCATTTTAGCATGGCCATAGAGCTCCATGTGAAACAGGATAGGCTGAGCTAGCTCTGGTTTTACTCCCATTGCATCTATGGATCCTGAGCCAGTGGAACTTTCAGGTCCCTAACCTGCAGCCCTTCACCTAACACTGACCCTTAAACTGATCATCACACAAGCATCCTATAAAATGTAAGTAAAGTATGTGCTGATGGTACTTTGAGCGTGTGTGACTGTCAGGACCTATTGTTTTCTTGTGGCTGCAGCTGCTCTTTTCTGCCCCCTTGTTGCAGGTTAAACTACTCTGTACTGATGGTTCTTGAGTTAGTGTGATTGTCAGGACCTATTGTTTTGCTTTGACTGTAGCTGCTCTTTGCTGCCCCCTTGCTGCAGGTTAAAGTATGTTCAGATGGTTCTTTGAGTGTGTGTGACTGCCAGGACCTATTGTTTTCCTGTGACTGCAGCTGCTCTTTGCTGCCCCCTTGCTGCAAGTTAAAGTATGTGCTGATGGTTCTTTGAGTGTGTGTGACTGTCAGGACCTATTGTTTTGCTTTGACTGCAGCTGCTCTTTGCTGCTCACAAGAAGCTGCTGACCTAGGCAACCGCCTAGTGGCTGGGCCACCCCTGGTTGGACCTCTAGTTCTCTAATTATATGTCCCTTTTCACATGAAGTTAGAGGGTTACCTTATATTCATGGAGAGAGCCAAAGCCCTCTTGAGCCTCTTAGACAATAGGCTGCGTGGCTTCATGATCAAAACATAGCAGAGAAAACGACTTGCATTTCTCATTCAGATTTTTAAAAAGCGTAGATGAGAGATTCTATTTCTGCTTTGTTTGTTTCTGCTTAGTTTGGCATAAATGACATTTATTTATTTACAGATACTGATAGAATTGAGTACACATCCATTTTTATACTTTTCTATATGTACTGTGCATAATGCATTTTTCCTATACTATATTCCAGGGCTTCCTGAGGACCCCATAGCTAGTTGGATTTTCAGGATATCCACAATGAATATGCATGAGATCAATTCACATATTCTGAGTCTCCAAGTAATGCAGATTTGTCTCAAGCAAATTCCACTGAGACAGAACAGACAGATGAAGAAATGTTTACAGAAATTAGGAACGCTGGTAAATGGGCAACACTATAATAATGGATGATTTTAATTATCCCAATATTGACTGGATAAATGTTATATCAGGAAGCACTAGGGAGGTAAAATTCCTAGATGTAATTAATGACTGCTTGTTGGAGCAACTGGTCCTAGAACTGCTATTTTAGATCTAGTCTTTAGTAGAATGCAGGGAATGGCAAAAGAGGTAACGGTGTTGGATCCGCTGGGAAAAGTGATCATAACATGATCAAATTTGAGTTGAACTCTGGAATGAAATCACTAAGGGCTTCTTTTACAAAGCTGCACTAGCGATTCCTGCACGGCAAATGAGAGGAAGCCTATTCAATTCCTTTGGCCTTCCCCTCATTTGCAGCATGGGAATCATTAGTGCGGTTTTGTAAAAGAGGCTTGAAGGATATCTACTGTATCAGAATTTAATTTTCAAAAGCATGGCTTCAACAAAATGAGGAAAATAGTTAAAAAACTAAAAGGATCAGTTGCAAAGGTTAGCACTTCAAATCAGGAATGGACGTTGGTTAAAAATACCATCTTGGAAGCCCAGACCAGATGTATTCCACGTATTAACACAGGTGGAAAGAAAAGCAAATGACAGACAGCATGGTTAAAAAGTGAACTGAAAAAGGTTATTAGAACCAAATGAACATCCTTCAAATAATGGAAAAAGGATCTAAATGAAGAAAATAAGAAGCAACATAAGCACTGTCAAGCAAGATAC
This sequence comes from Microcaecilia unicolor, assembly GCF_901765095.1. NCBI lineage: Eukaryota > Metazoa > Chordata > Amphibia > Gymnophiona > Siphonopidae > Microcaecilia > Microcaecilia unicolor. Next base: position 148,021,651 of record NC_044039.1, on the reverse strand, counting down.
AAAGCATTGATAAAGAAAGCTAAAAGAGAATATGTGGAAAAACTTGCCATGGAGACAAAAACTCATAGTAACACCTTTTTCAGGTATATCAGAAGCAGAAAGCCTGTGAGGGAATCCTTGGGACCGTTAGATCATAAAGGAGCTGAAGGAGCACTCAGGAAGGACAAGGTCTTAGAGGAGAGATTGAATGAATTCTTTGCTTCGGTCTTTACAGAAGAAGATATAACAGATCTATCTGTACCAAAAATGTTTTTCAAGGTTGATGATGCAGACAAACTGAAAGAAATCTCAGTGAATCTGGAAGATGTAGTTAAAGAGTGCTAAATCATCTGGACCGGATGGTATACACTCCAGGGTACTGAAAGAACTCGAGCATGAAATTGCTGATCTGCTGTTAGTGATCTGTTTCTTGTCATTAAAATCATCCGTACTACCTGAAGATTGGAGGGTGGCCAATGTAACACCAATTTTTAAAAAGAGTTCCAGGGGTGATCCAGGAAATTACAGTGCCAGGCAAAATAGTGGAAACTATTATAAAGAATAAAATAAATGAACACATAGACAATCGTGGTTTAATGGGACAGAGTCAGCATGGGTTCACCAAGGGAAGTCTTGCCTCACCAATTTGCTTCATTTCTTTTAAGGCATGAAATAAACATGTGGATACAGGTGAGCCAGTTGATATAGTGTATCTAAATTTTCAGAAAGCTTTTGACAAAGTTCCTCATGAGAGACTCCTGAGAAAATAAAAAAAGTCACGGGATAGGAGGCAATGATCTTCTGTGGATTAGGAATTGGTTATTAGACAGAAAACAGAGGGCAGGGTTACATGGCCATTTTTCTCAATGGAGGAGGGTGAATAGTGGAGTGCCACAGGGATTGGTGCTGTTTAACATATTTATAAATAATCTGGAAATCAGAATGACGAGTGAGGTGATTAAATTTGCAGATGACACAAAACTATTCAAAGTTATCAATACACATACAGATTGTGAAAAATTGCAGGAAGACCTTAGGAAACTGGAAGACTGGGCATCCTAATGGCAGATGAAATTTAGGGCCACTTTTATCAAGCCCACGTAGCAATGCTGACAAAGCCCATTCAAAGTGAATGGGCGTTGTCGACATTACTGCACCGGGAACCGCTAATGAGGTTTAATATAAAAGATCCTTAATGTGGACAAATGCAAAGTGATGCATATTGGGAAGAATCATATCTGAATCATAGCTACCTGATGCTAGGGTCCACCTTAGGAGTTAGCACTCAAGAAAGTATCTAGGTGTCATTGCAGACAATATGCTGAAATCTTCTACCCAGTGTGTAGCAGCAGCCAAAAAAGCAAACAGGATTCTAGGAATTATTAGGAAAGAGATGCAAAATAACACCAAGAATATTATAATGCCTCTGTATCGCTCCATGGTGCAATCTCATTTTGAGTATTGCGTTTATTTCTGGTCGCCGTATCTCAAAAAGGATATAGCAGAATTAGAAAAGGTTCAAAGAAGAGTGACTAAAATGATAAAGGGAATGGAACTCCTCCCATATGAGGAAAGGCTAAAGAGGTTAGGGCTCTTCAGCTTGGAAAAGAGATGGATGAGGGGAGATATGATTGAGGTCTACAAAATCCTGAGTGCTGTAGAATGGGTAAAAGTAAATTGATTTGTCACTCTTTCAAGAAGTACAAAGATCAGGGGACACAATGAAATTACATGGAAATACTTTTAAATCAAATAGGAGGAAATCTTTTTTTTTATCTTTATTATTTTCAACAAGCAAACAGGTTACATTCTCAAACATCAGTAACATAGAGAAGCTTAAGAAACATCAAGAACAAAAACAGTATATGAAAAACCTTTTTAACTCAAAGAATAGTTAAGCTCTGGAACTTGTTGCTGGAGGATGTGGTAACGGCAGTTAGCATATCTGGGTTTAAAAAAGGTTTTGACAAGTTTCTGGAGGAAAAGTCCATAGTCTGTTATTGAGACAGATATGGGAAGCAACTGCTTGCCCCAGGATTGGTACCATGGAATGTTGCTACTAATTGGATTCTGCCAGGTACTTGTGACCTGGATTGGCCACTGTTGGAAGCAGGATACTGGCTAGATAGATGACCTAGTATGGCTGTTCTTATATTCTTATTTTGAATATCCTGAACCTCCATCTGGATGCAGAGTTCCCAGGACCAGTTTCAGAAGCCATGTGATACACATACAATACATATTTATTGTATGTGTGGAAACTTCTCATTTCCTAGGTGTCTATGAGTCTGAGGACAATTATTTTATAGAGTGTCTAAGAGGAGAAGATTATAAACATAAGCCATTGTTATATCAGGTTATTTTATCACAAGTTGGGTTATTTAAGAACAGAGTCCCACTGCATAAAATTAACTGACTTATCAGTAGCCCATGTTGATAAGTTCCCCTCAAGTCAAAAAATTGATGTTTAGCTCTGCACATACAAAACTGAGAAAGTATTTTATGAAAGGTTTGCCTACCCAAGAACTTTATATAAATTATGAGTAGCACTGCAAAACAATGTGTATTTAGTGCAATGCACATTAGAAGAAGCCATTTTACGAAAAAGAATGTTAAAAAATAAAGCAGCATAATTCTGCATGCCACTGACATACATGTATCAGTAACAAATTCACTACTTCTACGTGTAGGCCAATTTCTCTAAATCCAGATTACATGTGTAAATGGCACCAAACCAACAGGAAAAGAGGAGGAAAAGACCTCACGTAAACATGAGCAACGACCAAAGAAGTGAGGTGAACTCCAGGAGCAAATCACAAAGTCTATAATGTAAGCAGCATAAAAATGACCCATCACGGCGGTGTGGCGGCACAAAGGCCTACTTCAGGGGTCAGGTGAATCTCTTGTGTTATGGCGGAAGTGCTTAACTCAAGAATAAAGTCACACTTCTGGCCGTTCAACCTCTGTAAAATCCTCAGAAAACACTGAGCTGCAAACATCGTCTAACTGGCAAACATCGTGACACGAAATATGCAAATGTCACCAAATCCATCTAAATGGCACTCCAAGGTGCATCTTTAGAGAATTCCCTGACTTGCTCATGCCCCCTTTTTACTTGCATGCAAAAAAAAAGGTGAGCATGCGTCTTTCCAGAATAGCGCTTAGGAAGCTGCACGCATAAATTTTAATTGTTGCCAATTAGCACCAATAATTGGTTGTTAGTGCCCAATTTATAGGTGCTAAGAGGCTTGTTATTCAATTAAGTTATGCATGGAAATTGGGTGCGCGCCCACAGTTCGAGTGCCATTTATAGAATTTGGAGGTTTCTGCCCTGCTAAACTAGAACACACTTCATCTGCAGTAAATCACAGTTCAAGGAAAGTTAATTTTTCTAACATTCCATTGGCAACCTGACAATATATTTTGTTTATTTTATAAAAACCTTTTGGAACAAATTATATTGCAAGTTGGTCAAATGAATATTTAGTACAGTTCAAAATGTGATTTACTGCAGATATAGTGTTCTTGCTTAGCAGGGCTGTATAGCTTGTGAAGCCTCCTGCTTCGGATCCCCCTGGACATGTCCTACTCCGCCTTCTAAGTACAGGTCTGGCTCATCACGGAGGCAGTTTGCAGTTTATTTAGGCACAAAACATATAAGATAATCCTTCAGGTAACAGTATGGTAATCCACTGAGTAAATAAGGTACTGACTCTGCTGTCCAAGTGGCTTGGCCCCCAATGTCCAAAATCCTGCACTCCAAAAAGGAAGGATTCCCAAAATACAGTAGTTAACCCAAAGAAAATAGTTCAAGCACCCCAGAAGTTCATATAAAACAGTTTATGCCAAGCAATTCCCAAAACACAGCAGTTCAAAGGGTTCAAAGAAAAAAAAACCCAGCAGTTTAAGCAGAGCACTACCTTTCCCCTCTCCCTCCTGTCTTAATCACCACAGGGAGAGTAAAAGGGTCCCACCCAACTTGGCCAGCACTATCTCCTGACCACCACCCAATACCCAACAGTTGTAAACATGCTCTCTTAACTACCCTTCTGGGCTAGCCACCTTTTCCCTTTTTCTACCAAGCCTTCATACCATGCAGCCAGCTGCTGTTTCTCCTGGGTGCCTCCCAGTTTAGCCAGATCAGAAGTATCCATGGGCCCCTCTTGTCTTCCCTCCTCCCCCTTTTCTTCCCCTTGCCAGTCCATGGGTTCTTCACCACACCCACCGCTCAGCTGCTCCTCATCTCCCTGATTGGGTAGGCTCAGAACCTCTTCCCTTAGCCTAGTTCTCTGTAACAGGTTTTCCCAATTTCCCCCTCTTGTCCTTCTCCTAGCAACCTCTGGGGGCTGTTGGGAATGGAAGTCCCTGTTTCTATGGTATATCCTACTCAGGGGCTGTTGGGAGTTGTAGTTTTTCCCTTTCCACCATTCTTCAGGGGAAAAAGAACCCTCTCTCTTTCTCTCTCCAGCCCCCTCCTTCCCCCTTGCGCTTTTATTCTCCCTGTCCTCCTCGTATTCTTTACAAGCTTTAATATACACATGTTTCCACATTAGCAAGTAGATTCCTAGGTCTGTTCATACGTATTTTAATAGATGTTTATTTTCAGGGTGAGGAAAAACCTTTCTGAATGTTATCTTTCTTGTGTCGTTTGATGAATTTTAAGATGATTGAACACACAAGAATGATGACAGTTTGCAACAGATCTGCTCTTTCATATTCAATGAATGAATCCAAGAGAAAAAAAGTAGCTCAGTGTAAAAATGATATACTTGTAATTAACTTCTTTCTAATCCAATTTCACATCCAGGTATACTCGTGCCCTACTGGAAAGAAACCTGAAATAAATGAATTTAAACCATCTATCATTTTACAAGAGGTTTACAGATAGATAGCTGTAACCACATACTTAAATATATGAAGAATTCCATTTAAGTCTCATATATATATTTGGAATCTGTATGTGTCTATGGAAATCATATTTTATTGTCACCCTCAA